>NC_143549.1:74413750-74755000 GCF_054136105.1 Typopeltis vanoorti
GGAGTTGACACCTGCTTTGACATATTTGTTTGATATATATATATATATATAATATATATATATATATATATATATATATATATATATATGTCTTACTTTGGGTCAAGTTTCAAAGGAGTGGAAGGAAGGCAAGATTGTGCCACTTCATAAAGGAGGTAAAAAAATTCAAGCATCAAATTACAGACCAATTTATATGTCAGGTGTTATGGTTAAAATGTTGAGAATCAGGATCCAGTATTGGGTTGACAATGATGGTATTATCTCTGATGGATAGCACGGATTTGCTAAAGGGAGGTCATGTAATCTACATATACTTATTACAATAAGGTGACAGCAAGATGTGGGAGATGGATATACAATAGTATATTTAGACTTTGCAAAGGCTTTTGATAGATTACCTCATGATAAATTAATAATCAAACTAGAGCAGATTGGATTGGATATTAGGCTAGTGCATTACATTGTACATTGGCTGTCTGATAGGTATCAAGTCTGATAGGTATGGGAAGCAATATCCCAGAAGAAGAAAGTCACTAATGTTGTGACTTGGGGTTGGTTATGACATTGCTATTTAACCTGTATGTTAATGATATTGGGGAAGATTTGAATGGGGGATATACAGCTGTTTTCAGATGGTGCAAAGTTGGGACTAACTATGAAGAGTAGAGCAGATGTTGTGGCCTGCCAGAAGACACTGACTTGCACAAGCAAGTAGATGCTGGTTCCATTATATTAGACTCTGATTAGGCCACATATTGAACTACTGTGCACAGATTTGATCACTTAGTTTTCAAATGGATGAATAGATGTTGGAGAGAATCCAGAGGCAATTGACCAAAATAATGTAATCCTTGGAACATTGAATATGAAGAAAGGTTGTGACAAAGCAATTTGCAGAGTCTAGTGGATTGGAGGAAGTGGGGTGATATGATAGAGACATACAGGTTAGTAAGAGATTATTATAGGATTAACAATGAAGAGGTTTTTCATAAATTGGTGGGAGAACAAGAGGTCATCCCTGGAAGTTGTATAAGAGGATGTGAGCAAGAGAATTAGAAGCAGATTTTTTTTCATGGAGAGTTGTGAATGATCTGAATGCATTGCCTGAGAGTGTGGGGTCTGCAGAGAATTTGAATGTGATTTAGGCATAGAATGAGGATCTGTGCATATGAGAAAAGGGACCTACTAGATGAGTCTGACTCCATGGGGTCTTAGTATAATAATAATTAGTAGGTTTAATAAGTGGATGGTTCATGCAATGTATTTATGATTGTTATTTAAAAAAAAAAAAAAAAATTTAAATCAGCCAATGCAAGGCAAGTTAATGGTATTTGACAGTATAGTCACAGTAGTTGTGTATCTGTTTTTTTAATGTAGTGTATCTATGTGATCTTTCCTGAAGCACTTAACATAAATGTTGAAATATAGAAAATAATTTTAAAATTATTAAAATTTTTTTTAATCTCAAAATGGTAGTTTGATTCCATAAATTCTAATATAATGATAAGCTATAACAGAATTTTGTAACTTTGTTGAGAGCAGGGTGGAGTGGAGTCCTGAAAATAATACTATGGTATAAATAAGATAACCATATTTAATAGATTTTGCATAGAATAGATAAATAAAAAAAGTTCTAAATCTTGATTTTAAGAGGAACCTGTGGCATAGTAAATTAAATAATAAAGAAACATGTAAAAACCACAGTAATATCTTTAATTAGTAAAAGGACAAATATTTCATACTAAAATTAATAGTACATCTTCAGTGTCTGTTACAGTAATAGGAATGGAATACAAGCAAAAATTTTCGGTGGATCACCTATTAAAACACAATTGTTACAGCGTGCTAGGAAATAATAGAAAATAACAAATTTAATCTATTAAGATAAATGGATTTTTACATAAGATAAAAGTCTCCCAGATCTTTGAGAGAGAAAGACAGTCATTTCTATTTAAATTCGGTCGGTGTAAGATAGTTTCACAACTTTCTTTGAATAAGTGTTCATATTTGAATCTGCATCTATGGAGGAGAACAGCTTTATCCCACTGGACACTATGAGTAGAGTCAATACTGTGCTGCACAAGACCAGACTATTGATTATAACATTGATTTGTTATAATCAATATAATATTGATGTTCTTTTATTCTTTTTTCCAAAGAACGGCCAGTTTGTCCAAAATAAGAGACATCACATTCACAAGTTATTTGGTAAATGCCAGCCAAAGATGGAGAAGACAGTTTATCCTTTGTAGAAGGTTAATAAAGAAGAAATTTTGTTGATAGGAATATATGTTGGAATCAATTGATACTTTTTCAGAATTCTGCCTATAGGTTCTGAGATTCCTGGAATGTACGGAATAGGAACTCTGCAGACTGTTGAAGAAACTGCAAGTATTGGAACATAAGAGTCAAGTATCTGTTGGATTTGATTGGAGTTGTAATCATTTGATTTCATTAACTTTTTAATGATGGAAAGTTCTTGTTGTAAGATTTTTGGGAAAGAGCAAACTTTATGTGCTCTATGAATTAGAGATTTAAGAATGCAAAATTTTTGAGATGTGTGGTGCGCAGACTTTTTGTGAATGTATCTGCCAGTAAATGTGGGTTTTCGAAAGGCTCTTGTAGATTAGGTACCAGAAGATGTTCTAGTAAGGAGGATGTCCAAAAATGGAAAGTACCAGAGTTTTCTTTTTCCATAGTGAATTGGATGCGTAGGTGAAGGTTATTTATCCATTGTAGAAAAGTGGAAAGTTCATCTTCAGTGTGTGGCCAAACCAGCAAAAACATCATCGACATAAAGGTACCAAAGAGATGGTTGAGGATGAATGGATGAGAACATAATATCTTCAAATTGTTTCAAATAGTAGTTTGCCAAATGTAGAGACAGAGGGCTACCCATGGCAGTACCTTCAGTTTGTTTGTAGATTTTGTTTTTCCATCTGAAATACCCTGAGTTGATGATATATTCGAATATCCTTGCAATATCTGGAGGGTAATCTTCATATAAAGAATTGACTGTGTCAGTTAATGGAATATTGGTGAACAGAGAAATGATGTCAAAACTGACTAACATTTCAGAATCTGTAATTTTAATATCCTTGAGTTTTTCAAGAAAATCTGTTGAGTTTTTTATATAGGATCTGGAATGACCAGTGAGAGCACTTAAGGAACGCGATAATACTTTTGCAATCCGATAAGTTGGAGAATCAATGCAATTTATGATAGGTCGTACAGGACAGCCTTCTTTATGGATTTTAGGGAGTCCGTATAGACGAGGAGTTCTTCCAAAGTAGGTGCGTATTTTATCCACGTAGTTATGATCCCAACTTATAACCTCATCAAGTAATTTATTTAGTTGTTTAATTTGTGAATTAGTAGGATTACGTGTGATCTCTTGGTAGGTCGTGCTGTCTTCTAATAGGCTGGATACTTTTGTCTCATAGTCAGTCTTATTCATGATTACAATAGCTTTTCCTTTATCGGCCTTAGAAATGGATATTGTATTATCTTTTCTTAAAGAAGTTAGACCTTTGATTTCAGCATTTGATAAATTGCATGGAGGTAATTTGCTTTTGAATAAGTCGCAACTTCAAAACGTAGTTTGTTGGCATCTTCGCTAGGAAGTCCTGATAGATTGCGTTCTATATTATATAAGAAATCAAGATAAGGAATGCGTGAAGGAATAACAGCAAAATCAAGGCCCTTTGCTAAAGCACTGGTTTCAGCATTGGATAACAGGCAATCGGAAATGTTTACAATCCATTTATTTGTAGACGTACTGTCAGAGATAAGGGTTTTTTTTTGCTTGTTATATATAAAGAATTGTATTTTTGCATAAGATTTTGAAAATTTCTCTCATAAGACTGGGATGCGGGTTGTTTTGATAAGCGAAGAACAATATCCAATAAATTAATGTTCACTTGTTTGCTGATGATGCAAAGTTGGGTAGAGCAATTGTGAGTGCACAAGATGTCAAAATTTTACAGGATGATTTGGATAGTTTGGAGGACTGGGCTAGGAAAAATGGATGTCAATTTAATGTGGCAAAGTGTAAGGTTATGCACTTTGGGGTGAAAAGAATAGCAGCAGTATATCGCATTGGTGGAATCATACTCCAGGAGATTGATGAGGCCAGGGATTTGGGAGTGTTGGTGGATAGGGAGTTGAAGTTTAGGGGGCACATTGCAAAAGTAACTAAAACAGCTCACCAAATCACTTGGCTTCTGAAAAATACTTTTAACATGCAGAGATGAACAAGTTGTTGTTCCTCTGTATCGAGCCTTGATAAGACCCCATCTGGACTTCTGTGCCCAGCTATGGGCACCAGGGTTTCTTCGTGATGGACAGGAAGTGGAGAGGGTCCAGAGACGAGTGACCAAGATGATAGCAGGTCTGTGGAATGAACCTTATGAGAATAGGTTGAAGATTTGTGGGTTGCAGAAATTGGACGATAGGCGAAGGAGGGGTGATATGATTGAGACATTCAAATTACTGAAGGGTTTTTATAAGATTGATCCAGAAGATATTTTTGAAAATATGACTGGTGGTGGGAGGACTAGGGGCCATGCATGGAAGCTGGGCAAGAGCGTGGTTGACAAGGGTGTTAGAGCTAGGTTCTTTACTTGGAGAGTGGTAAATGAGTGGAATAAGCTTCCAGAGTCTGTTGTGGGTGCTACGACCGTGAATGAGTTCAAGGCAGGGTATGATAGATACTGTGTGAATGTTGAATAGTTGTTCTTGACATGATGTTAGGGCCTCCCTCGATGAGTCTGTCGACTCCTTGGAGTTTCCCGGAACAATAATAATAATAATAATAAAAAATCTTCATTAAGAGCAGCTGAAATGTCTTCTTCGAGAACTGATATAGAATTGATTTTTAAAATTAATTTTGATGTTTTAACGATACTTGTGACATAAAGACTGAATAATATAAGCACGTAAACACAAGAAAGATATTTAATTAACCAAATATCTCGGTCTGGAAATAGCAGACCATCTTCAGTGGCACTAAAAGAACAGTTTTTAAAAAAAAAATACAAGGAATACTAACAATAGATCATTTAAAAATAGAACAAGCTGCATGATGTTATATCACTAAGTATTAAAGGGAATATTTTTAAACAGAGACATGATTGAAATAAAGATATTAATTAATAATATTAAATAACATAAAATTAATATGAATTAATGAGTTATCCTGATTAGACTTTTCCAGATTTTTGATATAGATATACAGTCATTCCGATTCAGGTTAGGACGATGGAGTAAGGCTTCTATGCTTTCTTTGAATAAACGTTCAAATTTGTAACGGGATCTATGTAAGAGGCGAGTTTTTGACCAAAGGATGTTGTGGTTGGTTTCAATCCCATGCTGAGCCAATTCAGATTTTTCAGGTTTGTTGTGATGAATTGAGGATTGATGTTCTTGGATTCTTTTTTCAAGAGACGTCCAGTTTGTCCAAAATAGGAGAGATCACAGTCGCAGGGATTTTGATAAACTCCAGGAAGAGACATAGTTGAGCGTTTGTCTTTAGGAGAAAGAAAATGGGAAGATAATTTGTTAATAGGTGAATACTTAGCTGTTAACTCATATTTCTTCAGAATTCTTGCGATAGGTTCTGAAATCCCGGAGATGTATGGAATTGGAACTCTATGTATCGAATCTTTGTTGTTTTGTGGTGGATTATAAGAATCGAGACGATGTTGAGTACTCTTTTCGGAAAACCATCGAGTTTCATGTGTTGTTGGACAGTAGAAAGTTCTTTCTGTAGAAAATTAGAAGTAGAACAATTAGTTTTGGCTCTTCTGATTAGACATTTTATGATTCCTGTTTTTTGACAAGGATGATGGGCTGATTCTTTAAGAATATAACGACCTGTGAACGTTGGTTTCCTGTAAACTCATATTTCTTCAGAATTCTTGCGATAGGTTCTGAAATCCCGGAGATGTATGGAATTGGAACTCATTTAAACTGTAGTTGTAAGGGTATTTGAAGGTGACCGGATGAGGAGAACGTCTAAAAAAGATAACTGGTTGTTTTCTTCCATTTCCATAGTAAACTTTATACGATGTTGTAAGGAACTGATACTGTTTAAAAAAGAAGATAAGGAGTCTTTGTTTTGCGGCCATACAGTAAAGATCTCATCTATATATCTTACCCAAAAGGATGGTTGAGGGAAAATAGATGAGAAGAGGACTTTTTCTAGATGTTCTAAATAAAAGTAAATAAAATAAATTTACTTAATAAAATAAAATAAATAAATCTAAATAAATTCCCATGGCCGTTCCTTCTACTTGGTTGTAAAATTTGTTTTGACATAAGAAATGTCCAGAGTGTATTATGAAATCGAATAGTTTTATGTCTTCTGGAAAGATGCCAGCAAGTAATTTTAAAGTCTCTTTGAGAGGTACATTTGTATATAAAGATTCTATATCAAAGCTCACCATAAGATCTGTAGGTTTCAATGAGACATTTTTCAATTTTTCTAAGAAATCTGAGGAGTTTTTAGAAAGGAACTAGAGTTGCCTATGTGAGATTTCAATAATTTAGCTAGATATTTGGCTATATGGTAAGTAGGAGAAGAATCAATGCAATCTACTATTGGACAAAGAGGAAAGTCAATCTTATGTATTTTAGGAAGATCATAAAATCTAGGAGGTCTTGCAAAATGAGTTTTAAGTCTTTCAATTGTGTCTCTATCTAAACTGATGACTTCTTCAACAAAAAAAAAAATAATTTCTTTAGTTGTCTGTTGGTTGGATTATTCTATTTTTAAATGATCTATTGTTAGTATTCCACCTTGTATTTTTTTTAAAACTCTTCTTGTAGTGCCACTAAAGATGGTCTGCTATTTCCAGACTGAAATATTTGGTTAATTAAATATCTTTCTTGTGTTTACGTGCTTATATTATTCAAAATCAATTTTATTTTTATTTTTAAAATGGTACTTTGCCATTTTTGGACATCTTCCTTACTAGAACGTCTTCTGGTACCTTATCTACAAGCGTCTTTCGAAAACCCACATTTACTGGTAGATACATTCACAAAAAGTCTGCGCACCACACGTCTCAAAAATTTGGCATTCTTAATCTCTAATTCATAGAGCACATAAAGTTTGCTCTTCCCTAATAATCTTACAACAAGAACTTACCATCATTAAAAAGTTAATGGAATCAAATGATTACAACTCCAATCAAATCCAACAGATACTTGACTCTTATGTTCCAATACCTACAGTTTCTTCAACAGTCCGCAGAATTCCTATTCCGTACATTCCAGGAATCTCGGAACCTATAGGTAGAATTTTGAAAAAAGTATCAATTGATTCCAACATATATTCCTATCAACAAAATTTCTTCTTTATTACCTTCTACAAAGGATAAACTGTCTTCTCTATCTTTGACTGGCGTTTACCAAATACCTTGCGAATGCAATGTCTCTTATTTTGGACAAACTGGCCGTTCTTTGGAAAAAAGAATAAAAGAACATCAATATTATATTGATTATAACAAACCTCTGAAGTCTGGTCTGGCACAGCACAGTATTGACTCTACTCATAGTGTCCAGTGGGATAAAGCTGTTCTCCTCCATAGATGCAGATTCAAATGTGGATGCTTATTCAAAGAAAGTTGTGGAACTATCTTACATCGACCAAAATGACTGCCATTCTCTCTCAAAGATCTGGGAGACTTTTATCTTATGTAAAAAACCATTTATCTTAATAGATTAAATTTGTTATTTTCTATTATTTCCTAGCATGCTGGAACAATTGTATTTGGCGATCCACCAAACGTTTTTGCTTGTATTCCATTCGTATTACTGTAACAGACACTGAAGATGTACTATTAATTTTAGTACGAAATATTTGTCCTTTTACTAATTAAAGATATTACTGTGGTTTTTACGTGTTTCTTTATTATTTAATTTGTTCTAAATCTTGAGTATTCATAAATATGAAAAAAATGCTTTATTACTTCTAGTTTTTAACTGTTTTGCAAAAAGTGAATAATATTTATTAAATATTTTCAATATATGTTATTTCTTGCAGATCTTTTCTTACTTACTAAAACAGAAAGGAAAAAAACCCCAAATAATATGTATCGGACCAGTCAAGTAGAAGTCATTCCAAAAAGTCCATTAACCCTTGCAGATGCAGAGTTATGGATTTGTACTTACAAGTCTAAGATGAGTACTGAATCAAAAGTATTCACATATTTAAATAAAAAGTATGGAATTTTGTCTTCTGAAACATTAAATAATACAGCAGATCTTTCTGGAATTAACAGTACAAATGATCATTGTAGTTTACCTGTTTCTGTGGAAATAAACCATTCTTCTGGTTCATCACATAGTTCTAGATCTTCACAGCAAAATATTAATGGATTCCAATTTATAAACATTATATGCCAAAATGAAAGCTCAGCGCCATCTCAAGTGAAGACAGATGAGACTAATCAACAATATTTAATTAAAAATGTTTCACCAGGATTAGTGTTACCTGTATGTGTTGCAGACATTTCCACTATCAAAATGAGTGGGCAAATAAGTATTCCAATCTTATGTAAGAATGTGGAATATACTTCTACCACATCAAAAAATTCTAATCCTGAAGGAAATTTAAAATCATCAGATTTTACTGGTAATAATTTTGACTCACCAGTTTCACTGAACACCAGTAGCTTTGAAACTACATTTAAAGATAGAAGTTCTGCAAGTGTTGGCTGCCAAACATCAGATAAT
Organism: Typopeltis vanoorti; assembly: GCF_054136105.1. Taxonomy (NCBI): domain Eukaryota; kingdom Metazoa; phylum Arthropoda; class Arachnida; order Uropygi; family Thelyphonidae; genus Typopeltis; species Typopeltis vanoorti. Next base: position 74,422,490 of record NC_143549.1, read on the forward strand.
ACTGAAGTAGATTATCATCCCCAAGTTATAGAAAAAAGAAAAAGTGCTGCAGCTGAAATTGCTGCTCATAGTTCTGCAAATTCTAATAATGCTTCATTCAGAGAGAAAGATGGAACATATGTTACTAATTTGCATGCAGTCATTTCATCAAGAGGTTCTCACAAAAGAAAATTTAGCGATTCTAATCCTTTTGAGGAACCAGATTCTCACAAAAGAAAATTTAGTGACTCTAATCCTTTTGAGGAACCAGAAAGTAATAATGTTTCTATCAATGATGAAATGGAGGTAGTCGATACACCACGAGTGGAACTTGATGATGCTTGTTCACAAAGTTACACTACTGCAATAAACTTCAATAAAGGAACCGTTTTAGAGAGATGTTCTGATAATGTTCATTGTAAAACATCTACTAATCATGGAATCAATCTCCAAATTATGGAAAAAATGGTTACAGAGAAAAATACTGCAGCATATAATGTTTTATACGATGACAAAAATGCAAGGACTCATAATTTGATTGGGGGTATTTCATCAGGTGATACCAACAGTATTTGTATCAAAACAGTTCCTAATGATACACTGGACATTACAATGGAACAGTTTGGACCAATCAGTGACTTCTCATCATCTTTTCCAAAAGCAGTTTCACAAAAATTTAGCTCTGATGCACCTAAATTTCCCGATACTAATATAAATGAGACAGTATTTAGTTATAACAGTTTTTCTGTTTCTTACAATGACAGAAATACAACAACTGTTTCATCAGATGACACTGAGAATATATATCTTGACCAAGTCACTAATGATACACTGGATATTACAATGGAACAGTTTGGACCAGTGAATAACTTTTCATCATATTTTCCAAAAAATGCACAAAAAGTTATCACTGATCAGGTAAATCATGATTCAGTGTTTAGTCCTGCCACATGTGATTACTTAGAAAACATTGAGAATCAGCAGTTATGTCAAAGTACCACTACTGACTTTAAATCTAGCTTCAGTATGAAATGTGCCAAGAAAAATTTTGAATCATGCACTCTTGAAAGCAGTATGGTAAACAAAACGGCACTGTATGATTTTTCTGTTTCTTGTAGAAATAGAAATGCAACATCCAATAATAATGATTTAATTGGGGCTGAAATGATTTCATTGAATGATACTGAGAATGCATTTTCTCATAAAGTCACTAAGGAATCTTTGGATACTGAAATGGAATTGTTTAAACTGATCAATGATTTATCATCATCTTATTCAGAACTTAATTCCGATACTAATGGTATTGAAACAGTATTTAGTCCAGGCACATATGATTATTCACAAAATATTGTTCATTATCAGTCAGGTTTACCAGATACTATTAACTTTGAATCTACCTTCAGTATAGAAAATTCTCAAAAGAATTTGGCTTCATCTTCATATTCATGCACACATAAAAATGATGTGATAAAAGGAACTGCACAGCATAGCTCTGATGTTTTTAATGAGCTATTGCCCATTGCAAAAGAACAATTTTACCCACTTGATTTTTCATCACTTTTGCCAGAAAATGTTGCACAAGCATTTAGTCCTATTCATGACCCAGTAAGAAATTTTAATGGTAGCATTTTAAAGGAATCATCACAAAACAGTATTCAAAAGCAGCAGTTAAGTTTGCCTAGTATCACAAACTCTGTATCTTCCTTCAGTAATATAGCAGAAGGAACTGCTATCAATAATACTCTTTTATGCAATAAGAGAAATGGAATTCACAGCAGCCATCCTTCAGGGTGTAATAATTCTTCAGTTAGTTATGACAAACAAGAAAGTGATCATTTTTACAGTGACAGCAACATGAAGTGCTTTGATGCACTTATCAAGATACTAAAAGAATATGAAAATAATAATATGCCATCTCTTGATAACTGAAAGGTAAGCTAATCAGTCATTTTTATTTTTTTTTCCTTATTTCACTAACATTAGTATTATGGTGTGGGAAAGGTACCCAAGGAATGGAAGGAAGGTAAGATAGTGCCATGTCATAAGGGCGGTAGCAGACTGGAAGTGTCTAATTTTAGATGTCAGCTTAGTCTAATTGGATTCAGGATTCCTGTCTGATAGGTATCAGAGAGTTGTGTATGGTGGGGCAATATCAAAGAGGCAGAAGGTTGCCAGCAAAGGTTGGTCGATTGGCAGAGCCTTTGCTATTAATGGCTCACAAAAAGTTAAGCTAGTTTGAGCACTGTTAGCAGTTGGAACGGTTCCAATCATTCGATGCTGTTGGCACACTCTCCCTCGATGAGTCCTTGGACACCCTGGAGGTGTCACATAATAATAAAATAATAAATCATCATCATATTCCTGCCATGTACCCTCAAGGGGTGTACAGGATATGATAGTACTACATGAAAAAATTACATCATTACTAACTTCCTATCTACAATTTTCTTCCAAATCACTCTGTTGCTTTTCAAGACTCCAACATTATCAGATCTTATATTTCTATCGTCTAAGGCACTTTGTAACGTATCAATCCTCCTATATCTTGGTCTTCCTCTGGTTGTTTTCCTACCAACCTGGCAGAGAACACTTGTTTTGCTAATCTTTTCTCTCCCATTCTATTTAAGTGACCATACCACCTGAGATTAGCTCTGCTAACATTCCGGGATGCTGACAATGTCAAGTTCTTTCCTAATATCCTCGTTTTTAATATGATATTGCCATTGAAGCCATCTGTTCACACCTCTAATCTTTCTCAGGACTCTCATATCTGCGGTCTATAGTCTTTGGTCAAGTGTTTAACTTCTGACCCAGCTCTCAGATCCATAAGTTAAAACTGGTTTGAACACTGTCTTGTATACAGCTAATTGAGTGTTCCAACTAATTTCGCTCTTATTCCACATGAATTTATTCAATTGACTTCCCACCATACCAGCTTTGCTGATTCTGTTGTCTATTTCTATATTGAATTTACCATCTTCACTAAAAATCGTGCCCAAGTAGCTGAAATGTTTTACTTGTTCCACAGGTTCTCCATTCACAACACAGTTGACATTTTCAATGATTCTGCCTATTTTCATTGTCTTTGTCTTTTTATTGCTGACCTTCATACCATATCTATTACAACAGTTATTCAATTTAGTCAGAGAATCTTGCAGACTTGTAGCGGATTTATTTAGAAGTATAACATCATCCGCATAAAGCAAAGACCTGACATTAACATCTCCAATTTTGATATCATGTTTAATACCACTTTCCTTCATAATGTGATCCATATAGATAATGAATAACAGAGGGGATAATGTACATCCTTGTCTCACACCAGATTTAACATTAAACCATCTTTTTGTACTTCCTTCAATTCTAACTGCTGACTTACAACTCAAATAAAGACTAAGAATTGCTTGATATAATGCCCCATTGAAACCATATAACTGTAGTGTATTGTATAGCTTCTCTCTTGGCACCTTGTCATATGCCTTTTCCAAAATCAACAAAACTTAAATACAGATCTTTGTTATATTCCCATGCTTTCTCGTCTATTTGTCATAAAGTGAAGATCTGATCCTGACTGCCTCTATTTGGCCTGAATCCAGATTGTTCTTCACCCAGCTTTATTTCCACAATTCTTCTCGATCGTTTCTCAAGTATACTTGCATAGATCTTGCCAGGAACACTCAGTAGGGAAATACCTCTGTAATTCTCACATTCAGTTTTATTTCCCTTTTTTATATATGGGTACAATGAGTGCTCTACTCCAATCATCAGGAATTTGTACCTCTGTCCAGGCTTTCTGAACTATGCAGTGCAGCCACTGTAAGATTTTTATACTACCATACTTCAGCATTTCTGGTCGAATATCATCTACTCCTGCTGCCTTTCCGCATTTCAAGCCTTTGATGGCTTTTTGTACTTCAAGTATGGATATGTATTCCTGACTGCATGCCTGGTCAGTGTTTTTTACCACTGTGCTGTCATCACTGCTTGTTTCATTTAGCAGTTTTTCAAAGTAATTACTCCATACTTCAAAGATATCTTTTTCTTCCGTTTTCATGTCACCTTTATCATCTCTAACTCCTTTTACAGAACTGTTTCCTCCATTCCTAAACTTCTTCAACAACCTCCCGAATATTTTGCCACTTCTTGATATTTATTTTATATATTCTTGCCAAAGTCCTCCCATGACTTTTGTTTAGCTAGTTTTACACAGTGTTTAGCATTCTTGGATTTGTCTCTATATTCTCTAAGAGCACAAGCTGACTTATTTGTCAGGAACTTTTGATATGCTTTCTTCTTTTCCTTCACTGCCTCTTTAACTTGCTGTTTCCACCATGGAGTTCTAATTTTTCTATCCTTGCAGACAACTTCACCACATGCCTCTCTAGCTGAGTCAATCAGGACGTTCTTCAAGGCTTGCCACTGAATCTCCAAGGTTTGATTCTTGTTCTCAAACTGTTTCATTTTTTCTTCAATAATCTTTGTGTATTAGACCAGTTTGTGTGTCATCAGTAGTTGTTAAATCTTGGAGAAATTAGTGAGGGACTATATACAATGTTGGCTAGATGAGGGTAATGTTATCTGTAAGAATCAACATGGATTTGTTAAGGGGATGCTCTTGCTTTAGTAATGCGATTGTCTTTTATAATAAAGTGACAAGAGCAGTTGATGAGGGAAAGGTATATACTGCCATTTTTTTTGGATTTTTTGGATTAAAATTCTCTGGATTAGAGATAAGTTTATGATAGATTTGACTATGCTACTAATTAAATATTAGGTTTTATCCTTTATCCAAGTGTTAGCAAAAAAGTTTGCACCTGAAGTACCTTCAGAACTGGGGCAACTCGTGGTAAAGGTGGTATAAGTTCTCCAGAGAATTTTAATAATAGAGTGTGACACCCTTTGGCAACTCGTATAGGTAAAGATGACTTCTCCATTACTTCTGCCTTAGTGTCACCACCTCTGGGTTTGGCTGCCACTGATGAGACCTCAATAAAGGTCGAAACCGGTCTGGGTAGTGACCCTTTCCTTAATGCATAGCATTATACATGTCCACAAGCAGATGTGCTTTGCATTATGGGAGATACTAAGGAAAGTGAGGAGAACTTATACCACCTTTACCACGAGTTTCCCCAGTCCTGAAAGTACTTCAGTTCAAACTTTGTTTGCTGACACTTGGATAAAGGATAAAACCTGATATTGAAAATTTCATTAATAAGTTTGTTCTGTCCTTGAAGATTTACATTTAATTCGTTCAAACATTGAATAATGTCAATGCAAAATGCAAAGTTGTACATTCAATCTTTGTCATTAAATTCTGGAAACAGGTTGTCTTTCATCTCCAAGAATAACTGAATCAAAATCCAGTTAGAAATAATTATTTTGGACTTGTTAATCTTTTTATGTCTCTGGATAATAATCATGATTTCATATGTATAGACAGCCTTGTCTATACATATGAAATATATATAGACAAGGCTCAAGCTCAATCTGTTGTTATACTGATGATCTTTTCTATTGGGATATGTTGATTAAGAACTGTTTTCAGTTCCATGTATATATCTTTTCTGGTAGGTAATTCCTTTCATTGTAACTAAAGATGCAAATTCTTCATGATGTTAAAATTTGAATCTGTTCCTCTCAAAAAGACAGCAAGTTGTGCGGTATCACTAATATCACAACTTTCGTCCAAAGCCAAAGAAATCCATTCTAAGGGGTAAAAAGGGAGGGGGAGTGCTATTGATGATAGAGAAAGAGTTATGTCCATACAAGGTAGAGATGCAAGAGGGAAATGGGGCCAGTGGTTTTGAGGCAATATGGTGTGAGATAGAGGTGAATAGAATCAAATACTTGGTGGGATGTTGTTATAGACCTGGTAATGTGGATGGTGGTGATAGTGAAATGTATAGTCAAGTAAGCCAAGCAAATAAGAAAAGGGTGATCATTATGGGTGATTTTAATTATGGCAATATAGATTGGAATGAAGAGATAGCAACTAGAAGTAAAGAAAATTAGTTTCTTGAGTTTTTGAGGGATAACTACCTCAGACAGTATGTAACAGAGGGCACAAGAGGATTAAGGGTCTTGGATATAGTCATCTCATCGGAGGATGTAATTATCAATGAGGTATCAAATCATCCACCAATTGGTGAAAGTGACCATGAGGTGATTACTTGGGTGGTTGCCAGCAGTGCAAGGACCCCTGTGAAAAAAGGGTATATGTGGAACTACAAGGGGGGTGATTATGAAGAGCTCAGGAGACAGCTTGCAGGTGTAGCATGGAATGAGGAGTTAGCTGGAAAACAGATCAATGCAGCTTGGGGGATTTTCAAAAAATATTTAGTAGATGCAATGTCTAAATGTATACCATGGGTGAGAAGGTTAAATAAGGTAGGTGTGAGATGGATGAATAAAGAGATTAAGCATGCAATACAGAGAAAAAGGGCATTGTGGAGGCAGCATAAGAGAAGTGGAAGTAACCAATTTCATGAGGTCTACAAAGACCAGGCAAGGAGGGTGACTTGGTTGGTGAGAGTAGCTAAAAAGAGGTATGAACAGCAGTTAGCTAATGAAGCTAAAAAGAATCCTAGGGAGTTCTTTCGATATGTAGCCAGCAAAAGAAAGAATGATTATGGAAGGATGACATTGATTGGAGGAAATGGTATAAAGACAGCTGTTGCAGAATGTGTGGTGGAGATACTTAATGAGCAGTTCATAAAGATCTTTCAATCTTGTGAATGTGACTTCATGGAGAGATTAAGAGCAGTTGATGATGGGGAGGAGAGACTGACTGTAAGTGAGCAAGAGGTGTTTGGGGAGTTGAGTAAACTAGATGTAAATAAGGCTGTGGGACTTGATAATATATCACCGCGTATTCTGAAGGAATGTGCCAGAGAGTTGACACCTGCCTTGACATATTTTTTAATACGAGTCTTGCACTCGATCAAGTCCCTAAAGAGTGGAAGGAGGGCAAGATTGTGCCACTTCATAAAGGAGGTGATCGAACTCAAGCATCAAACTATAGGCCTATCTCTGTGTGTCAGGTGTTGTGGTTAAGTTGTTGGAGAAGCTTGTGAGAAATAGGATCCAGAGTTGGGTTGACAACAATGGTATAATCTTTGATGGACAGCATGGATTTGCTAAAGGGAGTTCGTGTTTTAGTAATCTACTTACTTATTACAAAAAAGTGACTACTTCCGTGGACAGAGGAGAAGGATACACAGTAATATACTTGGATTTCGCAAAAGCTTTTGATAGAGTACCTCATGATAAGTTGACAGTCAAACTAGAGCAGATGCGGTTGGATATTAGATTAGTGCATTGGATTGGAGACTGGCTATCTGATAGGTATCAACAAGTTGTGTATGGGGGTGCAATATCCAGGAAAAGGAAAGTCACTAGTGGAGTGCCTCAGGGACCTGTTTTAGGGCCATTACTATTTAACTTGTATATTAATGATATTGGCGAAGATTTGGATGGAGATATTCAGTTGTTTGCAGATGATGCAAAGTTGGGACGAACCATAAAGAGTAGTGAAGAAGTTGTGGCTTTGCAAGAAGACTTGAATAAATTGAGTGATTGGGCAAGCAAATGGGGATGTGAGTTCAATGTTGCAAAATGTAAGGTTTTAAAATTTGGAAAACGAAGATGGGATGCAGAATTTATGCTTGGTGAGAATATATTGTTGGAAGTAGAGGAAATAAGAGATCTGGGGGTGATAGTGGATAAGGATCTAAAATTTAGAGGGCACATCGCCAAAATTGTGAAGACAACACAAAGACTTCTGGGAATGATGTGGAGGATACTGACGTGTACAAGTAGGGAGATTCTTGTTCCATTGTATAAGGCTTTGATTAGGCCACACATGGACTATTGTGCCCAGATTTGGTCACCTGGTTTTCAGAAGGATGAAGATATGTTGGAAAGGGTCCAAAGGTGACTGACTAAGGTAGTTTCTGACCTCTGGAATGTCGAGTATGAGGAAAGATTGAAAAGATGTAATTTGCAGAGTCTAGTGGAGAGAAGGAAGAGGGGAGATATGATAGAAACCTACAAGTTGGTAAGGGGTTGTTATAGGATCAATGGTGGAGAAGTTCTACAGAGAATAGTGGGAGATCAGGGGAGAACCAGAGGTCAACCCTGGAAACTGTATAAAGAGGGTGTGAGTAGGGGAGTGAGAGGCAGGTTTTTTTCATGCAGAGTTGTGAGTGATTGGAATGCCTTGCCTGAGAGTGTGGTGTCTGCAAGGAGTTTGAATGTGTTTAAGACGCGGTATGATGAGATGTGTGTGAGATAAAAGGACCTCCTAGATGAGTCTTTGACTCCATGAGGTCTTGTTTAATAATAATAATAATAATAAGTTAGAAATATGTACCTGCAAAATTTCCTGAATACTTTGCGAAAGATCATCAATCCTTGTGAGTGTAAATTGTGACAAGCTGATTTTCGAAATAATATGCATATATATTTTATCAGGGAAAGCGACATCTACTACTGCTAGTAAACATTCTTTTATTATTTCTCCATCAGAGAATGATTTCATTCTTTTTGCCAAAATTCCTCCTCTCCCCTCGATGAATCTTGATAGACTTTGTGTTTCTTAGGAAGGACCTCCCACGATAAGTCTTTTGACTCCATGGAGACCTGTATAATAATAATAATAATTTTATGTAGCTTGCACGAACTGCAAGCTACATAAAAAGGTTATTGTGAGCTGCATGTGGCCCTTGGGCCGTGGGTTGCTCATCACTGCTCTGGAGGACTGCTGCAATGCTGAGAAGTACATTGACCAACAGAAATAAGTGAGGGGGGAGTTGAGTCTATCATATAAAACCATATTCTATCTGTACTACTATGCTTAGATCCATTCAAGGAGATTTGAAGAGGATGAAGAACTTTGGAGAGGGTTCAAATGGAGTTAAAATGATATTATTATCATCAGACCATGGAGTCAAAAGACTCATCATAGGAAGTCTGAATTTTCATGCAAAAAAGATCATCAAACTATGCCTAAAACTCATTTACAGTTTCCACACTCTCAGGCAATGCACTCATCAACCACTCTCCATGCAAAGAACCTGTTCTTCACTCCCTTGCATTATACAGCATCTAGGGATGACATCTTGTTCTACTCTTGTCTTCCTCTGCTCTATGAAAAAAATCCTTAACATTAATCTGCTAACAACCTGAACAACTGATAATCATATCCCTCTCCTTCTTCTATTCACGTCTATGTAATTTGCATTCCCACAGTCTGTTTTTATATCCTACATTTCCAGAGATATGACACTAAATGAATCTTCTCAGGACCTTCCTTGTGATATCTTCATCCCTTCGAAAACCATGTGATGAGATCTGTGTACAATGTATTCCATATATGTCCTGAGCAAGGCCTTATACAAGTGAACCATGGCCTCTTTACTTCTGCTTATTAAGGTCTTCCTCATCATTGTCATAATTATAATCTCACTGTTTATCAGTGTAACCCCTAAACTTCAAGTTTCTGTCCACCATCAATCCCTTTTTCTCTCTTCTCTTCCTCCTCCTTCAAAATTTTCCCATTAATTATATACTTGCATTCCCCTTCCCTTTCCCTTTTTCTACCAAATTTGAAGACCTTACACTTTGCAACATCAACCTGTCAGCTGTACTCCTTGTTGTTCCAACTTTGCATCATTTGCTAACAGTTGAATATATCCAGTTCCTGTTCCAGTATCATTAATGTTCAAGTTAAACAATAATGGTTCCAGAACAGACTTCTGCAGCACTCCACTAGTGACTTTTCTCTTTTGAGATACCATTTCCCCATACACAACCTGCTGATAGCCAATCACCTATCCAACTTACTAGTCTCTTATCCAATTCATTGCAGTTTAGTTATCAGTTAGTTGTACAGTAATCTATGAAAGGCTTTTGAAAAATCAAAGTATAGTAGCGTATATACATCTCCTTCATCCAGTGAATTTTCCCCCTTATAGGACATAAGCAGATTTCTTAAACCTGACCTCTCCTTAATAAAACAATGCTGACATAATAGAGAATACTACTATTATCAACCAATTCTGAAGTTTAACCCTCACCAACCTATCAACAAATTATCCATAATCCCACACATAAACTGGTCTTTAATTTGTTGCTTCAGTCTTATCTCCTCCTTTGGGAAGTGGAACAATTTTACTCTCTTTCCACTCCTTTGGAACTTGGTATGTTGCAAGACTCATGTTAAACAGATATTGCTATTCCCTCTGGCATTCCTTTAAGACATGCAGTGATAAGTTGTCAATTCTTATTGCCTTATTTACATAAATCCTCATATACTTAATTCTCACTCACTATCAGTCTCTCCTCCATCATATCCCCTCTACGCTTGAACTCCTCATGATGCTGCATTCATGAGAATGAAATATACCCATAAACTCATTGAATCTTATGTAGCAATTATCAGTCTACCATTTTCATTTATCGATATTATTCCTTCCCATTGCTCATAATAATCGTTGTTTGAAGCTATCCTTAGAACATAGTGGCAGATTGTAGATGAAATATTGGATTATAATTTTTAACTGTCATATTTTAAAAGAAGACACTTTGTATTCATTTAGACATTACTTCAGCATTTCTTGGCTTTAAAATTATTTTTTGAATATGAAAGTGAAGCTTCATACTTTAAGAGGACTTTTATTGGTATAAGGATATTGGTTAAAGTTTCACCTCCTCATAAACATAGTAATTTATCATTTCAGAAGAACTACATAATGATATGATATACGTTTTAAATTATTTTTCATTCTTTACTTAAAGACAACTTACAAACTCAAGAAGCTTATCAGCCTATCCAAAAAAGGATTATTACAGACATCATGCTTTAATGCAGGATTCAAGCCTTCACTCCATTGAATGAACAAGCAGTTAGCAGCTATACCACCAAGTCTGGTGATTTTTTTAAATAAAATTATGTTGCACTATAGAAATAACTTGAGTCTCATTATATTAGAAATCTGAAGACATATTAATCTCATGGAAGCATATACAATTGTATATATGTTGAATCTCTTTAATCTGTATTCTCAAAATAAATACAAAATTAATAAAAATATTAATATAATATTCTCAGCATATTATACAATATTTGTGATAACAAAATCTGTCATGATTTTACAGTTTGATTGGATTTTAGCATAGTACAATTTTCATTTTTTATTATTTATTTAATGACAACTCTTATAAACTCAAGAAGCTATTAGCCTATATCTGTGCATTAATGCTGAAAAGCATGAACAATTGTAAATATTATTTACAATTGTAATATAATTTCTTTGATCTGTATTCTCGGTTTTCTCAAAATATATGGTATTTGTGATAACAAAATTTTATCATTATGTTACGCTGTTTTATTTTATTTTATTTTAATTTAGTAGAGTAGAGTCTCATTATGTCTTTATAAATGTTACTAGTACTGTTTGCAGTATTTGTGATAATAAAATCTGTCATGGTTTTTACAGTATATGATTGAATTTTAATAGAGTACATGTATGTATCTGCTTTTAATAGTTTTTATACTTTTATTAGTTAAAGACAACCCAAAAGAATTCTATCATTATGCTGCAAGTAAAAGAAAGATAGAATGAATTTGAAAGAATAACTCTACTGAATGCAGATGGCCTGTGGATGACTGATGCAGAAGTGATTGTTCAGCTAATGATCAGAAATTTTGCTAAAAGCTATCAACCTGGTATATGTAACATTGAACTCGCCACTACCTCTTCAGTGTACGAGGAAACTCATGTGGATGAGGAGGAAGTACTGGAGCTGTTTCACAAACTGAATAAGAATTCTGCATAGGAACTGATGGGATATCAGCATGGATGCTTAAAGCATTCAGCTGAACTGGCTACTCCCCTGACCAAGATGTAATTTGGTAATCCCAGTGCACAAGTGTGGTTTAAAGACCAATCTATCCAACTAACAACTAATCAGTATCTCAAGAATGTGGTGGTAAAGATTTTAGAAAGGTTGGATGGGCTTGCATTCAGAAATGGGATGACAGAGAATCTCAGCTTTGCAGTGAACAGCATGGGTTTATCTAAGGGAAGGTTATGTTTTAGCAACTTGCTCACATTCTATCATAATGTTACCACTGAGTTGGACAAGGGGAATGAATACATCATGATACTTTTGGATTTTGCTAAGGCTTGTAAAAGAATACAGCATGGAATACTGCTGCATAAATTGGAGAATATGGGATTGGATTATAAACATGGATAAGAGGAGATGGCTGACTGATAGATATCAAAAAGTTGTACATAGGAGTGTAAATCTGCATGATTCAAGATAACCAGTGGTGTGCCTCAAGGATCAGTCCTTAGTCCATTGTTATTCAATCTGTACATTAATGACATTGGGAAGGATTTGACATGTGACATGCAGCTATTTGCTGATGATGCAAAGATGGGTAGGGTAATCAGGAGTGCTGCTCATATGCAGTAATTAAAGAATGATTTGAATAGGCTGGAATTGTGGGCATGTTAAAATGGCTGTCATTTCAGTGTTAATAATTGTAAAGTCATGTACTTTTTTGTGATTAGATATTAATGTCTTATTATGTTGGTGGGATTATGCTTGAAGAAACTGATGAGGCTAGGGATCTTGGAGTTTTAGCAGACAGGAAATTGAAATTCAAGGATCATATAGCAAAAATAGTTGTAAATACAAATGACTGCTGAAATAAACCTTGATATGGAAGTCATTTCGCTTCTTTACAAGGCCTTGATAAGACTTCACTTGGATTATTGTGTGCAGGTGTGGTTGATCTCCTAGTTTCTGTGGTGATTCTGATACAGTGTAGAAAGAGAGAGAGAGAACAAAGGAGAGTGTTCAAAAATGATATCAGGATCAGGGAATACAGTTTGTGAAGATAGATTAAGAATTTGTAGGCTGCAGACGCTAGCAAACAGGAGAAAGAGGAGTGATATGATTGAGACTTACAAACTTCTCAAAGGGTTATACAGAATTTTAGTACATGGAATTTTTCATTTTATGAAGGGTGGGGAAAAGATGCGAGGGCATCTATGGCAGTTGAGAATGAATGCTGTCAAGAAGGGTGGTTACGGCTAGATTTTTCTCTCATAGAGTAGTGTGTGATTGGAATGGATTGCTGTTAGATGTTGTGTGCAAGTGCCGTGAATGAATTCAAGAACAGGTATGACAGCTGATGCGAACATATGGACTCCTTCACTGAGTTCCTGACTCCCTGGAGGTCTCTCTTAATAATATTTTATTTTGAAAAACACCAAAATGTTTTGATTTGGATACACAGGTAACATCAAAAAGTTTTGTATTCAATAATTACACAAACAGTAACAAAAGAACTTGTTTCTTTCTTATTACAGTATTTATATGATGAGCACAGAACTATTTTCACAAAACAATAATATTTTGTCATTTATATCCATTATCTGCTCTCCGTTCTGCAGATTTGAATTCTGCCATGGGCATCAATGTTTGTGATTGTCTGTGAAAATACTAGTGGTGGTGGCGGCAGTAGATGGCATAAGTTTAGATCAGGATTTCCCAAATTTTTCCTATGATGGAACACTTCACAAATCCTGAAATTTTAACAAAACACTTTGGGTAGAGTCAAGTATCATCAGTCTCATATTCAATGTAAAGCTGAGTGCACACTATTGCCGAAGCAGGCTGTATCACATCACAAAAATGCAACAGCGCACACTACAGGCATGCCGAGCTGAAGCACATCGCATTGACTTTGCTTGTGACCGCATGTTTCCTAGAATAGATATCTCCGTACTTCACTCGCGCTCAGAAGTGTCAACAACTGCAGCAGCTGAGTCAAGGCCAGTGTGCGCACTAGCTTAAAAGCATAATCCACACACACAAAGTGAGGAACTCCTGATTTTCAAACATGTTTGAATTTGTTGCAGCATTTAAAACTATTCCAGGCTCATATTAATTTTGATAATTTTTCATGGAACACTTATTCACTTTCCATGGAACATAGTTTGGGAAACCCTGGTGTAGATGATGATTGTAATTGGTGAATTGAGTGGTGGAGACAGAGTTGTAGAGTAGGTGCCCTCCCTCGATGAGTCATTGTACTCCCTGGAGGCGTCATGTAATAATAATAATAATTATTATTATTATTAACAAATTTCTGTCGTCAACAGACTCATTTTGGGAGGTCTTTCTCAACCAGCAACCTACTTCAAACTGATGAGTTCTGTGAGCAAAAAACTTATCACTTAATCAGAGAAAAAAAGATCAAATACAGTCAGCCCTCAGTTACTTGTAGGGATTACCGGAATAGTTTCTTAAAGTGAATATTTTTTAGCATATACCTATATGTCTTTAGCTGAGACTTTTCAGTAATTTTTATGGTGGGTTTTGCTATAGTGACAGCCACCTGTATGTCAGAGATCACTAGCAAGAAATTGGATATTGAATTAGTCATACAAATCATTAGAGAATGGGGCTGTACTAAAGTGTGTGCATGTTGAGTACTGCATTAGTTGACTGATGAAGTACTTATTATTATTAGACCTCCATGGAGTTAAAAAACTCATCATGGGAGGTCCTGCTGTCACACACATACAGCTCATTATATCTTGCATTAAATACATTCACCATCTTCCCAGACAACACATTCCAATCACCTACCACTCTCCAAGCAAAAAACTTACCCCCCCCCCATCACACTTTCTTTGTATAGTTTTTAGGAATGGTCTCTTTGCTCCTTTTGTCTCCTCTCATTCTCTCAAAAACTTCATCCACATTAGTCTACTAATAATTGCTTACCAACTTATATGCCTCGATCATATCCTATCTTGTCCTTCCTCCTCCTCCTATCCACTAAACTCTGCAAATTGCATTTTCTTAATCTGGCTTCATACTCAACATTCCAGTGACCTGAAACAACCTTAGTCATCTCTGGACTGTCTTCATCATTTTGAAAAACTAACAAAATCTGTACACTGTACTCCATATGCAACCTGATCAAAGCCTTATACAACAGAACAATAATATTCTTACTCCCACAAGTCAGTGTCCTCCACATCATTCCCATAATTGACTCTGATGTCCTCACAATTGAAATTTTTAGTTCCATGTCCATCATCACCCTCAGATTCTTCTTCTCCTCTAAGATAATCCCACCAATTGTATACTCTGCATCCTATCTTTGCTTAATAATGTTAAAACTTTACACTTTGCAACAATGAACTAGTAACTGCACTTACCATTGCAAAGTTACATCTGCTGTTATCCTCATTGTTCTTCCCTGCTTTGCTTCATCTACAAACAGTTGTATATCCCCATTCAAACCCTTCCCAATATTCTTAACATAAAAGTTAAATAGGAAAGGTGTGGTAGGCAATCAAAAATCTTTCAAAATCTAAGTATACCACTGTATATGCATTTCCCTTGTCCAACACATTCATCACCCCATTATAGTACATTAGCAAGTTGGTAAAACATTACTTTCCTTTAACAATCTCATGCTCACAAGCACAGAGAATACCACTGTTATGAACCCACTTTTGATTCTAGTTCTCACCAACCTTTCCAATACCTTAACTACAATTACAGGTATACAAACCAGCCTGTAATTTGGAGACTTCACCTTATCAACATCTCTGTGAAGTAGAACAATTTTCCCTTCCTTCCACTCCTTTGGTCGTGCTATTGCAAGACTCTTTTTAGACAGATAGGCCAAAACTGATGTTAATTCCATGGAACATTCCCTTAAGACTATAACATCAAGTCATATTGCCTTATTGACATCTAGCCTACTTACGAGGGTGGTCTGAAAAGTTCTCGGCCTAACAATTCAAAAAACGAATTTATAAATTCAAAGTTAGTTTTATTTTTCAACATAATCTCCCTTAAGACTAATACATTTATTCCAGCGATGCTCCAGTGCCATTATCCCGTCCCTGTAGTGGTTCTCAGTAAGATCTGCAATCACCTCTTGATTCGAAGAAAAATGCTGACCAGCAAAGAAGAGTTTTAGTTTTGGGAAGAGATAGAAGTCAGAAGGAGCCAAATCTGGGAATAGGGTGGATGTTCCAACAATTCATAGTGCATATCTCTTAATTTTCCCATTGCCAAAACACCTTTGTGAGCAGGTGAATTGTCTTGATAAAAGATGATTTTTTTCTTCTGCAAACTGGGTCTTTTCTCACAAATTTTTTCATCTAGTCTGGTTAAAAGATCGGAATAATATTTCCTGGTTATTGTTTTGCCCTTTTCAAGATAATTAATAAACAAAATGTCTCTAGCATCTCAAAACAGGTTATCAGTTGATGTAAAATTAATTATTAACAAAGTGTTTCAACATTTCATGTTTTCCCTGTTAGATTTGGGACACTGAAATCCTTTTGCAATTTTGTTTGTGGAATGAATACAAGGAAATGAGATTAGATGGCTTTCCATGCTACCTGCTGTGGAAAGAATGATATTGAAATGTTTGTTGGCCTTAAGTCTTTTTTTCTATCTCAAGACAAAATCCCCAAACTCTTGAGGAATTTTTTTAATAATCCAAAGTTTCTTCTCTGGTTTGAGTTCATTTGCAGCCAAAGTAAAACGTATGATAACTCTATCAAAAAGATTGAATGAGAGGACACTTGTGGCATTGAAGTGGCACTATAACTTACGGAACAAATGCTTAATAGAAAGAAGCAACATTTTTTTTACATCTTCTGTAATTTTTTATATCTGCATTCCCTCAAAAACAAACTGATAGAGGGTGTCATCAGAGATATTGAATTTCTGAAACATCTGCAATTTCCATTATACTTTCCTAGAATACATGGAAAACTGGGCCAAGCCTTTTGCAGAACTATGTGACTTTAAATGGGTTTTGTTAAATATCATATTATTATTACATGACACCTACCTCCAAGGAGTCCAAAGACTCATTGAGGGAGAGCACATACTCTAAAACTCTACATCTCCACCATTCACTCCACCAACTACAAATCACAGCTACAATATTATTATCATCTACTGCCCAGCACCACCACCACTAGTATTTTCACCGACAATCACAAACAATCATGCCCATGGCAAGATTCCGACCTGCAGCCTTTTGGCTGGAGAGCAGATATGCTAACCTGCCAACTAGGCCAGCATATCCCTTCATCTTGTGTGTTGTTCAATAGTGTGCCAAACCCACCCAGAATTGATATCAACATATTAAAAATAATAGATGAATACGAAGTGAACACGAATTCACTTTAATGAAGTGAATTGTGTGAAGAATATATGAATCTAAGATTGTTCAGACTAAAATACACAAAGCTTATTGAAGAAAAAATGAAAGAGTTTGAGAACAGGAACCAAACCTTGGAGATTCATTGGCAAGCCTTGAAGAAAACCCTGATTGATTCAGCAAAAGAGGCATGTGGTGACGTCTGCAAGGATAGAAAAATCAGAACTCCATGGTGGACACAGGAAGTTAAAG
This sequence comes from Typopeltis vanoorti, assembly GCF_054136105.1. Classification (NCBI taxonomy): domain Eukaryota; kingdom Metazoa; phylum Arthropoda; class Arachnida; order Uropygi; family Thelyphonidae; genus Typopeltis; species Typopeltis vanoorti. Next base: position 74,439,942 of record NC_143549.1, read on the forward strand.
AGGCAGTGAAGGAAAAGAAGAAAGCATATCAAAAGTTCCTGGCAAATAAGTCAGTTTTTGCTCTGAGAGAATACAGAGACAAATGTACGAAAGCAAAATACAAAATGTAAATAATTTAATGTAAAATAAAAATGTAAGTAATTTTACATTGTGTAAAACTAGCTAAACAAAAGTCATGGGAGGACTTTGGCAAGAACCTAGAAAATAAATATCAAGAAGGTGGTAAGATATTCTGGAGGTTGTTGAAGAAGCTTAGAAATGGAGGAAAGAGAGCTGTAAAAGGAGTTAGAGATGATAAAGGTGACATGAAAACAGGAGAAAAAGATATCCTTGGAGTATGGAGTAATTACTTTGAAAAACTGCTAAAAAAACAAGCAGTGATGATAGCACAGTGGTAAAAAACACTGACCATGCATGCATGCAGTCAGGAATACATATCCATACTTGAAGTAGAAAAAGCCATGAAAGGCTTGAAATGTAGAAAGGCAGCAGAAGTAGATGATATTCGACCAGAAATGCTGAAATATGGTGCTATAAAAGTCTTACAGTGGCTGCACTGCATAGTTCAAAAAGCCTGGACAGAGTGATGAATTCCTGATGATTGGAGTAGAGCTCTAATAATATCCATATATAAAAAGGTAAATAAAACTGAATGTGAGAATTACAGAGGTATTTTCCTACTGAGTGTTCCTGGCAAGATCTATGCAAATATACTTGAGAAGCAGTTGAGAAGATTTGTGGAAGAAAAGCTAGGTGAAGAACAAGCTGGATTCAGGCCAAATAGAGACTGTCAGATCTTCACTTTACAACAAATAACTGGTAATTAGTTTATGGAATTAACAACGCATATAAAGTATATTAATTAAAGATAACTTTAATAAATAACTTCTATATTTCGGCAACATATTTTGTGCACGCAGGCACTAACAAAAGCAAATGAGGAAGAAAACAAGAAACTAATATTGCTCCTAAAGTCCTAATGGTGCCCTCTGGTGGGCTAATTTGGTTGACTTGGCAGTTGGGCTGAAGTTCTCAAAATGTAAGTCTCCCAAATTTGGGGTAGTTTCATGCACCCAAATTTGTTGAGGTTAGGAACGTTTTTTAGATCTGCTGAAGATTCCTTGAATAATCTCTCGTATTTAAACTTGCTGCAGTGTATTATTTTTGTTTTCTTCCAGCGAATTCTATGGTGGGTATATAAGGCATGGTCTGCCAGCCCAGAACGGCTGTACTGGTGAAACCGGATTTAGTCTTTGTGTTCTGAAATCCTGATATTTGTTGTTCTGCCTGTTTGGCCAAAGTAGGACAATTTGCAGCTGCAAGGGACCTGGTATACACCAGGTAGGTCTAGAGGAAGTGGTTGGTCTTTGGTAGAGCGAATAAGGGATGCCAACTTTTTATATGGTCTGTAACAGGAAGTAAGATCATATTTTCTGAGGATATTGGTTATTTTCTCAGAGGTGCCCTGGATGTAGGGGATGGTGATAGATTTGGTGTAATCTCTATTGTGGAGGGGGGGAGGGGGGGTTGTGGTTTACTGGTTTGAGTATTTTTTGGGGGGTTATAGCCATTGGCTAAGAAAGTGTTGTGGATGTGGTTTAGTTCAGTAGTTGGGGCCTTGTCATCTGAGCAGATTAATTTTGCCCTGTTATATAGTGTTTTTATCACCCCATATTGTTGTGAGGGGGGGGGGAATTGCTGGTGAATGTATCTGCCAGTGTGGGTGGGTTTTCTGTAAACAGAGAAAACCAAAGATCCATCAAGCTGGCAGGTGATTAAAGTGTCTAGGAAGGGGAGGGTGTTGTTTTCCTCTTTTTCTAAGGTGAACTGGACTCTGGGGTGTTGGTTGTTTAAGTGTGTTAGGAAGGAGTGGAGTGAGTCTGAGCCATGTGGCCAAATAGTGAACACATCATCCACGTAACGAAGCCAAATAGTGGGTTTTTTGTGGGGTGGAGTTTAAGGCTTACTCTTCAAAGGTCTCCATAAAGAAATTGGCCAATGGTGGGGAAAGTGGTGAACCCATGGCTGTCCCCCACCCATACTGGCAGATACATTCACCAGCAATCCCCCCCTCACAACAATATGGGGTTATAAAAACACTATATAACAGGGAAAAATTAATCTGCTCAGATGACAAGGCCCTAACTACTGAACTAAACCACATCCACAACACTTTCTTAGCCAGTGGCTATAACCCCAAAAAAATCCAAAAAATACTCAAACCAGTAAACCACAATCCCCCTCCCCCCTCCACAATAAAGATTGCACCAAATCTATCACCATCCCCTGCATCCAGGGCACCTCTGAGAAAATAACTAATATCCTCAGAAAATATGACCTTACTTCCTGTTACAGACCATATAAAAAGTTGGCATCCCTTATCCGCTCTACCAAAGACCAACCTCTTCCCCTAGACCTACCTGGTGTATACCAGGTCCCTTGGAGCTGCATATTGTCCTACTTTGGCCATACAGGCAGAACAACAAATATCAGGATTTCAGAACACAAAGACTACATCTGGTTTCACTAACCCCAGATCTCTTGTCTCCCCTACTTCCTCCAGTATAACTCCTCCCATAGAGTATACAGTGTCCCATCGATGTTTCCCAAATCTCAAGACCTTACATTTTGCTGCAAAGCCGACAACCCCATTCATTTGCTCATCTATCTAGCTTATTCAAATCCTCTTGCAGGGCTGCCGCATCTGCACTATTACTAATAATCCTTCCCAGCTTCGAATCATCCGCAAACAACTGAATATCCCTTTGCAATCCACTGACAATGTCATTGATATAAAGGTTAAACAATATAGGGCCCAGTACTGAGCCCTGTAGGACCCCACGTAACCCTCTGCTTCCTTGAAACTCCCCACCATACACAACTCTCTGATACCTATCAGACAGCCAATCCTGAATCCAGTTGACCAAGATGACATCCAGACCCATGTGCTGCAACTTAAATATCAGCGCTTATCATGTAGCACCATGTCATTTCTTCACTAAGTCTAAGAAAATGGCAGTATATGCCTTTCTCTCATCTAATGTTCTTGTACCTATATCATAAAAGGCTAGCATATTGCTAAAACAAGAGCACCTCTTCACAAATCCATGTTGACTCTCACAGATAACATTAACCTCATCTGCCCAATCCTATATACGGTCCACTACTTTCTCCAAGATCTTACTAACTACTGATGACACACAAACTGGCCTATTATTAGACACTTCCAGTCTGCTACCACCCTTATGCAATGGCACTATCTTACCATCCTTCCATTCCATGGGCACCTTTCTCGCAGCCAGACTTTCATTGAAAAGCCAGGTCAAAGGCACTGTCAGTTCCCTAGCACATTCAAAATTCATGGTAAAATGCCATCCAGTCCCACAGCTTTAGTGACATCCAGAGTACTCAGTATTTGAAACACACTCTCTTCCTGTACCTCTAAACCTCGAAGCTGCCCTATCCCTCTAGCATTAAAACTGACTCCTCCACGATGAAATATTCCAATAAAGTGTTCATTGAACAATTCCACTATGTCCTCTGCATCAGTCACTCTATTCCCATTTTTATCACACAATATCATTCTTCCACAGTCATTTCTCCTCCTACTGGCCACATATCTAAAAAATTCCCTAGGATTTTCTTTGGATCTTAGGGCCAATCTGCTCTCATATTCCAGTTTCATCTTCCTTACCATATTAGTCTCTCTTCTTGCCTGTGTCTTATACTCTTCATGCATCTTCACTTCACCTGTCTCCTTATATCTCTTCCATAGCCTTTTTTTCGCATGCAATTCCAGTTTAATATTGTTTGTCATTCACTTTATTCCAACTTGTGTCCTCTTCTTCACTAGTGGTATACAACTTACCATTGCTGCTAACAAATATTCTTTCATAATTTCCCATGCACTAATGATATCTCGACCTTCCAAATCCTCCCTCCATGAAACTTCCTCAAGTTTACGTCTTAGACTATTATAATCACCTGCCTTATAATTCCACATAACTTCCCGTCTCTTTGCTACTCCTGCATGTCTATTCATTTTCCAAGTCAAACCCATATGGTCACTCTCTCTAACTGGTGGGAGAGATGTCATTTCAGTTATTATCAACTCTTCTGATGCTATAACCAAATCCAAAACTCCTGTTCCCTCTATTATATGCTGCCTAAGACTTTTGTCCCTCAAGCATTCTAGAAATTCCATTCCATTATTGCTACATGCATCTTCCTCTCCCCAATTTATACTACTGTAGTTAAAATTTCCCATAACAATCGTTCTTCTTGCACTTGCCAAACTCAACTGTCTAAACATTTCCTGGTCTCCACCCTCTGTGCTCCTGGGTCTGTAGCAACACTCCACTAAATATCCTGTCTTGCCCACCTCTATCTCACACCATATGCTTTCAAAATCAGTGTCACTGCCTTCCAAAGTCTCCACTCTTAGAGGACATAGGTCGTCACTTATCATAAGCAGTACCTCACCACCACGCTTTCCCCTCCTATCCTGCCAAAAAAATGCTGTACCCAGCGACTTCTATACCTGTTATTATATCCCCTTCTGTCAACCACGTCTCAGTGATCCCAATAATTTTTGGCCAGGCTGATGCTATCTGCGCCACCATTTCCTCTCCCTTATTCCGGACACTCCTGGCATTAGTATAAAGCATATAAATGCCGTTGTTTCTCTACCCAGCATTATCCCCCTCTAGACTCCACTGGGCTGAGTGTTACCTGAAGTCATCCTACTTCTCCCAAGTACCCATTCCCACAAGAGGCCACCCCTGCTACCATCCTCCCTGGGACACACTGACTTCTTCAGAACAGCAATCTCTTCAGATGCCTATGTGCTTCCGCATTCAAATGTAAGCGGCCTCTCGCATACAATTCCTCTCTGTCCTCAAACGCACTTCAAGCATCCACATATTCCAGTCCTCTCTTGATACACATTCTAGCTATTATTTAATTATGTAATGCTATGCATTATGGGAAAGGCTATACCTGCTGCCATCCTCTGGGATACACTGAATGAACTCCTGAATAAACTACTCTCTGATATCTCTCCATCAACTAGCCAGCTATCCACCTCACCAACCCTGTATTCATTCCCATATGTTGCAGTTTACGAATTAGAATTCCATGTGGTATCCTGTCAGAGGCCTTAACCAGATCCAGCAGTATCACTGTAAACCCATTATACTTATCCAGTTCAGCCATCACTGTGTTATAAAACTTGAGCAAGTTACTGAAGCATGATCTATCCTTCACAAAGCCATGCTGTCCTCTGTACAGTATCTCATTTTCATCAATCCATTCCTGTATTTTTCCCTTGACAACGACTCCTGATATACTGGTCAGTCGGTAATTTGCAACAGTAGTCTTGGATCCTCCTTTATGCAGTGGAACTATTTTCCCTCTTTCCACACCTTCGGGACTAAACCAGACCCGAGACTCAGATTAAACAACATGGTCAAGGGCACTGATAATTCTTTAGCAGCTTCACATAAGACCTGTCCCGGCTTCGTTACGTGGATGATGTGTTCGCTATTTGGCCACATGGCTCAGACTCACTCCACTTCTTTCTAACACACTTAAACAACCAACACCCCAGAATCCAGTTCACCTTAGAAAAAGAGGAAAACAACACCCTCCCCTTCCTAGACACTTTAATCACCCGCCAGCTTGATGGATCTTTGGTTTTCTCTGTTTACAGAAAACCCACCCATATTGGCAGATACATTCACCAGCAATCCCCCCCCCCACACACACAACAATATGGGGTTATAAAAACACTATATAACAGGGCAAAATTAATCTGCTCAGATGACAAGGCCCTAACTACTGAACTAAACCACATCCACAACACTTTCTTAGCCAATGGCTATAACCCCAAAAAAATCCAAAAAATACTCACACCAGTAAACGACAACCCCCCTCCCCCCTCCTCCACAATAAAGATTACACCAAATCTATCACCATCCCCTACATGCAGGGCACCTCTGAGAAAATAACCAATATCCTCAGAAAATATGACCTTACTTCCTGTTACAGACCATACAAAAAGTTGGCATCCCTTATCCGCTCTACCAAAGACCAACCTCTTCCCCTAGACCTACCTGGTGTATACCAGGTCCCTTGGAGCTGCATATTGTCCTACTTTGGCCATACAGGCAGAACAACAAATATCAGGATTTCAGAACACAAAGACTACATCTGGTTTCACTAACCCCAGATCTCTTGTCTCCCCTACTTCCTCCAGTATAACTCCTCCCATAGAGTATACAGTGTCCCATCGATGTTTCCCAAATCTCAAGACCTTACATTTTGCTGCAAAGCCGACAACCCCATTCATTTGCTCATCTATCTAGCTTATTCAAATCCTCTTGCAGGGCTGCCGCATCTGCACTATTACTAATAATCCTTCCCAGCTTCGAATCATCTGCAAACAACTGAATATCCCTTTGCAATCCACTGACAATGTCATTGATATAAAGGTTAAACAATATAGGGCCCAGTACTAGGCCCTGTGGGACCCCACGTAACCCTCTGCTTCCTTGAAACTGCCCCGCCATACACAACTCTCTGATACCTATTAGACAGCCAATCCTGAATCCAGTTGACCAAGATGACATCCAGACCCATGTGCTGCAACTTAAATATCAGCGCTTATCATGTGGCACATGTCATTTCTTCACTAAGTCTAAGAAAATGGCAGTATATGCCTTTCCCTCATCTAATGTTCTTGTAACTTTATCATAAAAGGCTAGCATATTGCTAAAACAAGAGCACCTCTTCACAAATCCATGTTGACTCTCACAGATAATATTACCCTCATCTGCCCAATCCTATATACGGTCCACTACTTTCTCCAAGATCTTACTAACTACTGATGACACACAAACTGGCCTATTATTAGACACTTCCAGTCTGCTACCACTCTTATGCAATGGCACTATCTTACCATCCTTCCATTCCATGGGCACCTTTCTCGCAGCCAGACTCATTGAAAAGCCAGGTCAAAGGCACTATCAGTTCCCTAGCACATTCAAAATTCGTGGTAAAATGCCATCCAGTCCCACAGCTTTAGTGACATCCAGAGTACTCAGTATTTGAAACACACTCTCTTCCTGTACCTCTAAACCTCGAAGCTGCCCTATGCCCCTAGCATTAAAACTGACTCCTCCAGGATGAAATACTCCAATAAAGTGTTCATTGAACAATTCCACTATGTCCTCTGCATCAGTCATTCTATTCCCATTTTTATCACACAATATCATTCTTCCACAGTCATTTCTACTCCTACTGGCCACATATCTAAAAAAATCCCTAGAATTTTCTTTGGATCTTAGGGCCAATCTCCTCTCATATTCCAGTTTCATCTTCCTTACCATACTAGTCACTCTTCTCTCCTGTGTCTTATACTCTTCATGCATCTTCACTTCAGCTGTCTCCTTATATCTCTTCCATAGCCTTTTTTTCGCATGCAATTCCTGTTTAATATTGTTTGTCATTCACTTTACTCCAACTTGTGTCCTCTTCACTCGTGGTATACAACTTACGATTGCTGCTAACAAATATTCTTTCATAATTTCCCATGCACTAATGATATCTCGACCTTCCAAATCCTCCGTCCATGAAACTTCCTCAAGTTTACATCTTAGACTATTATAATCATCTGCCTTATAATTCCACATAACTTCCCGTCTCTTTGCTACTCCTGCATGTCTATTCATTTTCCAAGTCAAAACCATATGGTCACTCTCTCCAACTGGTGGGAGAGATGTCATTTCAGTTATTATCAACTCTTCTGATGCTATAACCAAATCCAAAACTCCTGTTCCCTCTATTACATGCTGCCTAAGACTTTTGTCCCTCAAGCATTCTAGAAATTCCATTCCATTATTGCTACATGCATCTTCCTCTCCCCAATTTATACTACTGTAGTTAAAATTTCCCATAACAATCGTTCTTCTTGCACTTGCCAAACTCAACTGTCTAAACATTTCCTGGTCTCCACCCTCTGTGCTCCTGGGTCTGTAGCAACACTCCACTAAATATCCTGTCTTGCCCACCTCTATCTCACACCATATGCTTTCAAAATCAGTGTCACTGCCTTCCAAAGTCTCCACTCTTAGAGGACATAGGTCGTCACTTATCATAAGCAGTACCTCACCACCACGCTTTCCCCTCCTATCCTGCCAAAAAAATGCTGTACCCAGCGACTTCTATACCTGTTATTATATCCCCTTCTGTCAACCACGTCTCAGTGATCCCAATAATTTTTGGCCAGGCTGATGCTATCTGCGCCACCATTTCCTCTCCCTTATTCCGGACACTCCTGGCATTAGTATAAAGCATATAAATGCCGTTGTTTCTCTACCCAGCATTATCCCCCTCTAGACTCCACTGGGCTGAGTGTTACCTGAAGTCATCCTACTTCTCCCAAGTACCCATTCCCAAAAGAGGCCACCCCTGCTACCATCCTCCCTGGGACACACTGACTTCTTCAGAACAGCAATCTCTTCAGATGCCTATATGCTTCCGCATTCAATTGTAAGCGGCCTCTCGCATACAATTCCTCTCTGTCCTCAAACGCACTTCAAGCATCCACATATTCCAGTTCTCTCTTGATACACATTCTAGCTATTATTTAATTATGTAATGCTATGCATTATGGGAAAGGCTATACCTGCTGCCATCCTCTGGGATACACTGAATGAACTCCTGAAGAAATTACTCTCTGATATCTCTCCAGCATCTAGCCACCTATCCATCTCACCAACCCTGTATTCATTCCCATATGTTGCAGTTTACGAATTAGAATTCCATGTGGTATGCTGTCAGACGCCTTAGCCAGATCCAGCAGTATCACTGTAAACCCATTACCCTTATCCAGTTCAGCCATCACTGTGTTATAAAACTTGAGCAAGTTACTGAGGCATGATCTACCCTTCACAAAAAACCATGCTGTCCTCTGTACAGTATCTCATTTTCATCAATCCATTCCTGTATTTTTCCCTTGACAACGACTCCTGATATGCTGGTCGGTCGGTAATTTGCAACAGTAGTCTTGGATCCTCCTTTATGCAGTGGAACTATTTTCCCCTCTTTCCACACCTTCGGGACTAAACCAGACCCGAGACTCAGATTAAACAACATGGTCAAGGGCACTGATAATTCTTTAGCAGCTTCACATAAGACCCGTCCCGGTATACCATCCAATCCCACAGATGTATTCACATTAAGGATCTCTAATAGACTATTCACCTCCACTTCACAATTCCCGTATGAACTAATGGTTCTTTCATTCTTTCAGTGTCACCACCACCACCTGGATCATATAATCTTGCAAAGTGCTCACTCAGTAATTCCACTATATCGACCGATTCAGTTACCTCCTTACCATCGGCATTCGTTAAAATCGTTCTGCTATGTACAGTTTTTTTTTTTTTTTTTTTTTTTTTTTTTGCTTGCAGCATATTTAAAGAACTGTTTGAGAGTCTCTTTAGCTTGTATAGCTAGTTTCTTTTCATAATCCGCTTTTGCTTTTCTTACCGCACTCGTTACCCTTCTGGCGTGCACTTTATACATTTCGTATGCCTGCAGGTCACATTTTTCTTTACTCCACAGTTGTTTCTTTTTTTGCAACCCTAGCTTAATGGTGTTATTCATCCATTTAATACTTGTTTTACTATTTGGACTATATTTGGTGTCTAGGAGCATTACAGTTAGCCATAACCTCCTGGTTATGGCTAATTGTAATGCTCCTTGACACCAATTCCCATGCACTATCGACATCCAGCCCTTGCAGTTTTACATGCCATGGCACTGAACCAAGCAATCTCCTAAGCTTGTCATACTTGCCAGCAGGGTAATTCCACATATACCCTGTCTTAATTAAAAATTCTACACCTTTAGCCACCTCCCAGGTCAGGACCTTATGATCACTTTCACCAATTGTTGGCAACATGGTGATATTCATTACGGTCAAATTCTCAGATGGTATTACCTGATCAAGCACTCTCAAACCCCTAGTATTTTCTATTACATGCTGTCTCAGATAGTTACCCCTTAGTAACTGAATAAAATTCATATCCTTCCTCACATCCTCTCCTCCTTCCAGTCAATGTTACCATAGTTAAAACCCCCCATAATAATTACCCTCCTTCCACTCATTGCATCAATTTGTTTATGCATACTATCTCTACCATCTATTCCATCACCTGGTCTATAGCAGCACCCAACTGTATGTTTTGTTCTGCTCGTCTCAATTTCACACCAAATAGCCTCAAATGAGCTCTTTTCACTGTCCTGCAATACAACTTCTATTCTCCTTGGCTGCATTTCATCAGCTATCATCAATAACACTTCCCCTCCCCCATTTTATTCTCTCTGTCCCTCCTAAACACACTATAACCTACACATTCTATCCCACTAACTATATCATTTCCGTCAGCCTTATTTCACTAATGCTAATAACCTGTGGCCAGGAAGAGCCAACCAAGGCCAAAAATTCTTCCTTCTTGTTTCTAATACCCCTGGCAGAAGTCCCTTTGTTCCACCCCTATCTTGATGCGTTATTCTAACTATTCCATTCTGATTTCTTGTCCTTAGTACTGGCTCGGGTACATTATATACATTCTTACACTCAACTGTCTCATTGATGTCTGCATATCCACCCCCCCCCCTCCCTCCTTGATAGTTCTAGTTTCCCTGGTTCTGCACATCCATTTTCACTTCATGCAGCAACACTTTTTCCAGTCTCCACACACCAAATCCATTCAAATGCAGGCCATCCTTCTTGTACAAATCCTTTCGCCCATCAAACTCATTCCACACTCACACTGTCTGCATAACCTGCGCATAAAGTCGTTTGCGATTATGGCCCTCCTTCTAAAGTCCTCTCTGTCATACTGCGGCAACAGACTCACCATCCTAATTCTGTCACTCTTTTCTTTCGCTACCTTTAACAATACTTTCAAGTCCTCTCTCATAAAAATTTATCTACTTTCAATTCATTCGTACCCGCCACAACTATCAATTCTTTCACCGTCTGTTTTTTGCACTCTAATTCTCTCGCTTACATCCTTAAATTTCGCAGCCGGTAAGTACGATTTAGTTAAACTCTCATCTATCACATCTCTAACTAACGAGTCACCGTACAACACTCTTTCCTTCATTTCTGAAACTCTCCCACTCTTACGCTTATTTTTCCTTTCAAATACTTGCTTATTTCCGTTAGCCAAGACACTCTGGAAAGAGTTTTGCAGGCGCTCCAACTGCGCTGTTGCTGCAGTAAAGTATAGTCCAATTTTCAAGAACAATAAATAAAAAAACACAAGATTTTTTCATTTTGATTGATCTATTTTAACATTTACATTTCTTTAAAAACTTTTTGCACAAAGGCATCTTACATGTCAGCATTGGTGCTGGGAATGGTCCAAATTAATTTTGCTTATAGTGTTGTCTCCATTCAGTTGGGACTTTAGAATATTTCTAACTCTTTTCAGATATTTCGCACACTGTTTTCTTTTTGACTTCTGAACTTAAAATATTGTCTGCCTTAAGAATTCCTCAGTATTTATAGGATCTGTTCTTTGGCAAGTTTTTAATTTTCCTTTCATCTGCAGACGTGATTCCTTTGTTGATTGTTATTTTCCCTCGAACTATGGAGAGTGTTGCACATTTTTCAAGAGCAAATTCCACACAACTGTTCATATAAGATTTGGACTATTGAGCAGCGACTCAATTTCTATGAATGATTTATAGCCAGTCTGGTTGGCCGAATGGTCAGCATATCCGCTCTTCAGTCCAAGGCTACGGGTTCGAATCCCGCCGTGGGCATGGATGTTTGTGATTGTCTGAAAATACTAGTGATGGTGACGGTAGATGGCGTGGGTAGTATGATTGTAGTTGCTGAAGATGGTGAGTTGTAGGGTGGGTGCCCTCCTTCAATGAGTCTTGGGACTCCCTGGAGGTGTCATGTAATAATAATATTTATTTTCTATATAGCTATAACAAATGAGATTTTCATGCTTGCTTTGATGTTCGATATCCAAAGCTAGTTCTTTAGAATTAATGTTAGAGGAATCCGTGAAAGGATGATCAACAGAGATGACATTGAGTCACCTTGAAAAATTCTTCTCTTGATATTCACTGTACCCTGATTATCTCCAGTTTTCCAGATGGACATGAGAGCTGTTAGGAATTTTGTTTTTACTCATTTCAAAAGTTTCTAAACATTTTATAATCCAGACTTTCGGCAAAGGGTCGAATGCTTTTTTGTAATCAATCCATGGCATATATAAATTGGATTTTCGTTCCTCTGGATATTCTGCAACACGCCTTTTGTTCAATAGGCAGAAGTTGGTGCTGTGATAAATATTGACTAATGAAAGTTGCTAGAAGTCAAGTGAGTAATCTGGCAGGCAAGTTATTGGACAGTAATTACTTGGAAGGCCTCCATTTTCTTTGTTTTTCAAAGTCGGAACTGTCTTTCCAGTTGTCATCCAGTTTTCAATTGAGCATGTTTGTTGTTGGTTAGAGCAATGGTTCCCCCAAACTTTTTTCGGTTTCACGCGTCCAGTGAGAACATAGCCTACCTAACAGTTGCAGTGCGGTTGGTTAAGTTAAAAATATAAATGAAACACTTATTTCAAATTCACAAACAATTTATCTAAAAAGTATTAAATAAGTACATATTTTGAAAAATCAAATCATTGAGTAAATAAATCTTAATTAGTGGGACGGGTGAACCAGTTGCTCATTGTACATCTGAGATCTGGAATCCGACTTGTACAGTGTCCGTTAGATGTCCTTCCTATCAACACATCGATGGTCTGATTCTAAAACCATGTGGACTCTCATTTCAGTGAAAATATTGGAATATTTTGCGTCCTGGAGCTCTGTGACGCACAGTTTGAGAACCACTGGGTTAGAGCAATAGAACACGAGTACCAGGCAAGTATTTGAGCCAATATCCATACAGTTCATCCTTGCCTGGTGTGCTCCATGTCTTTATTTTCTTTGCTTGCTTTCGGATCATTTCTGTGGTTATGATAAGGTCTTCCATCTGAATGTTGTTCAATTGTTTTTCAGCAGCTTTAATCCAATTAGCGTTTTTATTATGTTATTTTGTATTATCCTGGAGCTGCTTCCAGAACTTACGTGTGGTATTTCTTCTGCGTTTAGGTGTTCAACATAGTGTTCGGATTTCTCATCAATATTTTGATAAACTTGATGCTGGTTCTGAACTGGATGTTTTGCCTGTATTCATTTATTCTGCTTTCATAGTGAATAATCTTTTTTTGCTTTTAGCCACAATTTGTTTCAATTTTTCTGATATTTCAGTTAGCGATTTTTTTCAAGGTTGTATCGCTTTATTAGAGCACTTTTCATCTATTCTTGCTTAAGTTTTCCTTGTTTTAAATTCTTTGAATTGCTAACATCTGCTCTAAGTTTCTTAATTAGTAATTTTTATTACATAATTAATAATTAGTTTTTAACAACTGTACTTACAACTAAAATAAACAAAATATAAATATAACAAAACCGTTACATTTCCCTATCATACTCTAATTCAAATTCTTAAAAATAAAACAAAACGCACGCATGGTAAGGCGATTGCTTTATTACTCATTGCTTATACCTTGGCGGCTGCGTCTCAGCAGCAGGCGCCGTCCAGTCAGCACACATTTGCAAAAACGTATTTTTTTTTTTTTTTTTTTTTTTTTTTCCTTCTAATTTTGCGTATAACTAAGGCCATCGACAGGGTTTTATGGTCCTGGTAATAATATTCCTGTGGTTCCCTATTATATTAGGGTTTTTGCTTAACCCTTTTGATGGGTGTATAAAAATTAACAAGCATGATTCCGTTTTTACCCAAAAAAATGCTAAAATGCCTGATTCATCATTAGTTTTTTTTTTTTTTTTTTTTTTTTAAATCTGTTACACATTTATATCATTTAGGTCGTTATCGAAACCGTTGAAAACATATTTATTGTATTCGTTATCTATGGTTAATCTAGAGTCAGGGGTGGGCAACCCTTGGCATGCGTGCCAAACGTGGTACGCCGACGACTTTTTCCGGCTCGCAACCCAGAGCTCAATTAAATTTATTTAATTAAAAAATAATTAAATAAATAAATACATTTCAAACATCTTCACTGACTTGTATATTTTAACTTAACATAATAATACAGTTTTATTAAGTAGAGCAATACCAAATAAAAATGCAATACAGAACCAAACCCTACCAACTGTTTTAGTAATAATAAGTAATAAGAAAATTAGAAACAGATCCTATTTACAAGCCATCTATCTCCGAGATATACTGATGTACAAGTTTCATTCAGTTCAGTTGTTGCATCATTCCTCAGGCAGCCAGACGTGGCGTGACTCCTTTGGATATACCATCATTGGATATATCTTTTCGTGTTTCGTAAAGAACGTATCCTAAAGTGTGTATATATGTGGATTTAGATTTTATTAAATCTTAAGTCATTAAAATATGGATTGGAAGTATTTACTGGCAATTGATATGTTTAACTTATTAGATAAACAAATAGAAATTAAAATAGAAAAATATTAAAATATAAATAAAAATAGATTAGAAAGCAAATTTCCTTTACATTGCCATAAACATACCTTATTTACTCGAATATAATTCGCACTTTTTTCCCAAAAAAATTAAAGCTTAAAACCGTGATGCGAGATACATGTGGGGATTTTCGGAAACTAAAGTTTTCAGTTTTTTTAATAAAATCTCCGCATATATCTCGCACCACGATTGCTATTGCTATTTCCTGCCTAGAGAACAGTTTCCTCGTGTGCATCCTACTCAAATAGCGCCATCTTCTTTCCCATTATTTCAAGCCAAAATTACCGGTAATTTACAAGATTTGAGATACTTAATGAACAATCCTTCACGAATGACTAATGAACAGACAGCTATGGTACTAGGCTAGTAAAGATAGAGCAGCTATGAAGACGTGCATATGATTGGTGCAGTATTAACAAAAGATCGCGCGAGTCAAACATAAAAGGAAGCCAACGATTTTTGAATTGAAATGCTAATTTCCTTCAACCAAATTCAATATCAGAAACTGCCATAAAAATACGACTATATATTTCTTAGTTTTAAGACGTTTAGGAATTTTAACACTTCCTGTTTATTTTTAATACTGCCTTGCATTTGACTGGGGGGACAGATTCCTGCACATCTAGTTTTTAGTTAGATACCATGTTTGCTGGTGCAACATATGGTTTTGCTTGAGTCTAAATAGCATAGTCTGTGGGAAGGGAACATGCGATTCATTAGTTAGTGCCATTTTTATCCCAGTTGCCTCTAATTGCACTATTTGTTGAGAAACATATTACACAGACTACAAATGTCTCGGTTCCTTATTCAGTGATACAATAAAACGACCTGTTTTTACTTCTGTCTGCAGCAGTGGTGCACCCAGGGAGAGAGGGAAGGGGTCCTGTCACCCCCCAAAATAAAAAGGAAAAAATACTAGAAAAATTTCCAAAAATCTTTTCCTAATTAAAGTTATTTTTTTATTTATATTGTGTCATGTCTTCTATTTCTATGCTACTTATGAATTAGCGGTCACATAAAGTAGGAATACCCTATAGCTGTCGGGTTTCACGGCCACTGTTGAACGCGAGGCGAACGAAGTATTGTTCCGTCGGACCGAGCGCTACTTCGTTTGCCCGAGTCGAGCCAAAGGAGATCATGGGTATCATGTATTGGCGATTACTACAGATGCTCAGTCATAGGTCGTATGTAGTGTGTATTCTCAAATCGTATACTTAACTCAGACCCCCCCCCCCCAGATTAAATCTTGAGTGCTCCACTGGTCTGCAGTCACTATTGGCTACTGGGAAGGATGTGTGGTTTACCACGGAAAGCGAGTGACTATCACCCTGAAATGTGTTTAAACTTTTTTTTTCCCCTGTGCAAAGTATACGCGAAACTTTTCAATTTCTTTTTTCGTAAAGTAAAATCAGGGGTGCAACTTGTATTCGAATAAATACAGTAAGTTTATTTTCAAAGCTATGTGAAATGTGTTATCAATATTCAAGATTATGAAGTGTTATCTGCAAGTGAGATTGCATGCGTACCCTATATATATTTGCTTCCTGCTCTTTACAGATTGAGCAGAATGTCACAATCACCAGCAAAGAAACATGAACATTAAAAAAAAAAAAGGATATTAGATAATTTAAAGAATAGTCGACTGAAAAATTTTGGCATGATTAAGAAAGATAATAAAGCATTATGCATTTTATGTTCCGAATTAGTTGTTTGTAAGACTTCTTCTGTAAAGACATTTTGATACTGTTCATAAGAAATCAAGTAATAAAGTGAGTAAGAACAGAAAGAATTAATTTCTTGTGAACTGAGCAAGACAAAAAAAACAGTCCAATACATTGATGAAATTTATTTCTGGTAGGCCTAGTTCCAAGTTGCTGCTAGTTTTGAGGTTTCAAAAGTTATTGCCCAACATGAAAAATCACTCAGTGATTTAATCACTCAGTATATTAAAGAAGCATGGCTAGAATGTGCTCCTTTCCTTTTTGACAATCTTTCAGAAAATGTAAAAATTATACAGTGCGTTAAAGAATTGTCTGTGAGTAGAAAAACAATTAAGGATAGAATACTTTATGGTACTATGGGATACTTTATATTTTATGGCTGATTGTATACCTAGGGTCCGAATAGAAAAACAAGCAGGGGTTAAATGGATGAATAACATCATTAAGCTTGAGCTGCTCAAAAAGAAACAACTGTGGAGAGAATTTAAAGAGAAAGGTGACCTGCAGGCATACGAAATGTATAAAGCGCACGCCAGAAGGGTAACGAGTGTGGTAAGAAAAGAAAAAGCGGATTATGAAAAGAAACTAGCTATACAAGCTAAAGGGAATCCCAAACAGTTCTTTAAATATGCTGCAAGCAAAAAAAAAAAAAAAATCTGTACACAGCAGAATGATTTTAAGGAATGCCGATGGTAAGGAAGTCACTGAATTAGTCGATATAGTGGAATTACTGAGTGAGCACTTTGCAAGAGTATATCATCCAGGTGGTGGTGGTGACACTGAAAGAATGAAGCAACTATTAGTTTATACGGGAATTGTGATGAATGAAGTGGAGGTGAATAGTCTATTACAGAACTTTAATGTGAATACATCTGTGGGATTGGATGGTATACCGGGACGGGTCTAACGTGAAGCTGCTAAAGAATTATCAGTGGCCTTAACCATGTTGTCTAATCTGAGTCTCGGGTCTGGTTTAGTCCCGAAGGTGTGGAGAGAGGGGAAAATAGTTCCACTGCATAAAGGAAGATACAAGACTACTGTTGCAAATTACCGACCGATCAGCATATCAGGAGTCGTTGTCAAGTTCTTGGAGAAAGTATTGAAGGGAAAAATACAGAAATGGATTGATGAAAATGAGATACTGTACCGGGGACAACATTGCTTTGTGAAGGATAGATCATGCCTCAGTAACTTGCTGAAGTTTTATAACACAGTGACAGCTGAACTGGATAAGGGTAATGGGTTTACAGTGATACTGCTGGATCTGGGTAAAGCCTTTGACAGGATACCACATGGAATTCTAATCCGCAAACTGCAACACATGGAAATGGATATAGGGTTGGTGAGATATCAGAGAGTAGAATCCAAAAGATGGCCTGTGATTAGTGGTGTGCTGCAGGGGTCTGTTTTTGGACCACTGCTGTTTAATTTGTTCATTAACGATATAGGGAAGGATCTAAGAGGAACAGTTCATTTGTTCGCTGATGATAATGCAAAGTTGGGTAGGGAAATAGTGAATGCAGAAGATGTCAAAATCTTGCAGGATGATTTGGATAGATTGGAGTTCTGGGCAATGGTGAATGGATGTCAATTTAATGTGACAAAATGTACGGTTATGCATTTTGGGGCGAAAAGATTAGTAGCAGTATACCACATTGGTGGAACTGTACTCCAGGAGACTGATGAGGCCAGGGACTTGGGAGTGTTGGTGGATAGGGAGATGAAGTTTAGGGGGCACATTGCAAAAGTAGCTAAATCAGCTCATCTACTCACTTGGTTGTTGAAAAATACCTTGACGAGCAGAGACAAGCAAGTTATTGTACCTCTGTACTGAGCCTTGATAAGACCCCATCTCGATTACTGTGCCCCGATTTGGTCACCTGTGTTTTTTCTTGATAGGGAGGAGGTGGAGATGAACCAGAGGCGAGTGACCAAGATGATAGCAGGTCTATGGAATGAACCTTATGAGAACAGGTTGAAGATTTGTGGGTTGCAGAAATTGGTTGATAGGCGGAAAAGGGGAGATATGATTGAGACATTCAAATTGCTGAAGGGTTTCTATACGATTAATTCAGAGGGTATTTTTGAGATCAGGACTGGTGGTGGGAGAACTAGGGGACATATGTGGAAGCTGGGCAAGCGTGTAGTTAGCAAGGGTGTTAGCGCTGTGTTCTTTACTTTTATAGTGGTAAATGAATGGCATAAGCTGTCAGAGTCTGTTGTGGGTGCTATGACAGTGAATGAGTTCAAGGTAAGGTATGATAGATACTGTGAGAATGTCGAATAGTTGTGTAGACATGATGTTTAGGACCTCCCTCGATGAGTCTAAAGACTCCGTCGAGTCGTCCATAGTAATAGTAATAATACTTTAGTTGGAAAGGAATACAGCAGAACAATTAACAAAAGATTTGACTTCATGTAAGTTGTTTTCTATTTGAGTTTATGAGAGCACAGATATTGCATCATCAGCTAGGCTGGCAATCATTTCTCGATTTTGTAGGGATGACGATGTATGCGAAGAGAGGGTTAACAAGCGTGTGGTCAGGTAGCAATACCTGAGTGTGCTAGTGTCGTTGAAATATGTAAAGCAGTTATGAACGAATTATCTATTCAGTAAATTGATATTTCAAAAGTGGTATCCATCACAACAGGTGGTGCTCCCAGCATGATTGGTAAGGAAGCAGGATTTGTAAATCTGTTTGCAAAAATATGTCATCCACTGATAGGTGTTCATTGCGTACTACATGAGGAGAATTTATGTGCAAACGCTGGCTTTAAGGGAACTTCAAGAAATGATGCAAACAGTAACCATGGTTGTTAATTACATTTCTGCACCTGCTTTTGAAAAGACAATTTCAGAGTGTATTGAATGAGGTGGATTCGGAGTACAAAGGCTTAGTCGAGGTCTTGTTCAGGAACGATTTGTTGAATGCCTGGATGAGATAAATCTCTTTTTGATTAATCAACAAATGTGTTATAAAGAAATGTGTGACATCGTGTGTGGGTTTGTAAACTGATATTTTTTGCATATTTTTGCGAATATTTAAATTATTTGAACCTCAAACTACAGGACCCAAAAACATCTGCAAAATAAACTTGCAGATGTTTTCTTGGATAAATATGGATGATTTTGAAATGCAGTTGATTGATTTTCAAAGTAGCTCAATTTGGAGGCAGAAATTTGTTGACCTTAGAGTTGACTTGGAAAATATTGAAAAGGAGTGATTAAAGACGGGAGTAACAGAGAGAAGTTCGGAAAAAGAGGTAATAAGAACTTGGAATGCTATTCCCGAAATTTTGTATATTTAAAAACACTTGCAACAGCATTATTATCCATTTTTGCATCTACATATTCTTATGAATCATTGTCCTCAGTGATGAACTTTGTTAAATCTTGTAACACAAGTAGCATTACAGATGAAACTAGTAGCTCATGCATATCTCTACAGGCTGCAAAATATAAACATGATGTAAATTATCTGTCATTAGTGATGCAACAACAGCAGAAGTCTCATTGATGCTAAATAAATAAAATGTCCACTATTTTTCTTTCTGAAAGGAAAATTCTACAAACAGATAGAGGGGGACATCCATCGGTTCCCCACCCTTGGCCAACTTCTTTATGGAGACCTTTGAAGAGAAAGCCTTAAACTCTGCCCCACAAAAACCCACTATTTGTCTTCAGTACGTGGATGATGTGTTCGCTATTTGGCCACATGGCTCAGATATCCTCCACTCCTTCCTAACACACTTAAACAACCAACACCCCAGAGTCCAGTTCACCTTAGAAAAGGAGGAAAACAACACTTTCCCCTTCCTAGGCACTCTAATCACTCGCCAGCCTGATGGATCTTTGGTTTTCTCCGTTTATAGAAAACCCACCCATACAGGCAGATACATTCACCAGCATATCCCCCCTCACAACAATATGGGGTTATAAAAACACTATTCAACAAGGCAAAATTAATCTGCTCAGATCACAATGCCCTAACCACTGAACTAAACCACATCCTTAACACTTTATTAGCCATTGGCTACAACCCCCCCAAAAAATCAAAAAAATATTAAAATCATTAAACCACAACCTCCCCCCCTCCACAATAAAGATTACACTCAATCTATCACCATCCCCTACATCCGGGGCACCTCTGAGAAAATAACCAATATCTCCTCAAAAAATATGACCTGACTTTATGCTATAGACCATATAAAAAGTTGACATCCCTTATCTGCTCTACCAAAGATCAACCACTCCCCTTAGACCTGTCTGGTGTAAAGCATGTCCCTTGCAGCTGTAAACTGTCCTATGTTGGCCAAACAGGCAGGACAGCGAATATCAGGATTTCAGAACACAAAGACTACATCCGGTTTCACCAGTACAGCCATCTGGGTTGGCAGACTATGCCTTAGATACCCGCCATAGAATTCGTTGGAAGAAAACTAAAATAATACACCACAGCAAGTTCAAATACGAAAGATTATTTATGGAATCATCAGCAGCTCTTAAAAAACGTTCCAAACCTCAACAAATTTGGGTGCATGAAACTACCCCAAATTTGGGAAGCTTACTTTATGAGAACTTCATCCCAACTGCCAAGAACCCAATTATCCCGCTAGGGGGCACCATTAGGACTTTAGGAAGAAGTTTAGTTTCTTGCCTTCTTCCTCATTTTCTTTTGTTAGTGCCTGCATGCACATACCATATTTGTATATTCCTGGAGATGGCAACGTGACGTTGCCGAAATATTTAAGGTATTCATTAAAGTTTGCTTTAATTAATATCCGTTATATGCGTTGTTAATTCCTTAAGCTAATTACCAGTTATGTATGAGCAACATATAAGCCTTGATACAAGAACCAGTTATATTTTTCTTTCTCTAGTTTTGATTTGATGTTTTCTAAAAATGGTAAAGAATGTATTATGTAGGCAAAATAACAATTTATTTTGTTAAGTATATGAAGAACCAAAGGCTTCAATTCGGCGACATAAACTTATTTAAGTTAAAGGATATTACATCCCATATTGTTTCATAGCCGAATAAGAAACTCGAAGAGTTTCATGCCGAATATAGTAAATATATAAAGTTCGGCGAGTCCAAGCGTAAGCAACTACCTGGATAGTGTTACAACTGACCCTTTAGTGAGTGCAACACTGAGGCAACTCATGGTAAGGGTGGAGCAAGCTCTGATCATTATTCTTGATATTTCCCCATAATGTAAAACCCAGCTCCTAGGAACTGTATTACTGTTCTACATTGTGAGGAGAGGTCACTATCCAGACCGGTTTCAACCTTTATTGAGGGCTCATGAGTGAGTAGGTAGACCTAGAAATACCAAGTTTGTAGCAAACAGAACTTACATATACCCTATTATGAGAATTGCCAAGAGGGTGTCCTAATAAATTATTAATTATATGAAGAGCCAAAGCTTCATGTCGATGAATATATCAAGAATAGTGATCGGAGCTTGCTCCACCCTTACCATGAGTTGCCTCAGTGTTGCACTCCCTAAAGTGTCAGTTGTAACACTATCCAGGTATTTGCTTACGCTTGGACTCGCCGAACGTTATATATTTACTATATTCGGCACGAAACTCTTTGAGTTTTTTATTCGGCTATGAAACAATATGGGATGTAATATCCCTTAACTTAAATAAATTTATTTTGTCTGTAATTTTTATGTATTACTCGTAAGGGATTAAGAAATAATAAAATTATATCTTTAATTTTATTTTCTTTTATTGTGATTTATACAAGTAAAACGATTATGAGATTGTGCACTGCAATATATTGGAAAAACTTGCAAAAAACTTATGTCTGACTGATCTTTATATCTATATTCAGTACTAACCTGAGCTTTTCTATGCCACTGAATTCCAGCCATCTCTTTAATCTCATCCTATCGTCATCTTTTGGTCTTCCTGTAAATCTCTGGGATATAATTCAGATATCAACTTTGCCCATTTTTAGGTATTACAAGTTGCAATATGACCTGCCTGTTGCCATTTGGATCTTCCAACGGCTGTTATAATGTCTCCTATCTTTATAAAATAAAAAAATAAAATAAATAAATCAGAATTATTGTTTACTCTTGCTGATTTTAAAAATTGCGTCTTTAAATTGTGCATCTTTATATGGCAGCTAGAATTACACTTAAATGCAAATAAAAAACATTCACGTTATCAATAGGGTCGAAGGACTTTTAAGTAAAAATTCCATCACTAATTTTTACATTCATTCAATCTTACATGACTTACAATAATCACTCTTATAATATTCTTTGATTTTACCTTTCTAGTGTGATTTTTGATTATTTGAAAAAGTCTTCACAATACTTAAAATACACCGAATAATGATGTTTCCCAAAATTTCGGTTGCCACGTGAGAAAATTTTGCATCAAAGATTTGGCGATTATGGCACGCACGATTAAAAAGTTGCCACCCCTGGTCTAGAGTCTAGAATTAAATAAATCTATCATACTGCTGCGCGTTTGGGAGTTTACAGCGATCAGGGAGTTGCGGAAAAAACGCTTGTCAGTCTGACCAATGGTGACGGTGATTAAGCCTCAGATTGTCAGAAATGCTATACGTTTTTTTGACTTTTTTGTAGTATTTTTGGTGTGTATTGAGAAGGGCGGCAAACTCAGGAATCTCCCCGGGCAGCAAAAGCTCTAGCTACGCCACTGGGCAAGCGGGTTTTTTTATCCCGGAAACTCGAGTTTTTCGTCCCGTAAACTCAAGAAAATCTACCGTCGAACTCACACTATTTCAGATATTAAAATATTGTGGTAGAGTTAGGGACCAAGAAATGGTGGTATTTGTTAGCCGTCTCATCATTGCGTGTTGAATAACTTAGTAATAGCCTTGGTCCAGCTATCTGATTGGTGACAGTGGAGATTGAACTGTCCACTCAGTCTCCAAACGTTAGATAGGGTTAAAACGACCTCGTCTACTCCCTATGTGGGAATAAAAGACGTTAGCTGGTTTTTTTTTTTTTTTAATTTAAGCTTCAAGTAATCTAATGTATGGAAATAAATATCAACGAACATTTTAAAAGCGAGAATTTATTAAAACAAATTGGTAAACGCAAAAAAACATACAATAGAACAAAACATAATTTTATTAAAATAAAATAATACGTGCAACAAAAACACAACTATAACTGAAAATTATACACAGCAGTAATTTTTCCAAAGGAAATTTTTTTTCAGTCAATGCTAGTCTCATTTCTACCATTTAGATCTCGTCCGTTAATTGGTTGCGATAGTTATTTTTAATAAAAGAGAATTTATTAAAATTTCGCCCACAGTAAACTGTTGTTAGGAAAATCGATTAAAATACTAGAGCTAATTCTTTATATTCGCTTGAAATGTTACACAAATCAGTCCAAAATGATACCTTGTCGAGTTTTTATCTTTGAAAAACATTGTCAATCTATCATTATTGTGAATTTACATGAATGAAAAATTCACATTTGCTCAGCTAGATGTTGAAACAGCAGAAAATGAATGGTCTGTTGCATAATGAATCGAATTTTCCATATCCATTTCTTGAAAAAGAGTTTTTACTAAATAAATAAATAATTCATGTTCTTGAAATCTGGCATTCAACTTAGTATTTAACGATTTCAAATAATGTATAATTTTATTTTCACAGTTTGTTTGGATCCTGGATTTATTAGGGATAAAATATTCAATCAAATGCCTAACAAGAGTATAAGGAACTGGAGTTGACATGAATGCTGTTCGTTAATACGCATTACCTGCATAATAACTGAGCACTCACCTGCCCCCCCCCCCTCCTTGGAATAAAATGCTCTGAAAATGCCATCCCTTTCAGCCCCCCAATGTCGGTTTGTTCCAAATATATGCGATGGTAACCGTACTTCGATATTCTCGATGATGTGACATGCTAAGAATGACTGGAGCCTAAATCAATAACGAAATTTAGAAACTAAACTATTTCAGAATATGTGGATTCCATGGCTTAGTTATTTCTGTTAAGATGAAAGTCTGTAATAGAAGACAAGAGAATATAGCCAGTATTGAGTTCTGACTGAATGCCTTAGCAAAGAGGAAAATCGAGTTTCACTGATATGTACTTAAATCTGCTTTAAAATGCAAAGTGCGCAAAAGCTATTTGCGCTGATTTAATTAATCATCATTAGGCCCTTTAGCGTCCATGCCCTCCAAGTATTCACGGATTTCATAACAATACTTTCAGAATAAGGTGGTTAGCTCTACAAGTATGGAAATACACAATATACTCACAGGTAATAATAAATAAATGCATTACATTAGATGTGTTCTCCTGACCATTTTGTCTCATGAAAAGCATGAGTTTCTGGAATAATAAACCCATCATACTCTACATGAGTCCAGCTAATTCACCTTCAGTTGAAAAGCCTTAAAAAAAGGTTCTCGTCATAGATGGGATTCGAATCCAGGTCCTTCCATTCAAAAGATATCTTAGAAACTGAGTGAGGCTATAAAAGTTTTCAATAATTTACTTAAAGGATATAAGTTTGGGGGGGAGAATTGTGTTAGAAAAGTGAAATAATAGCAATAAAACTAGAGATTCAGATTGAATTGCCAAATATTTATTCAAACCATCTGAAAATTTTAGAGCTAAAGAGAAAAATCACGACAACTCAGGATGGGGAGGAAAGTTTGTTATGTAAAAACGATGCTGAAGCTGGTTATCTTATACAAATGAGTTTCACTCTCAACAGTATATGCAAAAAAAGCCAGGCATAAAGGTTTTGCGTTTTGGAGTGGTTTACCATTTCGTGTCTGGAGTAATTCGTAAGTATGACTGCAAGACATCATTTAATCGATGAATGCAGGTAGCGAGACATCATAAGACTAGATGTCAGTTAAAGTCAAGCGGAGGTAGCCAGAGGGTTCATGTGAGTCGTTCCGTAGTTCAGAATATGGAACCAATTCCAATACTATTCGCAAAGTGCATCCAGAAGATAATACAGTGAAGGAAGGCCACAGGCTACAACTGTGGCCTTACTTTCAGTGGGTGACCGATGTCTCAGATTATCTACTCGCCAAAACAAGAAACTTATCCCGAATCAGATACGATCTGACCTTGCGTCAGCTACAGGAACGTTGGTATGTTCAACTTCGCATCATCATCAAAAAATTGCTGATGATGCTAAGTTTGGTAGATTGAAAAGAATTTTTTAAATATGAAGCCCCTCAAAGATGATCTGAGTAGACTGGTACTATAGGCAAGCAATAATGCGTCTCAGTTGATTGTTGCCAAATGCAGTGTGTGTACTTTGGATAGATGAGATTCCAGACACACTGGTTCAATTATTGATCTTTATTGCAAGAAGATGATGAGACATGAAAGCAACTGATGTGAGGGGGGGGGACAGAAGTTCAACAGGTGAAATCCAGATGAAGGGGACTTACTGTGATGTTGAGATAAGCAATTCTTATAAGGATAAGGAACCTGTGTCTGTTTATGAAACTTCTACGTGACATCTGGATTACTGAAGATCAGATTTATTTTCCTCGGGATCTCGAAAAAGAAAACTAGGGAGAGAGTGCAGAGACTAAAATGATATTGAATCCATGGGACAGAGATTATTATGATAGATTAAGGGAATATTATTATTATTATTATCACACCATCCAAGGAGTCGGCAAATTCATCGTGGGAGGTTCACTCAACCGACAACAGATTTATCAAATTGAACACTAAAGTCCTTAATACTCCTTGCATTCACAACATATTCTGCTAATGTGTTCTATTCACCCACAATTCTCCATGTAAAAATCTACGAACTCTTGTGCAACCTCTAGAGATGGCATCTGATTCTTTCATTGTCACGTCTAACTTCTTTTATTATCCCCTCTGTATTAATTGGATAAAATCCCCTCACTAACTTAAACATGTCTTTATCATATCATCCCTTTTTCTACTATCTGCTAAACTCTGTCGTTTGCATTCTTTTCACCTCTCCATAGCCAGCATACCAGAATCCTGATATAGCCTTTATCACTCATTTATGGGCCTTCTCCGATGTTTCTGCACCACAAGGAAAATTGGTGACCAAGTCGGAGCATAATTGCCAAGTGTGGTTTGACTAGTGCTTTCTCCATTGTCACAACCACCTCCTTATCTCTACATGTCAGTGATCTCTTTACCATGTACTATCATTCTCAAGTTCCACTCTTTGTAGATACAATTCCTCTGCTATCATTATGCTTTCCGGCCTCTTTTCACCTTCCTAACTTTTTGAAAAATTGCATATTCTTTCCTTTCTATTCCCAACAGTACATCATCCATAAACAATCAAATTTCACTCATATCAATTATCTTTGGACACACTGACTCAATATGTCCAACAACTGCTTTATTTCTAATACAGCAATACCTCCCATAGTCCGGGTAATCAGTTCCACCGATATCCCGGACTATTTGAAACCGGACTAATCGAGAAACTAAATACATACAAAAAATGATAATTGATTCAAAAAAAAAAATTCTCCCTGTTTTTCAATAAATAAAACGAGATTAATAAATTCAAATGTCTTTATCAAAAATAATTAAACAAAAAATACATGTTTTTCATAATTTTTTTTATTCTCTAAAAATTGTAATATCGATTACTTTAAATTAAGGGGATATTAAATCCCACATAGTTTTAAAACCGAATAAGAAATTCAAAGATTGGAATCAGAGAGTTTCTTGCCGAATATAGTAAACTATAAAGTATCGGCGAACACTTAGCGTGAGCTAATGCAAGTGACCCTAGTACGTAGTACAATACCGGACGACTCGTTGCAAAGGTGGGGAAAGTTCAGATCGATATTCTTAGGTATTTTCCATAATGTAAAAACACATTTCCTAGGAAATGTATGAAACCGGTCTGGGTAGTGACCTCCCACCGTAATGTAATAACAGCATACATTTCCTAGGAAATGTGTTTTTACATTATGGAAAATACCTAAGAATACCGATCTGAACTTTCCCCACCTTTGCAACGAGCCGTCCGGTATTGTACTACGTACTAGGGTCACTTGCATTAGCTCACGCTAAGTGTTCGCCGATACTTTATAGTTTACTATATTCGGCAAGAAACTCTCGGATTCCAATCTTTGAGTTTCTTATTCGGTTTTAAAACTATGTGGGATTTAATATCCCCTTAATTTAAAGTAATGTTTTCATTGCCGAAATGAAGCTTATTAGCTCTTTATACTTATGTAAGATCGATGTCTGCACGTTTTTCTTATTTGGTGTTTTTCTCTTCATATATTTCTTTGAAGCAACGAATTGCATTGTTTATCGTTCGGCGAATTGTAAGGCTACGTTCAGTATTAGGATCAACTTCCGTAATATGCTCTGACAATATTTCAACAATTCCAATAATTTTTGATAGTTGATCATCTGTTAATTCTCGTGCAGGCACCTTCAACACAGTCGTCGTTGTCTAAGTTGTCCTCCCGCTCTTTATAAGCTCGTTGTTCATCCATGTTAATAAGTGTTTCATTATCCAGTTCTGTGTAGCTCAGTGGATGTGGCGTTTGCATACCACAGCGCTTGGCCGTACGAAGGAAGACTTGATTTCGAGTCTAGTCGGCGACTAGAGGAAATTTTTCTAAGCTTTTTTCGACCGGTTCCCGAGTTAGTCGATCTCTGGCACAGGCAAGCAGGTTTTTCCTCCCGGAAACTCGGGTTTTTCGTCCTGTAAACTCAAGAAAATCGACCGTAGAACCCACATTATTTCAGACATTAAATATATTGTGTTAGGGTTAGGGACCACGAGATGGCGGCACATTTGAGCCGTCTCTCTTCACTGCGTACTGCTTAATTAGTGATAGCCTTGGGCCATCTGTCTCTGATTGGGTACCAGTGGAGATTGAACTGCCCACTCAGTCTCCAAAAGTTAGATAGGGCTAAATGGCCTCGCCTACTCCCGTATACGGGAAATAAAAAGGCGTTAGCTGATCATAGCTGATTATCCAGTTCATTAGTGTTAGGTTCAATGCACTCAATTACGTTGACGAAATCTAACTCTTTGAAACCAAGATGCTGTCCAATTTCTATTATGTTATTAGTGACATCAGCAAAATGAGTTTCAAAACCAATGAAATCATTTGCGCAATGTGGTATGATATGTTTCCATACTGCTCTCATATTGATTACCGTTAATTCATGCCATGCTTCTCCTATATTTTCGATAACGTTTCTGATGATGTAGCTCTTCCAAAATTCCGTCAAAGTAGGCGCATTTTCTCCTTTGTTTTATGGCTTGCGAAAAGGTGCGGCACAAATAATAGGCCTTAAATGTCTCAATGACACCGTGATCCATTGGTTGGATCACCGACGTCATATTTGGTGGAAGAAAAGTTATTTGTACATTTTCATTTAAATCACAAAGACCAGTCGAATGACCTGGGGCATTATCTAAGATCAATAAAATCTTAAAATGTAATCCTTTTTTTCTGCAATAACGTTCTGTTGTAGGCCAAAAATAGTTCGTGAACCAATCTTCAAATAACTCTTGTGACCCATGCTTTCTTATTTGAACGCCATAACACGGGGAGATTATTTTTTGATACATCTTTAAGAGCTCTAGGATTTTCTGCAGGGTACACAAGCATCGATTTTAATTTGAAATCCCCTGCTGCATTTCCACCTAATAACAGTGTGAGATGGTCTTTTGAAATTTTATATCCAGGGCATGACTTTTCATTGGCTGCTCTGAAAGTGCGTGACGGCAACTTTTTCCAGAATAATCCCGTTTAATCAATGTTAAATATTTGTTCATCTTTGTAGCCACCTTTTTGTATGATTTCACTCAATTCCTTCGGATATCTTAAAGCAGCCTCTTCATTTGCACTGGCAGCAATAAAATAAACTGGTATTCGCCAACAATACGAACATTGTGAATACCAGTTCGTTGCTTAAAACGAAAAAACCACCCACGACTTGCCGTAAAATTTTCACTAGTTCTCTCACCTTCGTTTTCTATATCATCCATAGTCTTCAAGTCATTGTAAAGACTTAATGCTTTGGCTTGAATTTTCATTTGACTAAGCGGAACTCGCTTTCGAGTTGTCTTTGATCCATATGGATAATAGCCTCAATATTTAGCGTTCGAGTGCTTCTTCTAGGTATGGCTTCTTCTAAGAAGCCATACCTTGCGATTTGTATTGATCTTCTTCTTTTTTTTTTTTTTTGATAAAAAAAAGTTTTCGAACCGATGGTCCATTCCTTTTTCACGGTCTATTTAGCAAAGATTTTTTATGATTTAAACCTTCTTCATGAAGCTTGATTAGATCGAGCTTTTTTTTCTAAAGTGAGCCATTTACGTTTCTTGGTGACAGAATCACTTTCACGTTTTCTTTTTGCACTCGTTATGTAGTTTTTTTAAATGGGATTAAAATTTAATTATCACAAATGAATTTTACTGTAGATTTGCGCATCGAAAACTTGTAGACGTAGAAGTTAATTCAACATTAAAGTTCACAAACGTCCACTGCTTACTCGTATAAGTACAACCACAGATTTGAAACCCTTCGGCACTTCTGCGCATGCCAACAGAAGGAGAATCCATTCAGATAATAGGAATGAAATCTCTCTCTCTCTCTGATCAAGAGTATTGTGGGATGAGTTGTTTATTATTACACGTCGGAAAATTAACTTCTCTTTTATGATCATTGTAGTTAACTTGTATAACAGTTGGAAAATTTTACCTATAAAGCACGTGATTTCGCCTGTTGGCGACCAATTCGTACGTCCTTCATTTCTTTCTCCCCTTCAGCATGAATCGACTATTCTTCGCAAGTCTCCAAGCGAAGATCTCTAAAGCGTGGGTATATAATACTATACATAGCTTACACATTAAGACGTAATTAAGACGAAATTAAGACATATTAACATAATGCCGGGTTTACATTCTCGCCGAGTCTACATACATGCATATACAACGGGGAACCCCTCCCCCCGAAAAAATTGAAATATCGTATTGCATAACTTTAAAACTGCATCAAAATAAACTGCACAAAAAGAGACTTGACTGTATAAAGGGAAAAAAAAAAAAATTATTTATGTATAAAAAAAACATAATTTTGTGTACTAATTTTTTAGGATTTAAAACCGGACTATAGTGAATCCGGACTGATCGAAGCCGGACTATGCGAGGTATTGCTGTACTTACATTAGTATACAAGCATAACAATCCTACTCTTTTTCAGCCATCCACCAAACACTATCACTTCTTATCGCATCTCCACAATTATGCATTCCATCATTTTTTCCTGCTGTAACGATTTCAACCTCGTACCGATCTTCCTCTTGTCATTTCAAAACAAGCTTCAAAATCTCTCTCGGATCATTAACTGCATTAACTTAGTGCAATTCATCTTGATTCTGTGCTTTGGCCTACAAATCCTGATGAGAAGATGTGATAGACATATCAGTGGGTAAAAAAAAATTTACAAGTAAGGAAATTTTTCAATAATGGCAAACATGTGAGGAAAGGAGGGAGACTTTGGACGTCGACTAGGAGTATAGTTATTATTATTATTATTATTATTATTATTATTATTATTATTATTATTATTATTATTAGGTTGCACCTCACAAAAGTCTAAGGACTCATTGCAGGAAGGCACTCTCCTCCACTTAACAACTATTATTTCTTAATCCATTACACAGTAACAGCAGTACTACCACCATTGCACACTATGCCATCTGCTGCCTACTCATGGTACTTTTGTCTGTAAATTGAACGTGTTCTCCTGGCCAATTTGCTTGTATGCATGTGAGTTCTGAATTTTTCTCATTGTGAGTGGTATAGGCAGTTAATAGAAATGGTAAATACGGTATCCAGTAAGCAAGTTTAAAAGTATATCACGTGCAGTGCATTGAAGAGAACTGCTGCAACGAGTCCTTGAAATCAATGGATTTCTTTTAACACTTCTTCTTCAGCCATTGTTTTACAAACTTCCCAAAATCCTCCATTCATTACTAACCTGAGCTTTTCTATGCCACTGAATTCCAGCCATCTCTTTAATCTCAACCTGCCGCCATCTTTTGGTCTTCCTGTAGTTCTCTTTCCATCTCTGGGATATAATTCAGATATCAACTTTGCCCATATTTAGGGATTAGATGTTGCAATGACCTACCTATTGCTATTTGGATCTTTCAATGACTGTTATAATGTCGCCTACCCTGCTTAATTGTTTGAATTCTGATCCAAATATTCTGCCTTCTATCTAGAATGGTAGGCTGATAAATACCGAGTAATCATCTTTCCATTTTACTCCAGGTAATTCTCAACTTGCAATTTTTTATTCAACGTCCACGTTTTACTTCCACGTCATGACCGGAGGTATACAATTATCGAATATTTTTCTCTTAAGGCAACAGATTGGGATGGTTCTTTTGAGTTCTTCCAAAGGCTATCCAAACAAGTTAAACTTACTTATAATTTCTTATTCACACCCTCCCTCTACTGTAATATTTTGTCCTAGGTAAACATAAGAGGCTACTATATGAATTTCCTGGCGTTCCATTTGTACAAGCTTTTTGGTGATGTTTTTATTATACATTATTTTTGTTTTGTTTTTATTAACGTTCTTATTTTTTGCATTCAGTTCATTGATTATTTGTATGTTCTTCTGCAGAGTTCACCTAAGAGAACATTGTTATCAGTAAATCGTAGGTGATTTGGAACTTCCCCATTAACTATAATTCCTCTGTTTTTCCAATCCAGATTTTTAAAAATTTCTTCTAGGTGTGCTGTAAATAGTTTAGGTGAAATGGCATCTCCCTGTCTAACTTCCTTTTTTATAGGAAATTTCATATTTGTTCCTTATTTTATAGATGTAGTTGAATTTTTATGTATATGACTAAGTACATGTAAATGAATCGTATATTAATATAACTTTTTCAATTCTTTGATTTTATTTTTAGGGCTTCTGAAATATCTAACGTTCAGATTGAATCAAATGGAATCAATAAATGCCAGACCTAAGGATTTTTGGTATTCATTTGTCTTTTCAATGGTTGGTCTTACTACATACATCCAAAAGAAGTCAAAAAAAAAAATCCTAAGGAGTTCTTTCGCTATGTGGGAAGTAAAAAAAAAAAGAAAACCCATGGAAGAATGACTTTAAAATGTGTTGATGGCAAGGAAATTACAGAAGCAAATCAGATAGTTGAGTTACTTAGTGATCATTTTGCAAAAATTTACCATCTTGATAAATGCCATGATGGTAAACTTTTTCGTTTACTAACTGGGTTAGATGCCATATCGACCCATGTGTTACAAGAATGTGCAAGAGAATTAGCACCTCCTCTAACCAGGCTGTTTAATTTAAGCCTCAGTTCTGGTCAAGTTCCAATAGAGCGGAAAGAAGGGAAAATAATTCGACTGCAATTATTGATAGCACTTTATAGACCTATTAATATATCTGGAGTGGTGGTTAAGGTTTTGGAGAAATTGGTAAAAATTAGAATTCAGGACTGGGTGGACAGCAATACGATACTTTATAAGGGGCTGCATGGATTTGAGAAGGGTAGGTCTTGCCTTAGTAACTTGCTTACTTTCTATAATAAAGTAACAGTGGAGTTGGATAAAAGAAATTCTAACTCAGTGATACTACTGGACTTTGCAAAGACACTTGACAGGATTCCACACGGAACTCTGTTGCATAAATTGGAGCAAATGGGTATGGATCCAAAGCTGGTGATTCGGATTAGAGGATGGCTTGTGGATAGATATCAAAGAGTGATTTATGGATGATATGAGTCCAGGAGAAGGCAGGTGACCAGTGGTATACCTCAGGTTGGTCTTCTATTGTTCAATTTGCACATTAACGATATTGGAAATAATTTGAAAGGAAATATCAACCACTTATTTCATGATGATGCTAAATTAGGAAGAACGATACATAGTCAATTTAGAGTAGATGTCTTGCAGGATGACTTAAATATACTGACGGTATGTGTAAGGGAAATGACTGTCAGTTTAATGTGGCTAAGTGTAAGGTGATGCACTTCGGGAGAATGAGATCATATGCTGTTTACTATATTAATGGAAATGAACTGCAAGAAATTGACGAGGCAAGGGACTTGGGAGTTATTGTGGACAGAGAACTTAAGTTTAAAGGGCATATTGCAAAGAATGCCAAAACATCATGGTTGTTGAAGAACATGGTTGTTGAAGAACACACACTAACAAGCAGGGATAAGGAAGTTATTGTTCCACTTTATAAGTCATTAATAAGACAGTATTTGGACTATTGTGTACAGATCTGGTCATCTGGATTTCTTGGTGATGAAGAAATGGTGCAGAGGACTCGGAGGCCAGTTACAAAGATTGTTGCAGGTCTGTGGGATGTTTCCTACGAGGACAGATTGAAGATCTGTGAGCTCCAAAAACTAGCTGATAGACGTAGGAGAAGAGATATGATAGAGGCATATAAATTATTAAAGGAGTTTTATAGGATTGATACTGATGACCTTTTTTTATTGATACTTTTTTAGACTAGTGCAGGAAGGGAGAAAACGAGGGGCCATCCCTGGAGATTGTATAAGAATGTGGTTAACAAGGGTGTTAGGACTAGATTTTTTTGCTTGGAGGGTTGTGAATGGGTGGAATGCATTTCCAGAGATGGTTGTGAAATCTTCGTCTGTGAATGAATTTAAGGAGAAGTATGATAGGTATTATGTGAATAATGGTTAGAGTGTCCATGTAGGGTCTCCCGCAACGAGTCTTCTGACTCCATGGAGACACCGTTATAATAATAATAATATCAAATCAATAGTATTGTTATTTTTTTCTGAATTCTGTTGTTCTGGAGGTTGGCAAAAATCTAGTTTTATAAATTGGAATTTTTGCATATTGTTGAAAGGAGAATGATAGTGTGATAATTCTGAATATCTTCTCTGTCTTCTCTTTTAAAAATTATAATAAGGATAATAAGAATTATTCCAATTGTTTGGTATTCTCTTCTGTCTTAGGCATTATGTATAAATTTGACTTAACATAACCATGACTGGTTCACCACCTGATTTTCTCGGCATCTAATCTTCACCTAGTGTTTTTCCACTACTCATGAAGCCCATTACATACTGAACATCTTTTAAAACATCAAGGCATATTTCCTCGTTTTTTATTTGGGATATTATATTTTTGTTTTCATGTTGGTTTAAGTCTTGTAAATAAGTTCCATAAAAATTCATCGAAAACCGTTAATCGAAAGAGAGTTTACCGAATGGCAATTCATCTAACGAAATTTCATCAAAAAAAGCAATTCTTTGAATAAACAAAACTGCTAATTTCTTGTGTCATCCTTTTCCATATTGTTTTACATAGTTCCGGGAGTTACATTCTACTTCTCTTATCTAGATCTCATTTCTCATTTCTTTCTGGGAAGGTTTAGGGCTTTTTCAGATAATTTTCTTTCGTCCTTCTTTTGGTTAATACCACCAATTACTCTGGCATTATTTAGTAGGGTCTCCATTATTATTTCATAGTTTTTATCCATGTTATCACATCAATATTATAAAACTTTTCTTCTACCTATTTCTTGAAGAACTCTGTTTTTCCTAGATTTTGTAAATTAACACAGAGTCTTTTGACTTTTAATCCATTTCTGTCTTTCTCTTTTGTTAATAACAATTTTGGATATCACTAATCTGCGGTTACTACCTGTATCGAAACAAGTATATCTGTGACTTGGACAATATATTTTCTGTTTGTTAAAATATAATGAATTTCATTGAACACCTCTCCGTATGGGCTTCGCTATATCCATTTTTCGATTTTTTTTTCTTGACTCTGCTCTTAGCAAAGTCTATCAATCTTTCTCCATTTTCATTCTTCTAGTCTAGTCCATAATTTACAATTACTGCTAGATATGCATTGCTTACACCTACGTTACCAATGAAGTCTCCCATCCAGATTATAAAGAATGTATTTCATAAAATGCATTTATTTCTTCTTCGGTGTGGTTTGAGGATGGTGCATAAATTTATGTAATTCTTAATTTGTATTTTCTTGTCTATTTATTTTAAGAGAAAGTTCTGCAATCTGTTTTATTTGATATTTTATGGAGCAGTGATTTATTAAGCCAATACCTCCCTGTGATCTTGGATTGTCACCGTAATTATAGAGTAGGTGGCCAGATTGATACTGTTTTCCCCAAGTCTCTGAGTTTCACTCGATCCAATGATGTCCCATTTTATCTTTTCCGTTTCCAGTAATAATTCTTCTAGTGTTGTTTTCCTAATAATGATCGACAGTTGTAGGTACATACACCCATATAATTTTCTACTATTAGTTCTATTTGATTTTATTTTTTTAGTCTGATTATAGTGTTTCTCAAGTTTCTCATCAAGACCAGAATTTGAAATGTTGCTTTTAAAAGTACGGGCCTCTTTAGTCAAGTGGATAGCATCTCTATCCTGCCGTGTATAGAATGTTCATTGTATAGAACTCATAATTTTCATCAAATAATATTCACAAAGTAACTTGAATAATAGCGACCTGAGAACAGAATCATGCGATATAGAACTGGCTCTCTTCCTTTTTTCTTGATCACTGTTTCTCCTTCTCCTCTCATACCCAACCTGATGGTATGTTGTTTCAGATCAGTGTTTCTTAAACTATGTCCTGAGGAACCCTAGGATTCTGCAGAAACATATAGGTGGTGGGGGGTACCACAGAGCTTGCAGATATTTATATCTTGTATTAGGAAGAAAACCTTGTCGTGCTCAAATATTCAAGCTTCACGATGTGCCATCGGTGTCCTAAACACTCACTAGATAAAACAACTTAGTCGCATTTAATGCTTCCAAAACACAATTTTGTCTTTTCTTGCAAAAAAAAAACAAACTTAGTTCTACTCTTTGCAAATTCCAAATCCATCCAACAATCCTAAAATACTGTTCTCACATCCAGGGTGGTGCTTCAAAAACCACCCTAAAAATTTCTGATGCTGTTCAGAACAGGAAACATGATATAATATAATATATACATACATACATACATCTTCAAGGCCCACCTTTCCTAATTGGGTTGTGGGGGGCAGCAGCTGCAAGAGGAACTCCCAATGGTCACGATCCTCCGCCACCAAGCTCAGGTGTTCTGGTGGGACTCCCAAACGTGTCCAACCAAAGTTTTGGATATAATCTATCCAGCGAGTCCTTGGCCTTCCATGTGTCCTCCCACCCTGTGGCTTGGCAAACAGGGCCTGCTGGGAGAGCCTTTCTTGTGGCATTCTGACCAGGTGCCCATTCCAACATAACTGCGATCTCTCAACACGGAGAAGCAACGGTTGAGTATTGAGGATTTCCAGAATTTCAGAGCTTCTGACTCTGTCGAGTATTGTCAGCCCCACAACCCCTCGAAGGAACCTCCTTTCAGCCGCTTGGATTTGTGACCGCATTCTTTCAGTCATTACCCAACACTTATCACCAAAGGTCAGGATGGGGACATAGATTGTATTGAAGACAGCCAGCTTCACCTTCTGGCTTAAATCCCGCTTCAATACTAACGAACGGCCAAGCTCCCGCAATATTGCTCTTGCTCAGCCAATTCGAGTATCTAGCTCCACGTCCCACTTTCCATCACTCGTGAATATGGACCCAAGGTATTTAAACTTCTCCACCTGCCTCAGTGGGGCTCCACGCACATGAAGAGTGCACTGGGATGGTTGTCTTGAGACCACAAATATTTCAGTTTTGGCCATACTGTCTTCATTCCAGCTCCTGCACAAACAGCTACAAATCTATCCAGGGTCCACTGGAGATCATCTGTGGTAGAGCTAAGCTGAACTTGGTCATCTGCAAAAAGCAGATGATCTAGTTCTGCTGAGGTCCAATGCTACATCTTCCAATTCTGACACACCCACTGCCTCAGCTGTGCCTATCAAGCGATGCGCAGCCACATCGCCCTACAGCTGCGAGAAGTGGACGAGGGCTACCGCATCAAGGGCGGGTGCGGTTAAAGAAGCGAGCCCAGCAGGTGGAGAGGATGTTGCGAGTGGGAACACTGAATGTTGGAAGGGGAAGAGAGGTGGCAGACATGATGAGGAAGAGGAAGTTGGACATTTTATGTGTGCAGGAGACAAGGTGGAGGGGGGGGAAAGGCAAAGGAACTGGGAGATGGTTATAAATTGTTCTACGCTGGAGCGAATAACGAGGGAAGAAATGGTGTAGGAATTGTGGTGTGTGGCAGAATGAAGGGCGAAGTACTGGAAGTGGGTAGAAGGAACGACAGGATCATGCGAATGAAATTGGGTCTTGGAGAAGAGCGGGTGGTCGTATTATGTGTATATGCCCCGCAAGTTGGTTGTACAGCAGAGGAGAAAGATGAGTTCTGGAATGTGTTAGATGAAGAAATGAGGGAACTGGAAGAAAACGAGATGGTGATTGTCGGAGGAGACTTGAACGGACACATAGGGAGACAGAATAGAGACTGTGAAAGTGTGCATGGTGGCCACGGAGTGGGAATGATGAACCAGGAAGGAGAGAGGGTTGTGGACTTTGTAGTAGCGTTTGATCTGGCAATTGTGAACTCTTTTTTCTACAAGAGGGAAGAACATTTGATACCATTTAGGAGTGGTAACAACAGTTCACAAATTGACTACATTTTGACTAGAAGAAAACATCTTAAGGTTGTGACAAATTGTAAAGTAATTCCAACAGATCAAGTGGCACAGCAACACCGACTGCTGTGCGCAGACTTTAAAATAAGATCGAAGATAAGAACCTCTGGAAGCCATGGGATGAAGACAATTAAGTGGTTTCGCTTAAAAGAAGAGAGTGTGAGGAATCGTTTTAGGGAGAGGGTGTTAGAGAGGATTTCGGATGGACTGGAAAGTGTACAAGATTGGTGGAAACATAATTCAAAAGTAATCCTGAGCTGTGCAATCGAGGAGCTTGGTGAGACATCTGGAAAGATTAGAGAGCAGAAGGAGGGTTGGTGGAGGAATAATAATGTACAAGTGGCAGTGACAGCTGAGAGGAGGGCAAAGCAGAAGTGGGATGAGTCAAGAGTGGAAGAGGATAGAGAGGTGTACAGAGAGAGAAAGCAAGAAGCCAAGAGAATTGTGGCACAGGCGAAGGCCATGGCATATCAAGATCTGTATGATCAATTAGAAACAAAGGAAGGACAGAGAAAATTTTACCAACTAGCAAAATGTAGAAATAAAGCAGCAAAGGACATCGCACATGTGAGGCAGATCAAAGACGCTGAAGGAAGAGTATTATGGAGGAATGTGGGCATAAGAAACAGATGGAGAATATACTTTAAGGAACTTTTGAATGAGGAAAATGCAAGGACTCACAGAGAAGATGGGCGGCCTTCTGAGGGGATGGTGCAGAACATCAGTAGAGTGGAAGTGACAGATGCCATGAAGCGGATGAGGAATGGAAAATCGGTGGGCTCCGACAGGATTCCAGTGGAGGCACGGAAGGCACTGGGGGAAAAGGGAATTGACCTGCTGTGGGACCTGTTCATGAAAGTTTGCCAACAGGAAAATATACCCGAGAAATGGAGGAAGAATACCCTTGTCTCCATCTACAAGGGTAAAGGGGATGCACAAGATTGTAAAAATTACAGAGGAATAAAATTGATGTCGCACACAATGAAAATCCTAGAAAGAGTTTTTGATGGAAGATTGAGGAAGGAAGTGGAGATTGCAAAGGAACAATTTAGCTTCATGCCTGGTAGATCAACAGATGCTATATTTGGGTTACGGCAGATGATGGAAGTTTCGAGAGAAACAACAGGAGCTACATCTGGCATTTATTGATCTGGAGAAAGCATACGATAGAGTGCCAAGGCATGAAGTCTGGAGGAGTCTGAGGGAGAAGTAGGTTCTGGAGAAATATGTCAGGTTGGTGCGGGAGATGTACAGAAATGTGAAGACAAGTGTTCGGACCTGTCTGGGACAGACAAAAAGTTTTCAAGTAACAGTTGGCTTGCATCAAGGGTCAGCAATAAGTCCGTTTCTGTTTAACATTGTGATGGAGGTGGTGACGGAGGAGGTGAGAGAAGATGCGCTTTGGACTATGTTGTATGCAGATGACATCTTGCTGTCTGCAGAATCAAGAGAAGAAGCGGCATCTAAACTGGAAAGTTAGAGGAAAATACTGAAAGAGAGAGTTATGAGACTGAGCAGAAGTAAGACAGAGTATATGTGTTGCAAAGTGGATGGCAGCTAGAAGACAGATCTGGAGCTGGAAGGAAATGTCATCAGAAAGGTCAGTGACTTTAGATACTTAGGTTCAACAATAAAAGAGGATGATGAGGCTGAGAAGGAAGTGGGATGCAGGATACAAGCGGGTTGGAGGAACTGGAGAGATAGCTGGAGTGCTATGCGATAAGAGGGTACCAATCAATCTTAAAGGTAAAATCTACAGGACAGTAGTGAGACCAGCTATGATGTATGCTATGGAAACTGTGGCTCTGAGGGAAAATAACATCAGCAGGATGGAAGTAGCAGAGATGAGAATGCTTAGGTGGATGTGCAGTGTGACCAGAGAGGATAGTCTGAGAAATGACTATGTAAGGGGAAACAGTGAAAGTTACGAACTTAGGAGCGAAGACACAGGAGGCAAGGTTGAGATGGTCTGGTAATGTGATGAGAAGGGAGGATGAATATGTGCGAAGAAGGGTCATGCAGATGGATTTGCAAGGAAGGAGGAAGCGTGGGCGGCCAAAGAAGAGATGGAGGGAGCTGGTGGAAGAGGACTTGAGGATGAAGAACTTGGATGTGGTGACAGCCCAAGACAGGATGTGGAGGAGCCTCATCATCAACAGTGACCCCCACTTAAGTGGGGGTCACATCAACTGCAGAAGAAGAAGATTAATGAAAGTAAGGGAGAAGCTGCAGAAGAAGAAGATTAATGAAAGTAATCACAATTAACATTGATTATATGTTGTAATTTCCTTCAACATAATAGTAAAGTACGATTTACAGCATGCAATCTTTTCAACCCAATGTGATCCTTACATTATAAATTATAAGTTAAATAAATTAAATTATAAGGAAAATAAATTTCTCGAGTTCACGAGAGATAAGTATTTCATGCTGCACGTAAAGGAGAGCACGCGAGGATCGAGAGTTCTAGATCTGATCGTTTTATCAGAGGATGTAATTGTGAGAGGGTTTCACACTTTCCTCCGTTTGGTGAAAGTGATTATGAAGTAATCAGTTGTGTTGTGGCTAGTCATATGTAGACTCGTCATGAAAGGATATATGTGAGTGGAAGGATAAGGCTGGTGATTATGACAAGCTTTGGAATAGCATTGGCATGCCTGTTTACTAAATATCTTACAACAGAACAGGTTCCAAGGGAGTGGAAAGAGGGTAAAATTGTTCCATTGCATTCGGTGATAAGGTTGTAGCTTCAAATTGTAGCCTGTCTATATATTTGGAGTTGGGGTGAAGGTATTGTGGAGATCGGAGAGAAGAAGGATACATTAATGGGTTGCTAACAGCAGTATTCTCTGTGGTTATCAACAGGTCTTTGTTAAGGGAAGTTCATGTTTCACTAACTTACTGATAATTATTATTATTATCAACCAAGACCCCAAAAGACTCATCTAGGAGATCTTTTATCATAAACACAATTCATCATACAGTGCTTAAACATGCTCAAATTCTCTGGAGACACCACATTCTCAGGCAAGGCATTCCAATCATTCAAAACTCTGCATGCAAAAAATCTGCTTCTCACGCCCTCTTTATACATTTTCCAGGGAGATGACTTTTGGTTCTCCCCTGATCTCCCACTGCTTTTTGTAGAGCTTCTCCAACATTGATCCTATAACAACCCCTTACTAACTTTTATGTCTCTATCATATCTCCGTCTTCCTCCTATCCACCAGACTCTGTAAATTGCATCTTCTCAATCTTCCCTTATATTTGACATTCCAGAGGTTACCTTAGTCAGTTGTCTTTCCAAAATCTCTGTACCCTTTCCAACATCTTTCATCCTTAAAATTAGGTGACTAAATTTGGACACAATAGTCCATGTGTGGCCTTATCAAAGCATTATACAATGGATCAAGAATCTCCATACTTCTACAAGTCATTGTCCTCCGATGTCGTTGTGTTGTTTTCACAATTTTGGCAATGTTTCCCCTAAATTTCAGATCCTTATCCACTATCACCCCAAGATCTATTTCCTCTCCACTTGCAATAATATATCTCCACTAAATATAAATTCTACATCCCATCTTTGTTGCCCAAATTTTAAAACCTTACATTTTCCAACACTGAACTCGCATCCCCATTCCGAACCACTTAATTTATTCAAGTCTTCTTGTAAGGCCACAACATTTTTTCTACTCTTCATGGTTCATTCCAACTTTGCATCATCTGCAAACAACTGAACCTCCATCCAAATCTTCGCCACTATCATTAATATACAAGTAAAACATGTAAAGGCTCTAAAACAGACCCCTGAAGAACACCGCTAGTGACTTTCCTTTTCCTGGATATGGCTCCCCCCCTTGCTCATACCTATGAGATAGCCAGTCTTCAATCTAATGCCCTAATCTAATATCCAACTCCATCCACTCTAGTTTGACTATCAACTTATCATGTGATAATCTATCAAAAGCCTTTGCAAAATCTAAGTATATTACTGTGTATCCCTCTCCTCTGTCCAAGGAAGCAGTCACCTTATTGTAATAAGCAAGTAGATTACTAAAACATGACTTCCCTTTAGCAAATCCATGCTATCCATCAAAGGTAATATACCATTCTTGTCAACCCAATTCTGGATTCTGGTTCTCACAAGCTTCTCCAACAACTTAACCACAACTCCTGACACAGATAGGCCTATAATTTGATGCTTGAATTCTATCACCTTCTTCCACTCCTTAGGAACTTGAACCAATGCAAGACTCATATTAAAAAAATATATATCAAGGCAGTTGTCAACTCCCTGGCACATTCCTTCAGAACACGTAGTGATATATCATTAAATCTCACAGCCTTATTATCATCTGAAAGTTTATTTTTCACTAGGTTAGACTATAATAAACTTAGTTTAATCCTTTATCCCAGTGAGAGCAAACAAAATTTGCACCTGAAAATATCTTCAGGACTGAATATAGTGTTGTACTATCTTACCTGGGTAAGTAGTGCAACACCAGGGCAACTCGTAGCAAAGGTGGAGAAAGC
Source organism: Typopeltis vanoorti (assembly GCF_054136105.1). Classification (NCBI taxonomy): domain Eukaryota; kingdom Metazoa; phylum Arthropoda; class Arachnida; order Uropygi; family Thelyphonidae; genus Typopeltis; species Typopeltis vanoorti. The sequence goes on from NC_143549.1 coordinate 74,482,435, forward strand.
TACCAACACTCCTGTCCTAGTATCTCCCATAATGCAAAACACATTTCCTTGTGGATATGTATACTGTTATGCATTAAGGGATTGACCACTACCCAGACTAGTTTCGGCCTTTATTGAGGTCTCTTACTGGGCCTGGCTCCCACCGAAGAGACCTCAATAAAGGTCAAAACTAGTCTGATTTGACACCTCATTTATAATTACGTCCTCTGATGAGATGATCAAATCCAAAATTCTCAATCCTCGTGTGCCCTCTGTTACATACTGTCTAAGATAGTTGTCCCTCAAATCACATCGAATGAGTGGTATTAGTGGAACTAGCTGTAATCCAGGAATGAGCTGTTGTGTTCGTATAAAAATGCTAGAAGTGTAAGAAACAAAGCAGATGAAATGTTTGCATTAATTGAGTCACCCAAAATTTGTTGGAATAAGTGAGACATGATTAGATGAGGATGACAACCTGACAGGAATAGAGATGGAAGGGTATAATGTGTTTCATGAGGACAGAAAGGGTAAAAAGAGAGGGGGGGAGTGCTATTGAGGAAATAAAGAGCTATTTTCATACAAAGTAGAGAAAGTAGTGAATAAAATACTTGGTTGGATGTTGTTATAGACCTAGTAATGTGGATAGTAGTAACTATGAAATGTATAATCAAATTAGCCAAGCAAATAAGAAAAGGGTGATCAACATGGGCGATTTTAATTATGGCAATATGGACTGGAATGATAAGATAGCAACTGGAAGTAAAGAAAAATGAGTTTCTTGACAACTCAAGAAACTCAATTCACCTCTATCTCACACCATACTGCCTCAAAACCACTTGCACTATTTCCCCTTTTGCATATCTACTTTGTTTGTATGAAAATAGTTCTTTATTTCATCCACAGCACTCCCCCCTCTCTTTTTTACCCTTCCTGTCCTCATGAAACACATCATTACCCTTCCATCTCTATTCCTGTCAGGATGTTATCCTCATCTAACCATGTTTCACTTATTCCAAATTTTGGGTGAACAGACTCAATTAATGCAAACATTTCATCTGCCTTGTTTCTTACACTTCTAGCATTTTTATATAAACACAACAGCTCATTCCTAGATCTACAGCTGGTTCCACTAATACCACTCATTCGATGTGATTTCTCCATGCTCAACTGGAACCATTTCCCTTTCTGCTTGTTCATTTTTTAACCCTCTTCAAGTCCAACTATTTCCTCTTGACCCTTGTTATATACTATAACAAAGTGACAATACCTTGGACAAGGAGAGATGTACATACAGTGGTGTACTTTGATTTTGCAAAGGCCTTTGATAGACTGCCACATGACAAACTCTTAAATAAATTGAAATAGATGGATTGGATAACAGACTTCTGAGTTGGATCAGTGACTAGCTGTCAGATAGGTATCATAAAGTTGTATATGGTTATGCAGTATCCCGAAAGAGAAAGATCACTACTATTGTGCTGCAGGGGTCAGTTTTGGGGCCATTGTTGGAGTACACAATAATCCATATGAGGCCTTGATCAGGCTTCATATGAATTATTGTGCACAGATTTGGTCGCTGAGTTTTCATGGTGACATGTTGGAAAGGGTACAAAGAAGATTCACAAAGGTGATCAGTGGTATTTGGAATGTGGAGTACGAGGACAGATGGAGAGCATGTAATTTGCAGAGCCTCATGAATAGAAGATAGAGTGGGGGAGATGATTGAGACATATAAGCTAGTCAGGGATTGTTATCAGGTCGACATGGAAGAGATCTTTCATAGAATGGGAGGGAGGGAGGGAGGGAGGGAGGGTAGAACAAGAGGCCAGCACTGGAAACTGTATAAGTAGGGTGTGAATAGAGTAATGAGGAGTAAGTTCTCTGCATGAATAGTAGTGGAATGCATTGCCTGAGTGTGTTGTGGGTGTAGACACATTGAATCAGTTTAAATCACGGTTGAATGAGCATTGTGTGCAATAGTGTGAACTTCCCACAATCAGTCTCTGGCTCCATGAAGGTTATTATTAATAATAATAATAATTTGATTTGGTCTTCCTTACTATACTAGTCATACTTTATACTGGTAATGAGTAACCTGATCACCTTCTTATTTATACAGTATTTCTTTCACATCGTTATTTATTTATTTTTTTGCAGCTCTTACTTTATATCTCTACTTATCTGCTTAATACCCACTTCGTTTATCCTCCTGATATTTGGTATATCGCCTGATACTGCTTCTCTCAAACAATGTCTAACCACTTCTCATGTGCTGCCAACATTTTTTTTCATAACTTTTAAAGCTATGAACTGTTCCAAAAATCCTCCGAAGTCTGTCATAATTACCAGATTTATAGTTCACCATAAACCCATTCTTGACAGAGAATTTCACATTTGGCAACTTCCCGAACAAAACTGCATGATCATTATCCCTAATTGGAAGCAAAAAGTCTACCTTGGTTATGGATATATCTTCTGATGCTATTACCAGATCAAATCCCTAGTACCCCCCCTCTGTAACATGTTACTTCAAGTAATTATCTGATAGCAACTGTATAAATTCTGCTTTCATCTTGCTTTTCCCTCTTTTGTTCCTCCAACCTATATCTCCATAGTCAAAGTCTTCTATAATAATTGTTTGTCCTGCATTCATTGTGCTAATCTGCCGATGTATGGCATCTAAATTTTCCTGTGGGCCCGCTGGTCAACAGCCGCAACCAACAATAGAATTATTGGTTGCGGCTGTATGGTGTGGGGGTGGGGTATACCCCACACCATACAGCTGCAAAAGAACCATCTCCTCCAGACCTCTTCAGCTATCATCAGAAATATCCTACCTCTGATCTATTCCTTTTATCATTCCTGAAAATACTCTTCACATTCTATCCCTGTAACCAGGGCCGCCGAGAGGGGGGTGACATCTGAGACTTTTGTCAAGGGCCAGGCATCGAAAAGGGTCTGACCGTCGGGCCCTGACGTGTCACATAACTGTGTTTATAATGAATGGTTTTCATTCTCGTAATAATACAACAATGATAAAAGATAACGGAGAATTATACTGTGTTCTGTTTTAGAACAGACGGGGCTATGCTCTTTAGCTTGCCGTGAGTATCTGGAAGACACTGATTCTCTCGGCGCGAATCGCTGTAGTTATAGCTGGTGATGATGTCAATAGGGGTTCGTGCAAGGTTGTTGCAGTCGACTGCGCTAGCTAGTAATTGCATTTACAGTAATGTTCCCTGCTAGAACGCTTCGTTCTTGTTCTTGTATTTTGATAGACGAGGTTTTGTGGTTGTTTGTAAAGTGTGCATCTGTATAGTGTAGGCTGTGCACTAAAAAATAAAAGTAAGTATTCTTATTAATTTGATTTTTTAATTATTAAAATTATATTTTTCATAATAAAAATTTGACTAACAGAAATGTATCATCATAAATCTGGAAAACAAAAACGAAAGGAGAAAAGGGATCGTGAGAAGGCAAAAGAAGATTTAAAAAACAAGCATTTACTATTTTTGAAGGCAGAAGAACACCAAGATATTGAAACACCAAGTTTTTTTAAATAAATGTTTAATGTTTTATATGACTTTTTTAATAAACAAAAGTGATGCACTTTTTTAAGTGGGGGCTGGACCACAGACTTGTCAGGGTCCCCAAAATTTCTCTTGGTGGCCCTGCCTGTAACTATATTATTTTCTGTGAACAATGTCTGAACGATGCCTAAAGCTTTTGGGGAAGTTGAGCTTACCAATGCCAAAAAATCCTTTTCCTGATTTCTGATACTTCTCGCATCCGTGTACATGCATTTCAACATCCCTGAAAACAATAACAGTCTGACCTGTGAAATCGCAGCAATTCATAATCATTTTTGTACTCACACTGATTTTTCCCAGGGGTTGCAAGATATATGCTTGATTGAATCCACTTTAATATCTCTAGTTTCCCTGGTTGTGCACTTCGATTCAACCTTCTCTGGAAGTTGAATAAAGGTGTGGTTAGTAGAGGTGCAAGGACTAGATTTTTTTGCTTGGAAAGTTGTAAATGAGTATGATGGATTACCAGAGTCTGTTGTGAGTGCTTTGTCTGTTAATGGGTTCAAGGAGAGGTATGATAGATTGGGCCTCCTGCGATGAGTCTTCGAACTTCATGGAGATTCCTGTATAATAATACTCTCACTAAACAACACTTTTCCCAAACATCTAATTCCAAAAGGATGTTTGAAGAAAAAAAGTATCAGAATGTTTGCCCAGAGTCAGAAGGATAAATCAGGTAGGATTAGATGGATTAAGATCATTATTAAGCAAGAGTTGCAGACCAAGAAAATGTTTTGGAGGGAATAAAACAAATGGTGATCAGCATGCCCATGAGCAGTACAAAGCACAGGCAAGGAGGATGACTGGCATGGTAAGGAAGACCAAAGCTAAAGCTAATTTTAACAGAAAGCAAGCTTATGAGACCAAAAGAAATCCTAAAGATATTTTGCTATGTTGTAAGTATGATTATGGAATGATGGAATATATTGTGATAAAGTGATTATATCTCTGTAGCCATTTGTTATAGAGAGATTATTTATTAATTAATTATTATCAATCCTCATTTGTTATGAGATTTTCTCTATAACGATTATTTCTATTTCCAAGTGTTTATATATGCACAAGGGTTAAATTCCAATTGGTGCAATGACTTTTAACTGTTTCTTTCAGAATCCGAAAAATCACTGACTCAAGAGCAAAATACAAAATATACACATTTAATAAAACAAAAATAATATATACACTTCAAATAAAATTACACACAACTAATTACGAAATTAACTGGATCAAGGCTTTTTAAAATAAACTTACACTTGAGAGATCACCCATTCTCTGACTCATTCTATTACTGGTTTTTTCAACATATACTTAATCACGTCTACTATACTATTTATTTATTTATTCTTGTGGCAAAATGAATACAGAACAGCTACAGGTCAATGTCCAGTCTGGAAAGCCAATCTGAGGCCTCATCTGTCACCTTGTGGATGTCCTGTAGACCACCATCACCACCGTAAAATTGCCGCTTTGGGCAGTCGTTCACAATATGAGTAATCATCTCAGCCACTGGAGAACAATCACAATAAGGGTGGTCTAACAGCTCCCATTTATGTAGTAGGTAGCCACATCTGCCCTGGTTAGTTCTGAAAACCAGGCTGCAGAGCACAGGGATCTTCTACCAGGATGCCGTTTGTTGGGAGATTGTTGAACCAGTATTCTCTCCACATGTCAGGTGTTGATGGCAGGGCAGCTGAAGACAGTTTGTCCATGGACCAGAAAGTCTTTCTAGATTTTAAGTGAAGACTAGGTGGATTTATGAGAGTCTGGTGCAGGGACAGAAGTGGGTTGCTCATTGCTTTATTAAATTCTTTAATCGAGGCTAGCATATGTTTGGTAGAGCAATGTTAGATAGCACAGGCAGCCAGGCGAGAGGGGTGCTTCTCACTTTCCCACTAATTGTGCACATGGTAAAGTTTAGCTGAGTGTCTATAATGTTAGTGTGTGTGCGCACTTCTTTCCCAGACAGGGGCACAATATGCTGCTGCTGCAGAGAATGCGAGGGCTAGTGAAGATGACCTTTGGACTTCTGCACCACAACCCCCATGTTGTTCCAGAAAGCCTTGAAATGATATTGTTTCTCGTTTAAATTTTGTTGTACAGGGTGGTGATGTACCTTTTATAGGTTAGGCTTCTGTACAGGCTCATTCCAAGGTATTTCGGGTGAGGCTCGTGTTCTACCATTTTTCCACAGAAAGAAAGGTTGAGGTATCGATTTGCCTCTGCATTGTTCAGGTGAAATACTGTGGACACAGTTTTTGTTGGATTTGGCTTCAAGTACCACTGCTTGAAGTACTCTTCCGGGATGTTCAGGTCTGTGTTCAAGGTTGATTCCAGGTTGGCAAAGGAGGTAGATTGATGTAGGATCGCTAGGTCATCAGCGTACATATACATGCTTCAGATGTTAAAAAGTAACGGGGATAACACAAACCCCTGAGGGAGACCATTGTGAAGGAATCTGGGCCTGTTCTTTATTCTGCTAATATGGACCCAGATCTTTCTGTTGGAGAGAATGGATTCAAAAAGCTGGAAAGTTTTTCTTGCACCTTATAATATTTCCTAGCTTTAGGAGGAGGCCCCCTGATCCAGACTGTGTCATAAGCTGATGTTAGATCTGGAGCCACTTTCATTAATCTAACATCAGCTAATGATACAGTTTCTTTTGGAAGCCTGCTTCAATCTGTGTTGTCAGGGCCAGGATCTGGTCACAGCAACTCCTTCCTGGGAGTGCTCTTTCAATGAGTGGTGAAATTCTTTTAAGGAGAATTCTTTCAAAGAGCTTAAAGGTGGAGCAAAGCAAGGAGATAAGTCATAGATTTTTCACATCATTTGGATCTTTCCCTGGTTTGGGCACGGCAATTATTTTGGCTTCCCACCACAAATTTGACAGTTTACCAGTCATTATAATTTTTGAGAAAAGGGTAGCCAGCCATGTTTGGCCTTGTTGACTGAGATGTTTTAGAAACTCAGGGAGGATACCATTCACTCCTACAGCCTTGCCAGTCTTGATGAGTTTTAGGGCTACCCGTACCTCTTCCCTTGATATTGGGTGTACAAGTTCAGGAAGCTCAGGGCCTGTCTTCAGGATTTGTCTGATGGAAGATTGCACAGTAATTTTCCTGATAGAGCTAGGATGTATTTTGGAGATTTTCAATAAATGATTAGCCATTTCATCAGGAGTTATCGCTGTTGTTTTGTGTGTTGTTGGTTCTGCTCCACCTAATTTTTTCAGAAGTGACCAGCTTTTTCAGCTAGATGTGGTGAAATCGAGATCCATCTTTCCTTTCTGTTTTTATCCAGCATTGCTATAAGCCACCTTTAGCAACAGTTGGGTATTCAGTTTTTTCATATTTGGCTAAAAGTTCCACAGTTTCTAGCCTCTAGGAATAGAGGCTTTGGCTGCAGTTTTGATTAGTTTAACAAATCTTGGATAGCAATTAGGAGCAGTTGGAATTACTCTAATGGTTTGTTCGATTTGTTTCTGAAATGCATTCCAGTTAGACCTGCGAAGATCTAGCGATTGGTGTTCCGCTGATGACTGGGATTGATGTGCCTGTCTCTATTAGTGTAGGACAATGCTGATTATCAGGGAATCTGTTGAAGATGATTCTGGTTGTTGGCAGAGGTGGTCTTCAGAGTCTTTAGAGACTATGCACGGATCTGGGGGTGTAGGTTCTGTTCTATCTGGCTGAGTGCAGAGTGCCTTCCAGCTTGGCATCATAAATCAAATATAGGTTATATGTATCCATCCAGTTAACTAGATTACTACCGTCCTGGTTGTTAGAGAAATAGCCCCACATGGTGTAATGAGAGTTGAAGTCACCAACTCCAAAAGATAGCAGGGTGAGATGGTGGTCAGTCCATCTGATCAGGCCAGGATTGAGATGGTAGTTTGTAGACATTATAGATGGTAGTATTTTGAACTTTAATACCTATGGAGTATTCTGCATAAGTTACACATTGGTCCTTGAGGCCAGGCCGGATGTTGGTTGCCAGGCCATGCTTGGGATGGCAGTTATAAGACATGAGAATTAGGCCTGGAATCTTTAGTTTATTGAGGTCTGTGTCAGGCACATGTTTTTCATGGACAGCTAAGACGTCAATTGCTTTGTCATTGGCTATTTTGCTGATGAATTCGGCTTTGGATTTAGATAGTCCTTCTCTGTTTAGGGAACATTTTTGAGAGAGAGCGAGTGTTGTTTAGGGGACTGTAACTTATTTTTTGAAGCGTTTCCTCCACCCAAACAAGCAACGCGATCCTTGTTATTCCGAGCGACCATCGAGCCGGCATGGAGCTTTTTAAGTTTTGTATTCATCATATTTGCTATAAGTGGTCCAGGAGGCTTGGTACCTGGACTAAACACCTTGTTTACACAATAATAAAATGTTCATAGTTAGTTTCTTTGTTAAGGCCTTTTTCTGAAGATATGAGATTATCTTCTACTTTTCCATAGGATCCTTTCTCACCACCCTTATGTTGCACACATTATTCCTCCTGACTCTGAAGTATAGATATTCTGAATTCACTGAAGTATAAGCACTCTTACCTCATGCAGTTCAATTTTTGTTATTTTTGTACCAGAAAAAAAGGTTTCTTCTACTGCTTTATCTAAGTTGCTAAATTCCATCTCCTTTTCCAGTAGAAATAACTGATAGTTCCATCGTCCTTAAGACCGATGAATCAGCGTTTCCTCGAACATTTCTACAGAATGTCAATTGCAATATTTTCTTTCTTTTATTTAATAATACTTATTTCCAGTCTTAATTCCTCCACTTTAAAGTCTCACAGTTGTACGAATTCTTTTTACGGAATCTTCTATTAATATGCCCCTGACTGTCACATAAAAACTTAATTTCCTAAGAACAAAATTTTGCCAGCCCGCGTTCTTAAACTTCCATTAGCTCTCTCCTGTTTCTCCTCCTTTACTTCGATACCAAATGCTCTCTTGTTGTTTCTGTTACCTCGATACTGAACGTAATCTGTGTCAGCTGTCAATCACCTATCGAACTCCTCGGCGAGCATGTACACTCCATTAAAGTTGCAAGCAAGAAGTTAGGTATAATGGCTGACATGTTTTTTCCGTTAGACAGGAGAATGTCTTCATAAAACACAACACTTAATATTTTCAACTACAATAAATATTTTAAACTACAACATAGTGTGTTTAGGAGGGACAGAGAGAATAAAATGGGGGGAGGGGTGTTATTGATGATAGCTGATGAACTGCAGCCAAGGAGAATTGAATTTGTATGGCAGGATAGTGAAAGCTCATTTGAGGCTATTTTGTGTAAGATTGAGACTGGAAGAATAAAATATACAGTTGGGTGCTGCTACAGACCAAGTGATGGCATAGATGGTGGTTATAGTATGCATAAACAAATTGATGAAATGAGTGGAAGGAGAGTAATTATTATAGGGGATTTCAACTATGGTAACATTGATTGGAAGGAGGAGAAGACATGTGTGAGGAAGGAAATGGATTTTATTCAATTATTAAGGGATAACTATCTGAGACAGCATGTAATTGAAAATACTAGGGGGTGTAAGAGTGCTTGACCTGGTAATAGCATCTCAGAATTTGACTGTAATGAATATGACCATGTTGCCACCTATTGGTGAGAGTGATCATAATGTCTTGACCTGGGAGGTGGCTAAAGGTGTGGAAATTTTGATTAAGACAGGGTATATGTGGAATTACCGTGCTGGCAAGTATAAAAGCTTAGGAGATTGCTTGGATCAGTGCCATGGCATGTACAACTGCAAGGGCTGGACATCGATAGAGCATGGGAAGTGGTCAAGGAGCATTTACAGGAGGTTATGACTGATTGTATACTAGGGTCCGAATAGTAAAACAAGTAGGGGTTAAATGGATGAATAACACCATTAAGCTGCAAAAAAAAAAAAAGAAACAACTGTGAAGGGAATTTAAAGAAAGGGGGTGACCTGCAGGCACATGAACGGTATAAAGTGCAGGCCAGAAGGGTAACGAGTGTGGTAAAAAAAGCAAAAGCGGATTATGAAGGAAACTAGCTATGCAAGCAAAAGAGAAACCCAAACAGTTCTTTCAATATGCTGCAAGCAAGAAAAAAACTGTACACGTCAAAATGATTTTAAGGAATGACGATGGTAAGGTCACTGAATCAGTTGATATAGTGGAGTTACTGATCGCGCACTTTGCAAAAGTATATCATCCAGGTGGTGACATTGAAGAAATAAAGGAACCATTAGTTTATATGGGAATTGTGATGAATGAAGTGGAGGTGAATAGTCTATTACAGAACCTTAATGTGAATACATCTGTGGGATTGGATGGTATACCGGCACAGGTCTTGCGTGAAGCGGCTAAGGAATTATCAGTGCCCTTGACCATGTTGTTTAATCTGAGTCTCGGGTCTGGTTTAGTCCCGAAGGTGTGGAAAGAGGGGAAAATAGTTTCACTGCATAACGGAGGATCCAAGATCACGGTTGGAAATTACCGACTGATCTGAATATCAGTTGTCGTTGTCAAGGTCTTGGAGAAAGTAGCCAAGGGGAAAATACAGGAATGGATTGATGAAAATGAGATACTCTACAGGGGACAGCATGGCTTTGTGAAGAGTAGATCATGTCATGCCTCAGTAAATTTCTCAAGTTTTATAACAAGGTGACGGCTGAACTGGATAAGGGAAATGGGTTTACAGTGATACTGCTGGACCTGGCAAAGGCGTTTAACAGGATACCACATGGAATTCTAATCCGTAAACTACAACATATGGGAATGGATATAGGGTTGGTGAGATGGATAGGTGAGTGGTTGATGGAGAGATATCAAAGAGTAGTTTATTCAGGAGTAGAGTCCAAAAGACGACCTGTGACTAGTGGTGTGCCACAGGGTTCTGTTCTTGGACCACTGCTGTTTAATCTGCTCATTAACGATATAGGTAAGGATCTAAGTGGAACAGTTCATTTCTTCACTGATGATGCAAAGTTGGGTAGGGTGATAATGAATGCAGAAGATATCAAAATCTTGCAGGATGACTTAGACAGATTGGAGTTCTGGGATAAGGAGAATGGATGTCAATTTAATGTGACAAAATGTAAGGTTATGCATTTTGGAGTGAACAGATTAGCAGCAGTATATCACATTGGTGGAACTGTACTCCAGGAGATTGATGAGGCCATGGACTAGGGAGTGTTGGTGGATAGGGAGATGAAGTTTAGGGGGCACATTGCAAAAGTAGCTAAATCAGCTCATCAACTCACTTGGTTGTTGAAAAATACCTTGACGAGCAGAGAGAAGCAAGTTATTGTACCTCTGTACCTAGCCTTGATAAGACCTCATCTTGACCACTGTGCCCAGATTTGGTCATCTCGGTTCCTTCTTGATGGGGAGGAGGTGGAGAGGATCCAGAGGCGAGTGACTAAGATGATAGCAGCTCTATGGAATGAACCATATGAGAACAGGTTGAAGATTTGTGGATTGCAGAAACTAGTTGATAGGCGGAAAAGGGGAGATATGATTGAGACATTCAAATTGCTAAAGGGATTCTAAAGGATTAATTCAGATGATATTTTTGAGATCAGGACTGGTGGTGGGAGAACTAGGGGACACCTATGGAAGCTGGGAAAGAGTATGGTTAGCAGGGGTGTTAGAGCTAGGTTCTTTACTTTTAGAGTGGTAAATGAGTGGAATAAGCTGCCAGAGTCTATTGTGAGTGCTATGATGGTGAACGAGTTCAAGGCAAGGTATGATAGATACTGTGAGAATGTCATATAGTTGTGTGGACATGATGTTTAGGGCCTCCCTCAATGAGTCAAAGGACTCCCTGGAGTCGTCCGAAATAATAATAATAATAAAATTTCTGAAAGTAACACAACTATCCAAATCCAGTAAGTACATATTTTTTTTTTAATGCTTCACATTTCATTTTGAAAAAATAACATCAATAATGGGCACATGATGGCAACAGAAGCAAATCAAACAGTTGTAAAGAGTAAAGATTACTGAGTAAAGATTTTGCAGGGGAGTACCATCTAGGTGGTGAAATTGCAATGTTGAATGTGACCTTGACCAATTGGAGAATAGAGGTTGAAGAAACGGAGGTGCTTAGAATACTGCAGAACCTAATTGCAAACAAACCTATGGGATTAGATGGCATATTGGCCAGTGTATCATGAGAACATGCAAGGGAATTATCAGCTCCTCTGACCAAGTTATTTAATTTAAGTCTCAGTACTGATAAGATGACAATGGACTGGAAAGAAGGCAAAATATTCACACTAGATAAAGACAGAAGTGGCGAGTTATAGGACAATCAACATTTCATGAGTGGTGGCTAAGGTTATTCAAGAAATTAGTGAAAGACAGAATTCAGGACTGGGCAGATAGGAATATGATACTCAATAAGAGACAACATGGTTTTGTGAAGGGAGGTCTTGCCTTAATAATTTGCATACTTTTTTTTGTATTAAAGGAAATGGCTACTCAGTTATACTGCTAGACATCTGACTGATAGACACATGGCATTGGTATAGATGATGGTAGTGGCAGTTCACTGTATTTGGTGGATTAAGTGGTGGAGATGGAGAGTTTTAGTGTAGGTGCACTCCTCAATGAGTCTTTGAACTCTTTGGAGGTGTCACATAATAATAATAATAATAAATTGGAGCAAATGGGGATGGATATGAATTTGGTAATGGTTGGCTGATGGAGAGATATCAAAGAGTGGTTAATGGAGAAATTGAGTCCAGGAGAAAGAAGATGACTAGTAGTCCATCATAGGGCTCAGTACTTGGTCCTGTTTTACTGATGCTAAACTGGGAGCAACAATGGTAAATGATGATGATGATGCACAAATCATGCAGGAAGACTTAGAGTAGGAGTATGGGCAAATATAAATGCTTGTCAGTTTAATGTGGCCAAGTGTAATGTAATGCGATTTGGGAAGAGATTGCAAGCTGTGTACTATATTATGGAACTGAACTGCAGGAAAATGATGAGGCCAGGGACTTGGAGGTGATTGTGGGTAAGGAGTTGAAGTTTAGAGGCATATTGTGAAGGGTATTCAGAGAGTTCATCGAATGAACAATTCACCGAAAATTTTAAATTGTCGAAAATGTTATTAGAAAACCGATCCATTTAGAACAAAAACTGAACCATGCAGAGTGAGATATCAACGCTACTTTAATAGGGAAAAATTATAGAATAATTTTTCCCTATTCAAGGGAAATTCAAGGGCCTGTTCATGGGACTGGTTTGCCTTTTTCCGGGAGGAAAAGTCCAGCTATCTCCATATTATATGCCTGCTAACTTATCTTCAGCTGAACAGGACTGATAAAAATTACTCGTCGTAAATGGGATTCCAACTACCCAGGTCTTTCTAACAAAATGGCTTTGTTTATACCGATGAACTACGCTGGCTCCATTATTATTATTGTTGCTAGTAGTAATATGCGACTTCAATACAGCAATTATTATGGGATGAATTTTACTCAGATTCGCTATTTGAAACTTTTACAAGAAAATGTCGAACCGTTCCAGTTTTCAGTTCAGCTATATTCAGGGTGACAAAGAAATAACATGTTCAAATTATTATTATTATTTGTCACTCCAGGGAGTCCAAAGACTCATCGAAGGAGGGCACCTACTCTATAACTCTGTCTCCACCACTCACAATTCACCAACTGACCGCAACTACACCAACGCCATCTATCAGTATTTTCACTACTAGTATTTTCACAGACAATCACAAACATCCATGCCCACGGCAGGAGTCGAACCCGCAACCTTTTGGCTGGGGAGCGTATCTGCTCCCCAGCCACTCGGCTAACCAGGCTAGCATATATATATATATATATATATATATATATATATATATATATATATATATATATTCCAATACATTATTCTTACTGCATTTTAAGTTGTCTAGTTTAGCTTTCTAATGATTTCCTGGGCTGTACTTTATCTTGAAATGTTTGAAAAACTGTAGCACATGATAGAAATGATCCACTCTCATAATTGCTGCTTATTAAAACTATTACATTTTATGGAAATAAGCTAAATTCCTTCCCCATGATATCCAACACCTCTTAGACTAATGCTATCAGCAAAGAATTTGCCTCTGTATTTAACTGGTTAACTCACCTCAATTGGAAAGCACTTTTTTTTTTTTTTTTTTTTTAAATATCCTAGATAAGATTTAAACCTCTCTTTCCAATGAAAGTACATACAATTTTTCCAAATTCATTACAGAGGGTTCCCAGGGTGCATTAATAAAATAAAATAAGGATAAAATGTTATCTCATTCCATTTTCCATTCTTATATGCCAAAGGATTTGTTATGATCAAATAAACCAGATTTCATGAAGTCTTTATTATATAAAAGCTGGTTAATCCTTTTGGCAATAGGATTAAGTGTTTAGTTTGTTAATACAAGTTTCTTTGGCTGATCTTTTATTAATAATAGAGAAAAAACTCACTACCTTTGTATGATACTAGTTAATTTAATGGGAGTGAAAAATCCCTTAAGTTCTTCATAATCCAAGGAAAATTTCAAGATCTTCCTAACCAGCAGTCATGGTATATTACAATTATTTTAAGGAGCCACTGAAGAATTTCACACTGTACATGACCATATGAAGTACAAAAGGTTAGTTCATAGTGGGGCCTCCACCAAGTGGTAACCTCACTACGAGCAATGAAAATCATATGCCATCTAAAGCAGGAATTTGAATTGGTCCACAGTGCCTGACCTCATTCCCATTATCTATCATGTCATACAAGGACGTTATGAACAAATATTCCAATCTTGACTAAAGGTAGAGCACTCATACTCTAAGTCGTTATAATAAAAAAAAAGTACTTCCAAAACTATCATTACATTTTTAATTAAATTATGTACTATATTATAAAAACTCTGGTATTGGTAGAAGTTACCAGTACAAGAAGCAGTCTGCATGGTTCAGTTTTTGTTCTAAATGGATCACTTTTATCATATTATCGAAAATTTTAAAATTTCGCTGAATTGTTTTTTTTTCAATGAATTGCATTTTCGACGAATATTCGTTCGATAAATTGCCTTTTCGATGAATTTTCATGTAACCATTGTGAAGATAACCAAAACAGTACATCATATTACTTGGATGTTGAAAAACAAACTAACAAGCAGGGATAGAGAAGTTATTGCTCCCCATATAAGGCTTTAATAAGGTGAAAAAATAATAAAGAGGCTCCAGAGGCAAGTGACAAAGATTGTGGCAGGTCTATGGAATGCTCCGTATGAGAATAGATTAATGGTCTGTAAGCTTCAAAACCTAGCTGATAAGTCCAAAAGATGAGACATGACAGAAGCAATTAAGTAATTAAAGGAGCTTTATAGGATTGACACTGAAGATTTTTTTCAGTATATGGCAAGATTGGAGAGAAGGGGGGGGCATCAGTGGAAGTTATATAAGAGTATAGCTATCAAGGGTGCTAGGACTAGATTTTTTGCTTGAGGGTAATTAGTGGGTGGAATGGGTTGTCAGAGGTGGTTGTGAGTGCTTTGTCACTGAGTGAGTTTAAAGAGATGTATGATAGGTATTGCATGATTGATGGCTGATTTGTGAATAATAGATCGCCTGAGATGAGTCTTCGGACTACATGGAGATACCTGTATAATAATAAAATAAACAAGAAATAATAATAACTGTTAATTCTATAAACACTTTGTTGTATAATGAAACCTGTGGAGCATTCATGACTAAACATACACACATAACCACAGTAATAAGATTTTTAATAAGTAGATATTTCATCCTAAGTATCATTGGACATCTTCATTACAGTTAGTTCAAATAATACTTGGTATTACATACAGTTAGGGTGCATGCTTACAATGGAATCCCTCTATGTGTGTGTGTGTGTAGTAGTGTGTAATAGAATTAAATTAAAATATATCCGGAAAAAAAACATTAAAATGAGAAATCATATAAATTTATTTTACACAATTTAGGATGACAATTTCCCAGACTTTAGGGATGGTAGGAGCGGCATTACGGTTCAAATTTGGTCTGTGACGTAGCCTAGCACTTTCTTTATATAAACGTTCATGTTTATATGCAGATCTGTAATAGTTTGGTGTTCTTCCAATGGATCCTATGGTGTTTGGGTTTTCAATTCCATGTTGTGCGAGGCCAGATTTCTGCAGTTTGATGAGACGGATATGGTCTTGATGTTCCGAAATGCGTTTGTTAATGGATCTACCTGTCTGTCCATAGTAGGACAATTTACAGGAGCATGGGACTGATACACACAGGGTAGCATAAGAGGTGAAAGTTTGTCTCTAGGAGAAGGTAACCAATTGTGGATTTGGTTGATTGGCTTGTAGGTAGCAACCATTTTATATTTCATAATTTTTGAAAGATGTTCGGAGATGCCTTTGACATACAGTATGGAAATCCTATAATCCTATGGGTTTGGTTCTTGTCTAGGTTGATGTGCACGGAAGTGACTGATGATTTTTTGCATTCTTTTTGGATTGTATCCATTTTGTATGGCTGTATTTTTGATTATTTCCAATTCCTGGTTTAAAGAACCTTCGGAGGAGCAGAATCTGTGTGTTCTTGTTACTAATGATGCCAAATTTTTGAGATGGATGGTGAGCAGAACTGTGAATGTAGTTCTGAAAAAGTCGGCTTATGATAGACAGAAATGGAGATGGAACCCTCTTCTTTTCTTTGGATTTGTACATCCAGAAAGGAGATACCCTGTGGAGATTCTTTTGAGTGTGAATTTGATGTGCAGATGAAGGTTGATTTTATCTAGGAACAAGTATAGTTCTTGTTCAGAATGACCCCAGTCAGCTAAGACGTCATCAACGTATCGTAGACAGATTTTTGGTTTAGGATAAAAGGTGAAATTTTTTTCTTCCAGGTGTTCTGGAAAGAGGCTGACTAGGTTTGGTGATAAGGGAGACCCCATTGCTGTTCCTTCCTCTTGCTAGTAAATTTTCTCTTTCCAGGTGCAGTATCGAGATATAATATAATAACAAATTAGAATAATTCAATAATGTTGGATAGAAATTTCTGAGTTAGCAATTCTATCGTTCCCTTATGGGGAATGTTAGTGAAGAGGGAGACAATGTCGAAGCTAATTAGCATGTCAGTTTTCAACAGTTTGAATGTCTTATTTTTGCATGAAACTCTGTGGAATTTTTAATTGATGATGCTGAGTGGTCTATGAGAGAACGGAGGATTTACTACTCCGAGATCATAATACATATGCCAACTTGATTATGATCCCTACAAAAAGACAGCTCAAGAAACTAAAGTAGCTACTAGATGAAATCATTTACTTAGATCAAGAAACAATAAAATAAACATACATGCTAAGCCTCCTAGAATATACGGTCTACCTAAACTCCACAAGAATAACATTCCCCTCAGGCCTATCGTGGATTCTATTGGCAGCCCGACTTATAAATTATCAAGATTTTTATCTAACCTTCTCCATCCTCTCATAGGCCACTCAGCATCATCAATTAAAAATTCCACAGTTTCAAAAATAAGACATTCAACTGTTGGAAACTGACATGCTAATTAGCTTCAACATTGTCTCCTTCACCAGCAAGAGGAAGGAACAGCAATAAGGTCTTTCTTATCACCAAACTTAGCCAACCTCTTTCTAGAACACCTGGAAGAAAAAATTTTCACGTTTAATCCTAAACCCAAAATCTGGCTACGATACATTGATGACGTCTTTGCTGTCTAGGGTCATTCCAAACAAGAACTACACTTGTTCCAAGATAAAATCAAACTTCTTCATCCGTGCATCAAATTCATGCTCGAAAAGAATCTCCACAGGGTATCCTTGTACATCCTTCCTGGATGTACAAATCCAAAGAAAGGAAAATGGTTCCATCTACACTTTTGTCTATCGTAAGCCAACTTTTTCAGGATGCTACATTCACAATTCTTCTGCTCACCAGCCATCTCAAAAATTTGGTATTATTAAATCATTAATAACCAGAGAACACAGATTCTGCTCCTCTGAAGGTTCTTTAAAACCAAGAATTGGAAATAATCAAAAATACAGCCATACAGAATGGATGCAATCCAAAAAATTATCAGTCACATTAAGATCATGTCCGTCTCATCAAACCACAGAAATCTGGCCTCGCACAATATGGAATTGAAAACCCAAATCATAGCATCCATTGGAAGAAAACAAACTTCTACAGATATCTTCATATAAACATGAATGTATATATAAAGAGAGAGTGCTACATCACAGACCAAATTTGAACAGTAATGACGTTCTTACCATCACTAAAGTCTGAGAAATTGTCATCCTCAATTGTGTAAAATAATTTTGTGTTATCTCATTTTAATGTAATCTTTTTTTTTCATATATATTTTAATTCTATTACATGCTAATGCACACATAGAGGGATTCCATTGTAAGCATGTACCCTAACTGTATGTAGTTCCTAGTATTGTTTGAATTAACTATACTGAAGATGTCCTATGATACTTAGGATGAAATATCTACTTATTAAAAACCTTATTACTGTGGTTACATGTGTATGTTTAGTCATTCTATAAACACAGAGAATAACTTTCCATCTAATCGTCACTTCGCTAAAAAAATCAAATTGCACCTATGAAAATGTATTAACTTCTCAATAGGAATTTTAATAAGGAATCCACAAACAACTGTCCATTTCTTATAAATATATTTTGATAGTATTTCTACTGGCCTGGTTGTCCGGGTGGTTAGCATATCTGCTCTCCAGCCAAAAGGCTGCAGGTTCAGTCCTGCAATGGCCATGGATGATTGTGAAAATACTAGTGGTGGCAGGCAGTAGATGGCATTGGTGTAGATCATTGTTTCCCAAATTGTGGGCCCCTTGGGGATGTTATTTTTGTTGAGGGAGCCGTGAAATAATGAAAATAAATTTAATATGTTTTAAGACTAAGTGTTCCATGTGAAATGTGTATATAAGATGCTAAAAATGTAGTATTTGCATTTGATTTTTGCGATATTTGCTGTGCATGTTTTGTTTTGAATATAAATATAATAAATATTATAATAATATGTCTATATTATGATTTTTTTCCTGATGGGGGCCGCGAAATATTTTAATTTTTCCAAAGGGACCTTGACATCCATAACTTTGGGAAGCACTGGTGTAAATGATGACAGCAGTTGCAGTTTGCTGTGGCTGGCGGACAGTTGTGGAGTAGGTAACCTCCTTTGATGAATCTTTGGACTTCTTAGAGGTGTCACATAATAATAAATTTCTCAAAGAGAATCATTTACAACTCTCCATTTTCTTCTATCTGTTTCATTTTTTACAATGAGTCTCTCTCTCTCTCTCTCTCTCTCTATATATATATATATATATATATATTAATTAATGTATTCTCTCTCTCTCTCTTGTATCAGCTGTTCATTTCATATTACAATACGGCATACACTGTAGTCTTTTGTTCATGATTGCATGATGATGTCACGACTGCTAGGTATCACAGATGGCAGAGTGAGGTTTTCGATAATAGCTAGATATTGATACCCTCAACCTTCATTTTGGGATAGATATATATACAAAATTTTTGCAGTGCAGACTCACAGCAGAGATTCCTTACCTTCCTTTTTAGCCAAACTCAATACCCTCGTATCAAATTCACCATGGAAATTGAAAAAGACAACAAATCACCATCAGATAATTTAACAACATCGGTCTACAGAAAAACCCACTTTTACTGGACGTTACATTCTCAAACAATCTGCACATCATCCTTCTCAAAAGACAGGAATCGTAAAATGTTTCCCCTCGTCCAAAGATAAACGCTCTACTATGTCTCTTCCTGGTGTATACCAAGTTCCATGTGACTGCCATCTTTCTTACTTTGGACAACCAGATGCTCTATAGAAAAAATAATACAAGAATATATCAATCTTATATTTTTCACAACAAATCTGACAAGTCTGGATTGGTGCAACATAGAATAGAGACAAACCACAATATTTTCTGGTCCAAAACTCATCCTTCTACAAAGATGTCAGTATAAATTCAAATGCCTATTCAAAGAGAGAGCTGAGGCCTTACTGCAATGCCCTAACTTGAATCGGAATGGCTGTTTATCCTTGTCAAAAATATGGGAAAGTTCGATCCAAATAACACATTAGTTTTTTTAATACTTTTTTAATTGATACCTTCTAGATACTACATCTGTCTAATGATATCTTTAATATGATTTTATAAATTAAGTTTTAATATAACACACAATCCAGTAATAATTAATGCATGAATAAACTTGTGTGCAGTGCAATTTTCATGAAAAAAAAATAATGAAAGAATGGAAAAATCATATCAAATCAACAGTACAAGTAAGAATTCTCCAAGGATTTTTTTTTTTCCAGCTCATAATCTACTATCTAAAAACTGCCACTAATCAGGAAGAAATTTAGTCTGATGAAATTTGCACAAATAGTATAAGTCATCATCATCATCATCATCATCATCAAATTCCTGCCATGTACCCTCAAGGGGTGTACAGGATATGACAGTACTACATGAAAAAATTACATCATTACTAACTTCCTATCTACAATTTTCCTCCAAATCAGTCTGTTACTTGTCAAGACTCCAACATTATCAGATCTTATATTTCTATCGTCTAAGGCACTTTGTACCGTATCAATCCACCTATATCTTGGTCTTCCTCTGGGTCGTTTTCCTGCCAACCTGGCAGAGAACACTTGTTTTGCTAATCTTTCCTCTCCCATTCTATTTAAGTGACCATACCATCTGAGATTAGCTCTGCTAACGCATTCCTGGATGCTGACAATGTCAAGTTCTTTCCTAATATCCTCATTTTTAATATGATATTGCCATTGATGCCATCTGTTCAAGGCTCTAATCTTTCTCAGGACTCTCATATCTGCGGTCTCTAGTCTTTGGTCAAGTGTTTTACTTCTGACCCAGCTCTCATATCCATAAGTTAAAATTGGTTTGAACACAGTCTTGTATACAGCTAATTTAGTGTTCCGACTAATTTCTTTCTTATACCATATGAATTTATTCAATTGACTTCCCACGATACCAGCTTTGCTGATTCTGTTGTCTATTTCTATATTTAGTTTACCATCTTCAGTAAAAATTGTGCCTAAGTAGCTGAAATGTTTTACTTGTTCCACAGGTTCTCCATTCACAACACAGTTGATATTTTCAATGATTCTGCCTATTTTCATTGTCTTTGTCTTTTTATTGCTGACCTTCATACCATATCTATTACAACCGCTATTCAATTTAGTCAGAGAATCTTGCAGACTTGTAGCGGATTTATTTAGAAGTATAACATCATCCGCATAAAGCAAAGAGCTGACATTAACATCTCCAATTTTGATATCAGGTTTAATACCACATTCCTTCATAATGTGATCCATATAGATAATGAATAACAGAGGGGATAATGTACATCCTTGTCTCACACCAGATTTAACATTAAACCATCTTCCTGTACTTCCTTCAATTCTAACTGCTGACTCACAACTCAAATAAAGACTAAGTATTGCTTGATATAATGCCCCATTGACACCATATAACTGCAGCGTATTGAATAGCTTCTCTCTTGGCACCTTGTCATATGCCTTTTCCAAATCGACAAAACTTAAATACAGATCTTTGTTATATTCCCATGCTTTCTCGACTATTTGTCGTAAAGTGAAGATCTGATCCTGACAGCCTCTATTTGGCCTGAATCCAGCTTGTTCTTCACCAAGCTTTTCTTCCACAATTCTTCTCAACCGTTTCTCAAGTATACTTGCATAGATCTTGCCAGGAACACTCAGTAGGGAAATACCTCTGTAATTCTCACATTCAGTTTTATTTCCCTTTTTATATATGGGTACTATGAGAGCTCTACTCCAATCATCGGGAATTCGTCCCTCTGTCCAGGCTTTCTGAACTATGCAGTGCAGCCACTGTAAGACTCTTATACCACCATACTTCAGCATTTCTGGTCGAATATCATCTACTCCTGCTGCCTTTCCACATTTCAAGCCTTTGATGGCTTTTTCTACTTCAAGTATGGATATGTATTCCTGACTGCATGCCTGGTCAGTGTTTTTTATCACTGTGCTGTCATCACTGCTTGTTTCATTTAGCAGTTTTTCAAAGTAATTACTCCATACTTCAAGGATATCTTTTTCTCCTGTTTTCATTTCACCTTTATCATCTCTAATTCCTTTTACAGCACTCTTTCCTCCATTCCTAAGCTTCTTCAACAACCTCCAGAATATTTTGCCACCTTCTTGATATTTATTTTCTATATTCTTGCCAAAGTCCTCCCATGACTTTTGTTTAGCTAGTTTTACACACTGTTTAGCTTTCTTACATTTGTCTCTGTATTCTGTAAGAGTAAAAGCTGACTTATTTGCCAGGAACTTTTGATATGCTTTCTTCTTTTCCTTCACTGCCTCTTTAACTTCCTGTGTCCACCAGGGAGTTCTGATTTTTTTATCTTTGCACACAACCTCACCACATGCCTCTCTGGCAGAATCAATCAATGTTTCCTTCAGAGTTTGCCACTGAATCTCCAAGGTTTGATTCCTGTTCTGAAACTCTTTCATTTTCTTTTCAATAATATTTCTGTATTTTAGTCTACAGTTTACATCTGAGAGCTGCTCAACTTTTATTCGCTTTAAAACTTTCTTACATGTTATTCTTTTCAATATGAAATTCAATTTTATCCTGCTCAAGACTAAATAGTGATCACTTCCAATTTCAAATCCTCTGTACACTCTGGTGTCCTGCACCAGGGAGAAAACATCACTATCAACAATAACATAGTCAATGAGACTTTTCTTATTCCTAGCCTCTTCTCTCCATGTGAATTTGTGCACATTTTTATGTTGGAACATGGTGTTAGTAATAACCAGTCCATGTCCTGAGCAGAAATCCAACAGATATTTGCCATTATTATTAGCTTTGCTCTTTTCTCCAAATTTTCCCAAAATATTTTTGTATGTCTCACAATCATTTCCTACTCTACTATTTAGATCCCCAACAAGGACCAACTTTTCCTTTTTCATTGTGTCAGTTGCTTTTTCTAAAGCCTCAAAAAATTCCTCCACTTCTACCCTAGTAGAACCTTCTGTGGGACCATAGGCACAAATAAGTCTCATTGTCCAGTTCCCCATTCTCATATTTGCCCACATTACTCTACTTGAGACTGACTGCCATTCAAGAAGATTAGCCTCGTATTTTGTGTTGAATACTATGGCTACTCCTTCTTTTCCTTGATTGTTATTGCCTGAATATAACATTTTGTATTTATTGCTCAGAAATAGTATAAGTTTGAATTAATAATAAATAGATGTATAATAATTTAAAAAAATCAAGTGATCATCTTTAAGAAAAAAGAGCACTACCAACCAACATTAAACAGTTATAAGTGTTCTGTTTTTAGATAATATTGAAATATCATCAAGAGACAAGCCAATGCCATTATGAATTCCTCATAATTTTATTATATATTAATATACACAAAGTGCAGACCAGACACACAATACATACAGAGCATTTAAAAATGAGCAAATTGTAAAATTTAATTTATATGTTAACACCGAAATTCAGAAATTACTTTAGCTTAATGAAAAGACGCAAGTTTGTAATATATGATTATAAGAAGAAATACATAGTGCAATTCTAGATAAGTATAAGTGATCAAAAGTTTTGCATTATAGACATGGAATATGAGGATGGTCTGAAAAGGTCTTAGGCGAGTTTTGCCATCTATGGCCTCAACCATAGATGGCAAAACTATCAGCATGATTTTTTTTATAAATTGGTACATCTGTCATAAGCATCCATGTGAAATTGCAAGTCAATCTGTCAAGTAGTTTGTTTTATACAGCTGTCTGAAGCAAAAGTATTGTCTCTATCCTTTGAAATAGATAAAATTGAGTATCATGTGGTTATAAAATTCTTTAAAAGAAGGTTTAACACTAAAAGAAATTCATTTCAAGTTCATAAAAGTTTATGGACACTCTTCTCCTTTGTTTTTGACAGTTAAGAAATGGGCTGCCGAGTTTAAACATAGCCATACCAGCCTTGAAGATTAAGGATGTCCAAAAAAAGTGTAACGATACTAGAAATCATTGACAAAGTGCAAGATATGGTATTGGATGACCGGTGAGTCAAAGTGCGTGAAATTGTTGAGACTATAGGCAATTCAAAAGAATGTGTAGGATATATTTTGCATGAAGATTTGCAAATGAAAAAGCTTTGTGCAAGATGGGTGCTGTGCTTGCTCGCAGAAGATCAAAAACGCACTCGCATGAAAATCTCTGAAAACAGTGCTTGGAACGTTTTAACAAGAATAAAACTGATTTTGTGCATTGATTTATTACTATGGATGAGACTTGGATTCACCATTACACAACAGAATACAAACAACAGACAGAAGCTGGTTGTTCAGTGCCAAAGAAGACAATCGGTTCCATCAGTAATACTAAAGGCATTTTGTTTATTAATTATCTTGAAAAGGGTAAAACAATAACCGAGGAATATTATTCTGATCTTTTAACCAGACTAGACAAAAAAAAAATTGAGAAACGACCCAGTTTGCAGAAGAAAAAAATCATCTTTCATCAGGACAATGCACCTGCCCATAAAGGTGTTTTGGCAATGGGAAAATTAAGGGATCTGCACTATGAATGATTGGAACATCCACCCTATTCCCCAGATTTGGCTCGCTCTGACTTCTGTTTCTTCCCAAAACTAAAACTCTTCCTCACTGGTCAGAGTTTTTCTTAGAATCAAGAGATGACAGCAGCTGTAGAGGGATATTTTGCAAATCTTACTAAGAATCACTAAAGGTATGGGATAATGGCACTGGAGCATCACTGGAATAAATGTATTTGTCTTAAGGGAGATTATGTTGAAAAATTAAAATAATTTTGAAATTATAAATTTGTTTTTTTTTCATTTTAGGCCGAGAACTTTTCAGACCACCCTCGTATATATACATCATATACATACAATATGTATATATCAGGTAATATATATTTATACATGTATACTTTATATATTTATATAATTTCTTTGTAGATCAAAGAGCTATTATGGATCTTTGATGTTACATTTTGTTTTAAAATATTTTGAAAGGTTAAAACCTAATCTAAGCAAACCTCCCTTCATGAGCTCAAAGTGAAAAATACCATATATGCAAACTCATTTTAAGATAAGATTTGTTTAGTATTAAATATTTTCCATTACATAAAATTTGAGTATAATTACTGGTATACTTAACTGTAAACCACATTGAACATTATTTGTATATAATGAGGAGATAACTTATTGATATTTTACAAATATAAATTCAAATTATAAATACAAATACAAATATATCTAGGATGAAATACTCCAATAAAGTGTTCATTGAACAATTCCACTATGTTCTCTGCATCAGTCATCTATTCCCATTTTTATCCCACAATATCATTCTTCCACAGTCATTTCTCCTCCTACTGGCCACATATCTAAAAAATTCCCTAGGATTTTCTTTGAATCTTAGGGCCAATCTCCTCTCATATTCCAGTTCCGCTTTCCTTACCACACTAGTCACTCTTGTGGCCTGTGTCTTATATTCTTCATGCATCTTCTCTTCACCTGTCTCCTTATATCTCTTCCATAGCCTCTTTTTCGTATACTGTATATATTTATATAATTTCTGTCAGAAATGTACCGGTCTGATACCATCATCTTCTGCTTAACATAACATGTTCTAAACAAAAATGCTGGCCAATCAATTATTATTAACATCAGACCTTCAGAGAATTGCAAAACTCATGAGAAATTATAGCTGCTGTCCAAATATAAAAAATGTATATTCTCAAAAGTCTTGCATTATAGACATGGTAATATATACATATATATATATATATATGTATACTGTATATACTTATATAATTTCTGTCAGAAATGTACTGGTCTGATACCATCATCTTCTGCTTAACATATTACCCCCAATAACCTATCAGGGTTGTTATGTTTACATCATCATATATAGGATCTGAAGACAGGTCTTTTTAAACAAAGGACACTGTCATCACTGACTAAGCTATAGAGGCTGTAGTCTAATACTACTTTCACTGATCAAACAACTTTTATTGCAACATTTCATTGCCTGGTATGAGAGAATCATTGGTTGTTGGATGAAGTGGCATGAAAAAGTTCCAGATTTTGTGTCTACAGCATGATTTCAAAATTCAACCATGCTTACAAGTTATTGAAGTAGTAAGTAATAAGGTAAGAAGTGACTTTTTTGCATGAGGTTAGATTCATGGAATGAATTGCCTGAAAGGCAATGAGAGAGCAAGCTGAACAAATCTAAGATATGATATGACAGACTTTGTTAATGAAGTTGAATAATCAACAAACTCATGAAATATCTTATTTTGTCTAAGGACACAGGAGGAGGAGGTGGAACTGCTTTTATGACATATTTGGCAAACTGAAACTTTATTTGTATAAATGAAATTAATTCATACAAATTAACTGAAATTCAAAAGACCAGTTTCACCTCCTCCTTCTGTGTCCTTATATATATACACACACATATATAGAAAAAGAGAGAGAGAGAGAGAGAGAAATACATAAAAAACTAATATATATATGTAGAAAGTATTTTACCTTGGATATAATAAATGTTAAAGAAACCAAGCTATTTTAAACCTGGTTTTACTCCATTTCCCAAGTAAGCAAACAGACAAGTAAGTCAAGTTTGCACCTGCAAGTATTGCAAGTCTAGGTGACCCCACACATGGTGCAAGTCAAGGCAACTCGTGGTAAAGGTGTATAAGCTCTGATCGCTATTCTTAATATCCTTAATGCAAAGCACATCTCCTCCAGGAGATGTGCTTTGCATTAAGTAGTTTATAAATATTTTACCAGAACAAGTTACCATAAGGTGTTTTAACCTTATTAAATAAAAATCTCAGGATGAGAGAGAAATGTAGACATCTATCTCTCATCCTGAGATTTTTATTTAATAAGGTTAAAACACCTTATGGTGACTTTTTCTGATAAAATACTTAAGCTCTGTATTACTAAAATCTTGGTAATTCTAGCCTGGCCCCCACTGATGAGACCTCAATAAAGGTCGAAACCAGTCTGGGTAGTGGCCCCTTGCCTTTAATACATAGCATCATATATCTCCTCCAGGAAATGTGCTTTGCATTAAGGGTAAATATTAAGAATAGTGATCAGAGCTTATCCACCTTTACCACGAGTTGCCTTGGTCTTGCACTACCTGTAGGATCAGCTAGACTTGCAATACTTGCAGGCACAAACTCGACTTATTTGTCTGTTTTTGCTTACTTAGGAAATGGAGTAAAACCAGGTGTAAAATAGCTTGGTATCTTTAACACACACACACACATATATATATCTTTTTTTATATACTCTTCTCTCTCTCCAAAATGTAAGGAACAAAATCTGGAGATAGCAGTTCTGATCAAGTTACTCTAGAATAGGACTATTTTCTTGTTTTTATATAAACTATGCTCTTAGCACAGAAAATATTAAAGCAAAGATGTTACTTAATTTTTTTATATGAAACTTACAGAAATGCTGTAAACCAGATTTTCATACATTTTAGCACACTCAGCAGGTTACAGGTTAAATAATCCAGTTTTTCTGCTTCAGAAACCAAAGATACTATTTTTTCAAGCTACTCCAGGCCTGCAATAAGCAGAGTAATGGTCTCATACCAGGCAACAAAAGTCATTTACTACCTGAAGATGTTCATAAAATGTATGCTATGTTTGAGGAGTAGAAACAGTGGTTTGATTCAGTCAGAGAAGTTTCTTTATATCAATATTACCTTGATCCAACAGCAGTGCATCATCCAAAATCTATACAAACAGAAAGTTACCATTTTATCACCTCCATAGTATAATCATAAACTTATAATAATGAGCTTAATAAACTTATAATAATAGTAATAATAATAATAAAAGAAAGATGGACTGCATTTGAGTGGTTTTGGTGGGAATCGCTTAGAGAGAGTGCTGGTGATGGAAGGTAGAGAAGTGAGTACAGAGAATGAATCCGATCAAGTGGGAAGCAATGTGGAAGAGCAGGAAAGTAAGACAGGAGAGAAGAGGTGATTATGAATGAAGAAGTGAGCAATATGAGTATAGAGCAGGGTTTTTCAAACTTTTTCTATGCCGGAACACTTCACAAATCCTGAAAATTTCACAGAACACCTTGGTTATTTTGTAATGTATTAATATAGCTGATTTTTATTATTAATTAATAATTGATAATTAAACATCAATTTAATAAATTTTTAATAAATTAATTTGTACTGATTTTCATCGACATATCCTCTTCTGATCACCAAAAATTTATATTATACGTACTTACGAGTGAATGCAGACTTTTTCTCCTGTGTGTGCTAGTTGTTTTCCCTTCCTTTCGTACATCCTAGAGATCTTTGTAGGCTTGAGGTGGATGACTCACTATCTGTTCTGTCACAAACAACTTCAATAAGAGATTTCTTAATACCAAAATTAAACAAAGTGCATTGTCTCTTATTCATATTAGAATTTAAATCTGTATTCCTATTACTTTTAAAAAAATCACAGCAATCCAGTTTCAGAACAAGCACTTACACACTGAAATATGAACTTGCAAAGAAAGTATTCAGTATTAATAGATTTGAGAACCGGATACAGACTAACTTGATCTTCAATTTCAGTGGAAAAATTTTCTTTATACTTCCTTGCTGATTGGTCACTGACATTTACAACACAGCCATTATTTTGTTCAGTTTTGAGAACACACCACCCATTGTTGTAATTGGCTTGCAGGCAATTTTAATGATTGGTCATAAACGGTGGTATTCTCTTTTCCGATTGTTGAAAGATTTCGATGTCTGAAAATTAATGATAATTCATGAATTTTTCCATATTTAAAAATATGGTGTTTAGTCACTGACATTTACTACACAGATGTCATTTCCTTCAGTTTTGAGAGCAGAGGATATGCCACCCATTGTTATAATCTGCTTGCAGGCAATTTTTATGACCCGTCATACACAGCGGTATTCTCTTTCCCAAATGTTGAAAGGTTTCGATGTGGGAAAATTAATGATATGCAGATATTATTCGGCATTCTGGGTCTGAGCTTTTCGACATATTCAAGAATATTATTCTCCTCAGAATATTTCTATTATGAAATATTTATTCATGAAAAATTATTAGAAAACTAAAACGACAAATTCCAGAACTTCTCGCTGAACACCTATTCAACGGGCGGCTCAGAGTCGACAGGGGAACACAGCATGAAAAGGTGGATGCTCCATGAGGATATGAATTAATGTGTAGACAGGAAAGGAAGTGGATGACCTGGGATCAAGAGGAAAAAGTTGGATTTGGAGGTTTCTGAAATGAATAAGGAGAAAGGGAAATGGCTTGAGTTGAGCATGGAGAAATCACATCGAATGAGTGGTCAGTAGAGCTATAGAACTAGTTATAGATCCAGGAATGAGCAGCTGTGTTTGTATACAAATGCTAGTAGCTTATGAAACAAGGCAGAAGAAATGGTTGCATTAATTGAGTTCTGTTCACTCAAAAAAATTGTTGGAATAAGTGAGACCTGGCTAGATGAGAACGACATCCTCACAGGAATAGAGATGGAAGAGCATGATGTGTTTCGTGAGGATAGAAAGGATTAAAAAGTAGGAGGGAGTGCTTGCTATTGATGACAGAGAAAGAGTTATGTCCATACAAAGTAGAGATGCAAGAGGGAAATAGTAACAGTGGTTTTGAGGCAGTATGGTGTGAGATACAGGTGAATAGAATGAAATACTTGGTTGGATGTTGTTATAGACTTGGTAATGTGGATGTGTTAAATTCTGAATGAAGAGAATTATAAATTATTAATACTTCATTCAGGATTTAACATAATCTGTCATTCCCTGAGCTAAGTTTGCTCATCAGATAAATAGTGAATTAATTACTTAATGTTGTTTATTCCATAGTTATAAAATAATTATATATTCTAATAGTTGTTTGTTGTTTATCCTGTACTATTTCCGTATAGAGTATGTATATATTATGTAAACAGTGCATGGAGACTCTGTATTAATGCGCATAGGGAAACCATAGCAAAGGACATAGTCAGCATAACAGAATTAAGCCCTACATGTAGTTACGAAGTTATCTGCCAGCGCACATTTCGGCGCGAGTTGCTATACGGTGTAACGAAGCCAGCATGAACCAGTTTTTGGCGGGAAAAAAAGGGAATTGCAGCGAGTTAGAACAGGGAAGAAGGGACAGTGGAGCTCTCTGGTTTTTTCACTTAACTTTTAGGTTTTTGTTCATATCCAGATTCCTAATTCCTCATTCAATAATAGTAAAGGATGTAAGGAAAGGCAAGGATTGCCTAGAAAGCCTGAAGGATCGTCAATTTAGAGAAAAAGGCTTTGCGTTCTCGAACTGGTCGAGCCATTACGATAAACCAGGATTCTATCGTACTGATGTGACCAAAAGAAGAAAGCTAGAATAAAGCAAGGAAGTATCTCTCAGGATCTGTGATAATAAGCTAAGTAAATCAACTGTCCCGGTAAGAAAATCCTTTCTAAGTCTTTCATGAATATACTAAAAGAAAGAAAGAAAGTGCTTTGCTATGATGATAACAATTCGTGTTTGAAAGTGTGATTAAGTGAACGTTATTCTATGAGAACATGATATAAGCTAAAATTAACTTTTCAAGAATTATAGTAATAAAATGATAGGACTTGAAGATTTCTTGGTGTGTGATTAAGATTTGTGCATGCAATTCGTGAATGACTAAGTAGAGTCGATATTTAAAGCAAAAATTGAATAGATAATCATATAAGAATTGTACTAAAAGCCTTTTTTTTCAATAAGAGGGGTAGAAGCCTATGTATATGAAAATAGCTGTGCTACAGGTGCTCTACTGTAAAGTTATTATTGTTTTAATGGGAACTTGTTTATTTCATAATCACATTATTTTTATTAGAAATATGATCAATTAATGTAATTTCTTGTGATAGTGTATTAAATGTTTCTTATTTAATCTATATCTTGTGAGTCTGATTTATTTCATTGCACCGTTCATTTAGCAGTTCGAATCTAAGTGGGAATTCTATTTAATGAGAAGATAATGAAAGGATAGGCAAACACGACTGTTGTAAGACAAGAATAATTTTAAAAAGAACGTTTTGGTCTGAGTTAAATTATTGTAACATCATACTTGCTGATGACTGATTCTACAACATTAATCACTTAATTATGAACACAGAGTGGCGCAGTCTAAAATAAATATTCTTTGTGTTCACAAGTAGAGTTGGTCAACAGCCAGTACACACAATGGAGAACAAAGTCGACACAACAAAATGGCGCAGTTGGCAGGATGTTGATTCACGAGTATTAATTAAGTTTCGAAATTAGTTTGAGAAGGATTAATTCTTAAAACTTTAGTAACAAAGTTCAGTGAATCACGGTGAGCAGGTTGCGAAACGAATCAGGCAAGTAATTTTATCTCATTTAATTTCTATTTTAAAGTTGTGAGTAATTAGAATTGTAACTGATAAACCAATATGGCTCTTGAATCCAGCATGGGAATGGAGGACAGTGAGTTCTTCCAAACTGTAAACCCCCAGCAGGTCTTTCCTCCATGTTCAGGGGAGGAATCAGACTATGTATTATCTTTTTTTTTATTTGTTGAAAAACTCAGATAGTAAATTGGACTGACTACCAGTTATTGATATTACTCCGAATAAATTAACTGGTAAAGCAAAGACATTTCTGTATTCATCCCCTGTACTTAAAGAAACATTAGAGTACACGAAATTTAAAGACGTTTTAATATCGCAATTTTCTAAACTAAGAAGTATTGGTCCAAACCTATGAAAACTACAGAAGATCACACAGAAAGATAAAGAAAGTGCTACAGATTTTTATAATCGCATGTTAACGCTTTCTAATAGTCTAAATGTATCCAATGTAGACAAACCTCATTTGGATTGGGCCATAATTCAACAGTTTCGACAAGGTGTAAGGCCAGAGAGACAGCCTACAAGAGAAGAATTACTACGTTAGAAGAATGCCTTAAAGCTGTCAAGGAAAGGGAACAAACGATAGGAGACTTTTGTCCCTCATCCAATGTAGGCCATGTAAATGTCATAGAAGGGACTGATTGTTCCCTAAACCTAGTTGAAACCGGAAAGGAGAAGAAAAAGGAAAAGGGGAAGAAAATTGTTGGGGAGAAATCTATAAATTATAATCACCTGTCAGAGAATGAAGATCAATACAAAGAGAAGTTAACTGAAGAAGTACAATCCCTAGTTCAGCAAGAAGTAAAGAGATTCCACCAACCAGTAATAGATCATCTTGATGAAGTAGTGAGACAACTAACAGCCATCACTATAAAATCTCAAGAAGACCACAACCCCACAATGGATAGAATCAACGAGACGATCAAACAGGAAGTGGAAAGGCAAAATCAACCCATATTAGCTAATCTAGATAAGGTGGTGCAAGGACTAGAGAATATCATTTAACAGATGTCCATTGCCTCTCAACCTCAGGCAAAAAAGAGAATATCTAACAGACCGTAGAGCTTCTCTCAACTGCTTTCGTAGCAATAAAACTGGACATATTGCAAGAAACTGTTCCTATGTTAGAGGAACCTACTCGGATAACAGATGGGATTCTAATTTTGGACATATTCCTCACAGAGAATGCAATAGATTACAAAGCTCCTCTAAACTGAATGAGTTTAGAAGAACTTTGAAATGACTGAATGAAGATTAGAGGAAATATCCAAGGATTTAGGTGTAACAGATGAGATGGGAGTACAGTTTGTTAATGTGTGGAATGAGTTTGAGGGACGAAGTGAGCTGTATGGGAGCGATGGACTGCATTTGAGTGGTTATGGTGTGAGTCTCTTGGAGAGACTGCTGCTGGAAGGTAGAGAAGTGAATAGAGAGAATGAATCAGATCGAGAGGGGAGTGATGTGGAAGAGCAAGAGAGTAAGACAGGAGAGATTGAAGAAGTGGAAATGAATGGGGGAAGTGAGTGATATGAGTATAGAAAATGAGAGAATGGGTGTGCAAGAGGAGCAGGGAAACGGGGAGGCTCAGGGTAGACAGCGGTACACAGTGTGAGAAAGGTGGATGCTCCAAGAGGAGGTGAGAGCATGTGTAGGCAGAAAAGTAATGGGATGACCAGGGATCAAGAGGAAACAGATGGAATTGCAAAAGTTTCTAAAATGTAGAAGCAGAAAGGGAAATGGCCCCAGTCCAGCATGGAGAGATCACATCGAGTGAGTGGTATCAGTGGAACTAGCTGTAGATCCAGAAATGAGTTGTTGTGTTTGTATACCAATGCTAGAAGTATAAGAAACAAGGCGGATGAAATGGTAGCACTAATTCCGTCTGTGCACCCAGAGATTGTTGGAATAAGTGAGACGGTTAAATGAGGACGACATCCTGACAGGAATAGAGACGGAAAGGTATGATGTGTTTCGTGAGGATAGAAGGGATAAAAAGGGAGGGGGAGTGCTATTGATGATAGAGAAAGAGTTATGTCCATACAAGGTAGAGATGCAAGAGGGAAATAGGGCCAGTGGTTTTGAGGCAGTATGGTGTGAGATAGAGGTGAATAGAATCAAATACTTGGTGGGATGTTGTTATAGACCTGGTAATGTGGATGGTGGTGATAGCCAAACAAATAAGAAAAGGGTAATCATTACGGGTGATTTTAATTATGGCAATATAGACTGGAATGAAGAGATAGCAACTGGAAGTAAAGAAAATGAGTTTCTTGAGTTTTTGAAAGATAACTACCTCAGACAGTATGTAACAGAGGGCACACGAGGATTAAGGGTCTTGGATTTGGTCATCTCATCAGAGGATGTAATTATAAATGAGGTGTCAAATCATCCACCAATTGGTGAAAGTGACTATGAGGGGATTACCAGCAGTGCAAGGATCCCTGTGAAAAAAGGGTATACAGGGTGTTCGGGATAAATTTGACAGTTTCGTAAGGAAAAAGAAAATCTTCTTTGTATCTATTAAATTTAATGAATTGACAAAAAAACATTACAGGCAGAGTTAATTACAATACTATCAACAAGATTTACTCAAAATAACCACCATTAGCATCGATCACAGCTTCAATTCTGCTTCGGAACCTCGAACAAGCTGATGCTACAGTCTCCCTGGGAAGGGCCGCAAAAACTGTTTTAATTTTATCCATTAACTGGGCTTTTGTATTACTGGAAGTGCGATTGGTGTCTTTTTCAACTGCGCCCCATACAAAATAATCCATGGGGTTAAGGTCTGGGGAGTTTGGAGGCCAAACATTTGGACTGGTGAAGTCGTAGACATTTTCAGACAACCATTTTTGACTTTTCCCAGAGGTGTGGCAAGGGGCCGAATCCTGCTGCCATACATACGGCCTACCATTGGCTACCCTTGTTATCCAGGGCTTGACTACAGTTAGCAACTCCACGAACAAAGCCCGAATTCCAATGCCAGGGTTCTTCAACACCTGTTCCTGCAGATTTGCGAGGAATTCTGCTGTACGAACGCAATCAGATCGTCTGCTAGGGATCTTTCTTCTTGCTACATCCTCGTAGTCACCATTGCAAGTCTCTAGTTCATGCCTGATTGTTTTTACTGTATTCAGGGAGCATTGGGCAGCAGTCGTAATATCCTTATTTTGATGGCGGGCACGAATCATCATGATACAAGTTATTCTCTTCCATGATTCAGGTGGGTTCCAGCTATCCATCCTTTCTGACATCTTGTATATGAATGAAGAAGGGTCCAAACTTTTAAATGAAGAGAAGTGTGTGTTAATACATGTAACTTACGGAAAAATATAATTAATTATAAATATGTCAAATTTATCCCGAACACCCTGTATGTGGAACTACAAGGGGGGGGGGGGGGATTATGAAGAGCTTAGACGAGAGCTTGCAGGAGTAGCATGGAATGAGGAGTTAGCTGGAAAAGAGATCAATGTAGCTTTTTCAAAAACTGTTTAGTAGAGGGAATGTCTAAATGTATTCCAAGGGTGAGAAGGTTAAATAAGGTAGGTTTTGAGATGGATGAATAAAGAGATTAAGCATGCGATACAGAGAAAAAAGGCATTGCAGAGGCAGCATAACAGAAGTGGAAGTAACCAATTTCATGAGGTCTACAAAGACCAGGCAAGGAGGATGACTTGGTTGGTGAGAGTAGCTAAAGAGAGGTATGAACAGCAGTTAGCTAATGAAGCCAAAAAGAATCCTAGGGAGTTCTTTCGATATGTAGCCAGCAAAAGAAAGAATGATTATGGAAGGATGACATTGATTGGAGGAAATGGTATAAAGACAGGAGTTGTAGAATGTGTGGTAGAGATACTTAATGAGCATTTCATAAAGATCTTTCAATCTTGTGAATGTGACTTCATGGAGAGATTAAGAGCAGTTGATAATGGGGAGGAGAGACTGACTGTAAGTGAGCAAGAGGTGTTTGTGGAGTTGAGTAAACTAGATGTAAATAAGGCTGTGGGACTTGATAATATATCACCACATATTCTGAAGGAATGTGCCAGAAAGTTGACACCTGCCTTGACATATTTTTTTAATATGAGTCTTGCACTTAGTCAAGTTCCTAAAGAGTGGAAGGAGGACAAGATTGTGCCACTTCATAAAGGAGGTGATCGAACTCAAGCATCAAACTATAGGTGTCATCAAACTCTGTGTCAGGTGTTGTGGTTAAGTTGTTGGAGAAGCTTGTGAGAACTAGGATCCAGAGTTGGGTTGACAACAATGGTATAATCTTTGATGGACAGCATGGATTTGCTAAAGGGAGTTCGTGTTTTAGTAATCTACTTACTTATTACAAAAAAGTGACTACTTCCGTGGACAGAGGAGAAGGATACATAGTAATATACTTGGATTTCGCAAAAGCTTTTGATAGAGTACCTCATGATAAGTTGACAGTCAAACTAGAGCAGATGGGGTCGGATATTAGATTAGTGCATTGGATTGGAGACTGGCTATCTGAGGTATCAACAAGTTCTGTATGGGGGGTGCGATATCCAGGAAAAGGAAAGTCACTAGTGGAGTGCCTGAGGGGTCTGTTTTAGGGCCATTACTATTTAACTTGTATATTAATGATATTGGCGAAGATTTGAATGGAGATATTCAGTTGTTTTCAGATGATGCAAAGTTGGGAGGAACCATAAAGAGTAGTGAAGATGTGGTGGCCTTGCAAGAAGACTTGGATAAATTGAGTGATTGGGCAAGCAAATGGGGATGTGAGTTCAATGTTGAAAATGTAAGGTTTTAAAATTTGGAAAACAAAGATCTGATGCAGAATTTATGCTTGGTGAGAATATATTGTTGGAAGTAGAGGAAATAAGAGATCTGGGGGGTGATAGTGGATAAGGATCTAAAATTTAGGGGACACATCTCCAGAATTGTGAAGACAACACAAAGACTTCTGGGAATGATGAGGAGGACACTGATGTGTAGAAGTAGGGAGATTCTTGTTCCATTGTATAAGGCTCTGATTAGGCCACACATGGACCATTGTGCCCAGATTTGGTCACCGGGTTTTCAGAAGGATGAAGAGATGTTGGAGAGGGTCCAAAGGAGACTGACTAAGGTAGTTTCTGACCTCTGGAATGTTGAGTATGAGGAAAGATTGAAACGATGTAATTTGCAGAGTCTAGTGAAGAGAAGGAAGAGGGGAGATATGATAGAGACCTACAAGTTGGTAAGGGGATGTTATAAGATCAATGGTGGAGAAGTTCTACAGAGAATAGCAAGAGATCAGGGGAGAACCAGAAGTCATTCCTGGAAACTGTATAAAGAGGGTGTGAGTAGGGGAGTGAGATGCAGGTTTTTTTCGTGCAGAGTTGTGAATGATTGGAATGTCTTGCCTGAGAGTGTGGTGTCTGCAAGGAGTTTGAATGTGTTTAAGACATGGTGTGATGAGATGTGTGTGAGATAAAAGGACCTCCTAAAAGAGTCTTTGACTCCATGAGGTCTTGTTTAATAATAATAATAATTTTATTAGATACAGGCTGTAATACTTCAACCATTAGTAAGGAGTACTTCTTAAGCATAAAACATGGATTATGGAAGAATATTGCCCAATTAAGGAGACCTGTGAGAATTACCACTTTCTCAGACTCAAACTCAACTCTATAGCATATGAGAAAGTTCGCACAAAAATTTATCTCCCAAATTTTAGACTATGTGTCTGGCAAGACTTACTTGTTATCCCTTCAACACCTAACTCGGGCTCTCACATCATTTTGGGGACTAATTTTATAGAAAAGTATCACTTTTCTTGTGATTTTTCAAGGGGTGAGATATCCCTGATGAACAGAAAAAGAAATATGAGAGGCAACAATAAGCCTGTACATACTCTAAGGAAGCGGCTGACAAGAAGGTTTTGTATACCAAATGAAATAGAACCTCCTAATAAGGTACAATCATCTGCAAGTAAACTAATTGTGCATGATAGTGATGCAAATTCTGAAGTACTTAATCAACCTGAAGCTCAACTCAGCGCAGAATGACATTACAACAAGAATCCAGACCTGAACAAGAAGTTAGCACTGGAGACCAACTAACAGTTGAAATTAACTTTGCTGAAGCAACTGGTCTACCTAGAAAGTCAAGTAAAACAAAAAATAAAAGGGAATAGGCCTGACCGATTGGTCTACCTAGGAGATTCACTGGAGAGTGTATGGGGAAAAAGGAGGAATCGCCAAAGAGTGAGTAATTTCAGAGAAGATACCAATGGAACCATTCACCCAATCACGAGACAACCAAGATGCAACACTAGTGACTGACAAGGAGATTTCTACTATGAAGAAACATTCCCGCACTACAGATATAGGAAACAAATTGTCCCAGACAATAAGAGCAGTAGAGATCTGAATGAGAAAGTAGAGGAGGATAAATACACAAATCATGATAAGGAATCAGGTTTTGTTCAGACGAAATACTATCTGAGACCTTGAAAAAAAAATTTAGGAAGTCTAGATCCTCCACATGCAATTCGTGAATGACTAAGCAGAGTCTATATTTAAAGCAATTGAATAGATAATCATATATAAGAATTGTACTAAAAACCTTTTTTTCAATAAGAGAGGTAGAAGCCTATGTATATGAAAATAACTGTGCTACAAGTGCTCTACTGTAAAGTTATTATTAGAAATATGAACAATTAATGTAATTTCTTGTGATAGTGTATTAAATGTTTCTTATTTAATCTATATCTTGTGAGTCTGATTTATTTCATTGCACCGTCATTTAACAGTTCGAATCTAAGCGGGAACCCTATTTAATGAGAAGATAATGAAAGGCTAGGCAAACACGACTGTTGTAAGACCTAAGAATAATTTTTAAAAGAACGTTTCGGTCTGAGTTAAATTATTGTAACATCATACTTGTTGATGACTGATTCTACAACATTAATCACTTAATTATGAACACAGAGTGGCGCAGTCTAAAATAAATATTCTTTGTGTTCACAAGTGGAGTCGGTCAACAGCCAGTACACACAACGGAGAAGAAAGTTGACACAACAGGTGGTAGTGACTATGAAATGTATAATCAAATTAGCCAAACAAATAAGAAAAGGGAAATCATTATGGGTGATTTTAATTATGGCAATATAGACTGGAATGATGAGATAGCAACTGAAAATAAAGAAAATGAGATTCTTGAGTTTTTGAGGGATAACTACTTCAGACAGTATCTAACAGAGGGCATACGAGCATTGAGGGTCTTGGATTTGATCATCTCATCAGAGGATGTAATATAGAAGAGGTGTCAAATCACCCTCCCATTGGTGAGAGTGACCATGAAGTAATTACCTGGGTAGTTGCCAGAAGTATGTGAAGAACTCTGTGAGAAAAGGATATATGTGGAACTACAAGGGTGGTGATTATGAAGAGCTCAGGAAACAGCTTGCAGGTGTAGCATGGAATGAGGTGTTAGCTGGAAAAGAGATAAATGCAACTTTTGGGGATATTCAACAATTATCTATAGAAGCAATGTCTAAATGCATTCCAAGGTTCAGAAGGTTAAATAAGGTAGGTGTGAAATGGATGAATGAAGAGATTAAGCATACAATACAGAGAAAAAGGACATTATGGAGGCAGCATAAGAGAAGTGATAATAACCAATTCCATGAGGATTACAAAGACTAGACAAGGCAGGTGACTTGGTTGGTAAGGGTAGTAAAAGTGAGGTATGAGTAGCAGTTAGCGAAGGAAGTCAAAAAGAATCCTATAGACTTTTTTCGATATGTAGCTAGCAAAAGAAAAAAAAAAAAGAATTATTATGGAAGGATGACACTGATTGGAGAAAATAGTATAAGGGCAGCTGTTGGGAGATATAGTGGAGATACTTAATGAGCAGTTCATAAAGTTCTTTCCGTCGTATGAATGTGACATCATGGAGAGATCAAGAGCAGTTGATGTTGGGGAAGAGAGACTGACTGTAAGTGAGCAAGAGGTGTATGGGGAGTTGAGCAAACTTGATGTTAATAAGGCTGTGGAAATTGATAATATATCACCACGTATTCTGAAGGAACATGCCAGGGAGTTGACATCTGCTTTGACTTTTTTTTTAAAATTAGTCTTGCACTCTGTCAAGTTCCTAAGGAGTGGAAGGAGGGCAAGATTGTGCCACTTCATAAGGGAGGTGATAGAATTCAAAAATCAAATTATATGCCCATCTGTGTGTCAGGTGTTGTGATTAAGTTGTTGGAGAAGTTTGTGAGAACTAGGATCCAGAATTGGGTTGAAAACAATGGTATTATCTTCGATGGACAGCACAGATTTGCTAAAGGGAGGTCATGATTTAGTAATCTACTTAATATACTATCACCTTACAATATGGTGATGGTATATTAATGTGTATCCCTCTCCTTTTGGACAGAGGGATACACAATACTCAGATTTCGCAAAGCTTTTGATAGATTACCGCGTGATAAGTTGATAGTCAAACTAGAGTGGATGGGGATTGGATATTAGATTAGTGCATTGGATAGGAGACTGGCTATCTGATAGGTATCAGCAAGTTGCGTATTTGGGAACAATATCCCAGAAAAGGAATGTCACAAAACAGACCCCTGAGGTGTCTATTTTGGGGCCCTTGTATGTTAATGATATCAACAAAGATTTAAATGGAGATATTTAAATAAGACAGTTGTTTGCAGATGTTGGGATGAAGTATTTTGGCCTTATGAGAAGACTTGAATAAATTGAGTGATTGATTGGGCATGGAAATGGGGATGATAGTTCAATGTTGCAAAATGTAAGGTTTTAAAATTTGGAAACTAAGATGTGATGTAGAATTTATGCTTGATGGGGATATATTGTTAGAGGTGGAGGAAATAAGAGATCTTGGGGTGATTGTGGATAAGGATCTGAAATTTAGGGAACACAGTGCCAGAATTGTGAAGACAACACAGACTTCTGAGAAAAATGCGAGGACACTGATTTTTTGTTTATGCAGGGAGAGTCCTCTTCCATTGTATAAGACTTTGACATCTTTAACATGATTAGGCCACATACAGAGTACTATGCTCAGATTTGGTCACCTGGTTTTCAAAAGGATAAAGATATGTTGGAAAGTACAGAGGCGACTGACGAAGGTAGTTTCTGACCTCTGGAATGTCGAATATGAGGAAAGATTGAGAAGATGCAATTTACAGAGTCTAGTGGATAGGAGGAAGAGGGGAGAGATATGATAGAGACCTACAAGTTACTAAGGGGTGGGTTGTTATAGGATCAATGTTGGAGAGGTTCTACAGAAAACAGTAGGAGATCAGGGGAGAACCAGAGGTCATCCCTGGAAACTGCATAAAGAGGGTGTAAGCAGGGGAGTGAGAAACC
Source organism: Typopeltis vanoorti (assembly GCF_054136105.1). NCBI lineage: Eukaryota > Metazoa > Arthropoda > Arachnida > Uropygi > Thelyphonidae > Typopeltis > Typopeltis vanoorti. The sequence continues at coordinate 74,522,928 of NC_143549.1, forward strand.
GGTTTTTATGCATACAGAGTTGTGAATATTTGGAATGTCTTGCCTGAGAGTGTGGTGTCTGCAGAGAATTTGAGTGTGTTCAAGGCACAGTATGATAAGCTGTGTGTATGATAAAGGGCCCTCCTAGATGTGTCTTTGACTGGTCTTGGGGCAATAATAATAATATCCTTCTTTCTATTCCCAACATCACATCCTCTTCAGACACCAAGTTTCACTTATGCCAATTATACCGACTCAATCAATGCAACAAACTTAGCTCTCTTGTTTCGAATACTCCGTACATTTGCATAAGAGATCTTGGTAGAGGGTTTAACAGTCCCTCTGCCTTTGAGATTGTTCTACCAGCACCAACATTCTCTATTCTAGCTGCTATTCCACACCTCTCTTGCTCTCTTCAGTCTGACCATTCCAGTTTCTCCTGATCCTGACTCTGATTTGCATTCCCACCTCTCCCATCCTTACCTTTCCGCATTCCATCACCTTGTGCTGCTGCAACCACATCTTCAACCTCATATCCATCTTCCTACTGTTGTATAATCTGCTTAGCTGTGAAATCCTGCTTCACAAGTAGATACTGATCATTTACTACATTAACTTCTTGACTTTGTGCCTTCTCAGAAAACAATAGACTTTAAGTGCCCAACACCAAACCCATTCAAGTGCAATCCATCAACTTTAAACCATTGACTTTTCTTCATATTCACTCCACAGATTTACAAACTGAACACCCTTTGCCTCACACAACTGAGCCATCTTTTCATTATCTCCGCTCTCCTTCTCAATTCACTGTTATCGTATCTGGGCAATACACCTACGTCTTTCCCAACAATACTATTCTTCTTTACCTGCTGCAACAACTTCCTCAAGTTTCTATCAACGTTCTTTTCCTCCCCAGCTAAGTCATTTGTGCTTATGAGTATCACTAATTCTGATGCCCAGTCTTTCCTTTTCTGCAATGCATCAGTTATTTGCTTTATTGTTCCACCAGTGCACTTTATTAGTCATCACACCTCTAATGATCGAGTCCTCATAAAATGATATATGACTATCCTTTGACACTTTTTTCATAATACTAACATACTCCTCATTCTCAGCCAATCTCTTCTTTAGATGTTTAATATCCTCTTCTAGATGTTTCATTCCACCTTTCATTTTACTAACTCTTGTCTAATATCTTCTAATGGAGTCCAACTCTTGCTCCCCCCTTTCTAATTGCTCTAATTTATCAAGACACTTTCCATATACATCAATGCTTTCCTTCTTCTTGTTCACCCAAACAGCCTAAAAATCTTTCACATTTTTCGGTGCAATTTTCCCAACGCATTCACTGCAAATAATCAAAGGCAGAGCTAGATCTTCATACTGAAGCCTTCCATGCTACCGATGTTCATTTCTTTATGGACACCACGTTCAGAAATATAAGTAGCATGAACAAACAAGTAGCAAAACACAATACAAACAACAAAAAATTCAAACAACAACATTACTGAAGGACACTTGTATCCAAACTGAAAAAAAATGCAGCACAATTTGTGATAAAAAGCCACACAATACATGTAAATAAAAAATTTCACATTTCAGTAGTGTGATAGGAGAGAATGAAGAAAAAAATAGGAATGAGAAAATAATAGTCGATAGTGTGGAAGGCGTGAGTGACTGAAAGTTTCGGAAATGGTTTTGTTTGGGAGAATAAATTTCAATCAAGAGTGACTGACTTGCAGAGAGAGATAGATGAGCTGAAAGAGGAAGTGGAATGTCTTGAATGAGATGAGAAGTATGAAAGATGAGATTAGGAGAATGGAAGAGATGCAAGGTTAATCAGACTAAGGTAGAGAGAGAATTTTGGAAATGATGGAAGAGGAGAGAATTTTAGGAATGACAGAAGAGGATAGAATGGAAACAGTAGGAGAGAGGGAATGAGAGAGAGGTATTAGAATGCTAGAAGAGGAGAAAATAGGAGCAGTAGAGGAGAAGGAATGAGAAAGAGGTATGGGAATGCTAGAAGAGGAGATAATAGGAGCAGTAGAGGAGAGGGAATGAGAGAGACTATGGGAATGATAGAGGAGAGGAGAATGGAAACAATCAGCAAGAGGAAATGAGAAGAATGCAAGTCAGAGAGAGGAAACGAGAAGAATGCGAGGGAGTGCTGGAACCAGGGACAGAGTGATGTGAGGACAGCAGGTAAGTAGGAGAACATAGGAAGAAAGGGCTAGAGGAAAGAGTGAGGGATGCAGGTGAGCAATCAAGGAACAGACTGGTTAGAGGTATGATGTATGAAGATGATGATCTCTGCTGTGCAAGATAAGATGCCAGAGGTGTGTTTGCTAGAGGGATGATAGAAAATGTGGCTATGGCAATTAAGACTGGTGAAAGCGTGGATGAAATGATTGTGATAGTGGACACGAATGACTTAAGAGGCAGTGTAAATCGGGCAGCGAAAGATCTGAAATTCTTGCTTGAAGTTGTACTAATGCAAAAGAAAAATGCAGAGAGGGAAGATTGTGTGTGTGTGCGTGTGCGCGTATTGCCCAGGTATGATAGTGACGAGCTGAGCAGAAGAGCAGCAATCCTGAATCACATAATAACCAGAATGTGTGAGAAGAGAGGATTGGAATATGTGGATGCTTGGAGGACATTTGAGGACAGAAGGAAACTGTATGCTAGAGACTGCTTGCATTTGAATGTGGAAGGACAAAGGCATCTGGAAAGATTGCCGTTTTCTGAACAAGTCAGTGTGTCAATGCAGGGAAACTAGAATTCCCAGGGTGGATGGTAGCAGGGGGTGGCCTCTTGTGGGAATAGGTGTTTGGGGGAAGGGGGGTACGATATCAGGTAACGTTGAGCCCAGGGGGGGGGTGTCGAGAGGGGACAATGATAGGTATAGAAGCAGTGACATTTTTATGCTCTATACTAATGCCAGGAGTATCCGAAATAAAGGAGATGAATTAGTGGCGTGATAGCATCAACCTGGCAAAAGATTATTGGGATCTCTGAGACGTGGTTCACGGAGGATGATATAATAACCGGAATTCAACTGGCAGGGTACAGCATTTTTTGGCAGGATTGGAAAGGAAAACGTGGTGGTGGAGTACTGCTTATGATAAGTGATGACTTATGTGCTCAGTGGAGACTTTGGAAGGCAGTGACAAATGGTTTTGAAAGCATATGGTGTGAGGTAGAAGTGGCCAAAACAGGATATTTAGTGAGGTGTTTCTATAAACCATGGAGCACAAAGGGTGATGATCAAGAGATGCTTAAGCAGTTGAGCTTGGCAAGTGCAAGAAGAGTGATTGTTATGGGAGATTTTAACTGCAGCAGTATAAGCTGAGAAGAGGAAAATGCAAGTAGTAAGAAAGGGATAGAATTTCTGGAATTCTTGATGGACAAACGTATTCAGCAGCATGTAATAGAGAGAACAAGAGGTTCAAGAGTTTTGGATTGGGTCATAGCATCAGAAGAGCTGATAATAAGTGAGATGACATCTCTCCCACCAGTTGGAGAGAGTAACCATGTGGTTTTGACTTGGAAGATGAACTGACATGCGGGTGTTTCAAAGAAAAGGGAACGTATGTGGAATTATAAGGCAGGTGATTATAATAGTCTTAGGTATCAACTAGGGGAAGTTCCATGGAGGGCAGAATTGGAATGCCAGGATATCTTTAGTGCTTGGGAAACTGTGAAAGAATATTTGTTAGAAGCAATAGTAAGCTGTATTCCACAAGTGAAGAAGCAGACACAATTTGATGTAAAGTGGATGACAAACAATATCAAACAGGAACTACAGTTGAAAAAGGGATTATGGCAGATATATAAGGAGAGGGAGGTGGAGGACAGATACATGAAGAATATAAGATGCAGGCTAGGAGAGTGACCAGAATGGTGAGGAAGGCAAAACTGGAATATGAGAAAAGATTGGCACTAAGAGCCAAAGAAAATCCTAGGGAATTTTTTAGCTATGTGGCCAGTAGGCAGAGAAACGATTGTGGAAGAATGATATTATGGGATAAAAATGGGAATAGAGCGACTCATGCAGAGGACTTAGTGGAGTTGTTCAATGAGCACTTTATTCGGGTATTCCATCCTGGAGGAGGTTTTAATACTAGAGGGATAGGGCAGGTTCAGGGTTTAGAGGTGCAAGAGGAGAGTGTGTTCCAAATACTGAGTACTCTGGATACCAGTGCTGTTGGACTGAATGGTATTTCACCACGGGTTTTGAGAGAATGTGCTAAAGAACTGACAGCTATGTTGATCTGGCTTTTCAATAAAAGTCTGGCTGTGGGAAATGTCCCCAGGGAATGGAAGGAAGAAAAGATAGTGCCGCTGCATAAGGGCGGTAGCAGACTGGAAGTATCTAATTATAGGCCTATTTGTGTGTCATCAGTAGTTGTTAAGGTCTTGGAGAAATTAGTGAGGGACTATATACAGCATTTAGCAGGTGAGGGTAATGTTATCTGTGAGAATCAACATGGATTTGTTAAGGGGTGCTCTTGCTTTAGTAATATGATTGCCTTTTATAATAAGGTGACAAGAGCAGTTGATGAGGGAAAGGCATATACTGCCATTTTTTTGGATTTTGCAAAGGCGTTTGACAGGATGCCACATGATAAGCTGATATTTAAGTTGCAGCACATGACAGGATGCCACATGATAAGCTGATATTTAAGTTGCAGCACATGGGTATAAATGTCGGGTTAGTCAAATGGATTCAGGATTGGCTGAGTGATAGGTATCAGAGAGAGTTGTGTATGGTGAGTCAATATCAAGGAGACAGAAGGTTATAAGTAGGGTTCCACAGGGCTCAGTACTGGGACCTGTATTGTTTAACCTTTATATCAATGATATTGTCAATGGATTGAAAGGAGACATTCAGTTGTTTGCGGATGATGTGAAGCTGGGAAGGGTTATCAGTAATAGTGCAGATGTGGTGGTCCTGCAAGAGGATTTGAATAAACTAGATAGATGGGCAAATTAATGGGGGCATCGGTTCAATGCAGCAAAATGTAAAGTCAAGGTTTGGGATCCATCGATGGGAGGATGCATACTCGATTGGAGGAGCTGTACTGGAGGAGGTAGGGGATACAAGAGATCTGGTGGTGGTGGTGATGATTGATAGAAAACTGAAATTCAGGGAGCATATTGCAAAAGTGGTGAAGGTGAAGGTAACACAGAGGATTGCTGCAATAATGAGAAGGACGCTGACCTGAAGAGATAAAAGAGTTATCATAACCTCCCTGATCAGACCACACTTAGACTATTGTCCTCAAATTTGATCCCCAGGATTTGATGGGGATAAATTGACTGTGGAAAGGGTACAGAGGCGGATAACAAAGTTGGTTTCAGGACTGTACAATATGAGTTATGAGGATCGACTGAGGGAAGTGGACTGCAGAGTTTGGTGGATAGAAGAAGGAGAGGTGATATGATTGAGACTTTTGAACTGTTGAGAAGTAGTTACAGGATAGACAATGGAGAGTTCTTTCACTTGGTGGAATGGTGGGAAGGAACGATGACAAGGGGCCATCCCTGGAAGTTACGAAAGGAGGCTGTACACACGAGGGTGAGGAGTGGTTTCTTTGTGTGGAGGATGGTTGAACCTTGGAATGCATTGCCTCAGAGAGTGGTTGGAGCAGGAACGGTCAATGGGTTCAAAGAGTGGTATGGTAAATTTTGTTTTCTAAAAACGACCTCCCACAGTCTCTTAACTCCATGGAGGCCTGGATAATAATAATAATAATAATGTCTGTGGACGTTACATGGTCGCTCCTGTTCCTCACACGGTTCTGGAAGTAAAGCCATCTGCTAGAAGAAGTAATAGGGTTGCAGAGGCACTTTCTACACAGAGTTAGTATCACAATCACAAACATCCATGCCCATGGTGAGATTCAAATCCTTGGTTGAAGAGTGGATATGCTAATCACTTGGCCAACCAGCCAGTTATACACTAATTAAAAACACTTTTTTAGCACAGCTCATATCCTCTGCTATGTTCATTCATGAGATGATCCACCTTCTTTAATAATCAACTCTTACAACTATCAAAGAACGTGTTAAAGCCTTTTCATAGCTTAGCTGAATAGATTCATAGACCAAAAGCAATAACATCTGCATTTAAAAGTTATAAAAAAATAAAAGCTCTGGTACTTGATGTGCTGTGAACAGAAGTCTACCACATTATCTGAATGTTTCTATTCCCCAGTTCTAGTCATGCTGTTCAATAACATTCCAATATATTGAGACATCCTGGAGAAGTTTATAGAAAGCTGTGCTGCATTTATCCCTGACTTAGAAACCAGTTTGCAGCAGTGCAGTAGATGAAAGAATTTAAAGGAAGAGGGGTCATCAGTGCATGGGAGATACTTCATAAAAATTTGTTGATAGCAATGATAGATTGTATACCTCGACTGAAGAAGAAAGCAATTTGGAGTCAAATGGATAACAAAAGGAATAAAAGGGATTTTATTGCTGCAGAAGAAAAAGGGATTATGGAGGCATATAAAGAGAGAGAGAGAGAGAGAGAGAGAGGTATAGTGCAGTTGCATGAAGAATATAAGGCTCAGGCTAGGAAAGTGACTAGCATTATAAGGGGTGAAAAAGTAGAATATGAGAGTAGACTGGCACTGAAATCCATCGAGAATCCTAAGAAGGTTTTTTGCTATGTGGTGAATAGGAGAAAAAATTATCATGGACAGATTATTTTGCTTGGTGGAGATGGAACTTGTGTGACCAAAGCAGATATCATAGTTGAGCTATTTAATAATCACTTTATTAGTGTCTTCCATAATGGTACTACAGGTTTTATTCCTAGAAAGATAATGAGTGGTGAAGTGTTAGAAGTGAATGAAGAGAATGTAACTTTTATATGGTTTTAAGAGAATATGGTATGGAACTGACTTTGTCATTAACTTGGCTGTTCAGTGAAAGTCTTGCAATGGGACAGGTTCCTAGAGAGTGGAATGAGGGTAAGATAATACCATTGCATAAGGTTAGTTGTAGAATGAAGGTATCAAACTATATGGCTGTTTATATTTCTTCTTTGGTGGCTAAGATTTTTGAGAAATTGTTAAGAACTTATAAATGGAATTGGGCAGTGAGGGTAATATTCTTTATTTAAGCCAGCGTGGATTTGTTAAAGGGTATCAATGTATGCCTTACCTATGAAGGTAAGGCATACATTGTGTCATTTTTTTTGGATTTTTCCAAAGGCATTCTGACAGGGTGCCACATCACAAGCTGATTTTTAAGTTGCATCATATGGGTTTGGATATCAGGTTAGTAAATTGGATTGTTGATTGGCTCTCTGATAGATATCAGGGAGTTGTATATGAGTGATCAGTATCAGAGAGTAGGAAAGTCATAAGTGGAGTTCAACAGGTTTCAGTCTTGGGACCATTACTGTTCAATCTTCATGTCAATAATATTGTCACAGAACTACAGGGAGATGTTCAGCTGTTTGCAGATACTGTAAATTAGAAATTCAAAGTTACAAGGAGAAATTGCAAAGGTTGTGAAAGCATCTCAAAGAATTGTGGCAATGTTGAGGAGAACGCTAATCATGAGAGATAAAAGTGTGATGATATCCTGTTGTATAAAGCTTTGATTAGACAACATCTAGATTTTTGTGGTCAGATCTCATCACAAGGATTTGTAGGGGATGAAGTAACATTGGAGAGGGTGCAGAGATGGATAACAAAATTGATGCCAGGACTGTACAACATAGATTATGAGGATGGATTGAGGGCATGCAGACTGCAGAGGTTGTGGATAGAAGGCAAAGGGGGGGGGGTGATGGAGACTTTTAAGCTATTGAAGAGTTACTGTCGTATTAATACTTGAGATTTTTTATATGGTAGAATGAGGGAAAGGAACAAGGACAAGAGGCCATCTCTGGAAGCTGCAAAAAGAGGTGGTGAATAAAAGGGTAAGAAGTAAGTTTTTTGCATGGGGAGTGGTAGGAGCATGGAATACATTGTCTGAGAGGGTGGTGAACATGCAGACTGCAGATGATTTTAACCACGCTACCGGCCAGGACGTATATATATGTCCAAGTTGTCATGGATGCAAAGTGCATATTAAAATTGTAATACCATTCATATTATATAGAAATATATGATGGATACGAAGCTTTTGAGGATGTGTATTTGATCCATAATGGCTGGTAAGGTGGTTAAAGAGTGGTATGATACTTTTTTTTCACTAGCGTTGACTCCTAGATTGAGTCTTGTGACACCATGTGGATCAGGAAAATAATAATATTAATAATTACACTTGACAATATAATTTACTTTGTGATATGTGAAAATCTAGATCAATACTACATGATCACTTTCCCCAATCAAAGTGATTACTTAAGAACAAATTCTCTGATGCTATCATTAGATCCAAGACCTTCAATCTATAGGAACCTTTTTTCACATTATTTTTTTTCAGGTCATTATCTCAATAGTGCCATAAATAAATTATATTCCTACCCTCCTCTCTCTCTCTCCATGCCCTTTCCTTCTTTAAATCTATTTTCCCACAGTTGAAACCCCCCCAATAATATTATTTGCCCTGTGCTCATTGAGCTGATTTGATGTGTCATTCTTATCCCCTTTTTATTCCCCTGTTTACAGCAACAACTAATTATAGTATGTTTATTCTGTCTTACTTGCTTCTATCTCGAATCACCAAACAGCTTCAAATGAACTGCCTCCCTGAAGTGTAGCATCCTACTTAAACTCTACTTTTGCTATCATCAGCAGAATCCCGCCTCCAGTTGAGTTCTCTCTATTCTTTATGACAATACAGTTATTACTTACATTCTAACCCTATGATAATATCTTACTCTGTTAACCAAGTCTGATTAATGCCTACAGTTTTGACCAATTCAATCTAACTGATGCTAAATCCCCCCCCCCACCTCAACTTCTGGCATTACAAAAGTCTTTTAATATCAGAGAGTAGTTTACTCAGGAATAGAGTCCAAAAGATGGTCTGTGACTAGTGGTGTGCCACAGGGTTCTGTACTTGGACCGCTGCTGTTTAATTTGTTCATTAACAACATAGGGAAGGATTTGAGAGGAATGGTTCATTTGTTCGCTAATGATGCAAAGTTGGGTAGGGCAATAGTGAATGCAGAATATGTCAAAATTTTGCAGGATGATTTGGATAGATTGGAGGTCTGGGCTAAGGAGAATGGATGTCAATTTTGTGGCAAAATGTAAGGTTATGCATTTTGGGGGTGAAAAGATTAGCAGCAGTATATCACATTGGTGGAACTGTACTCCAGGAGATTGATGAGGCCAGGGACTTGGGAGTGTTGGTGGATAGGGAGTTGAAGTTTAGGGGGACACATTGCAAAGGCTAAATCAGCTCATCAAATCACTTGGATGCTGAAGAATACTTTGACAAGCAGAGACAAGCAAGTTATTGTTACTCTGTATCAAGCCTTGATAAGACCCCATCTCAACTACTGTGCCCAGATTTGGTCACCTAGGTTTCTTCTTGATGGGGAAGAGGCTGGAAGGATCCAGAGGCAAGTGACCAAGATGACAGCAGGTCTATGGAATGAACCTTATGAGAACAGGTTGAAGATTTGGGGTTGCAAAAATTGGTTGATAAGTGGAAAAGGGGAGATATGAGACATTCAAATTGCTGAAAGGTTTCTATAGGATTAATTCAGTGGATATTTTTGAGAATAGGACTGGTGGTGGGAGGACTAGGGGACATCCATGGAAGCTGGGCAAGAGTGTGGTTAATAAGGGTGTCAGAGCTAGGTTTTTACTTTTAGAGTGGTGAATGAGCATAATAAGCTGCCAGAGTCTGTTGTGAGTGCCATGACAGTGAATGAGTTCAAAGCAAAGTATGATAGATACTGTGTGAATGTCGAATAGTTGTGATGGAACATGATGTTTAGGGCCTCCCTCGATGAGTCTAAGGACTCCTCGCCCATAATAATAATAAGTATCTTATTTAATTTGAGACCTGAGAAACTGCATTTAGCATTCTATGATCATTCTCAGTCTCATACTCATTCACTTCAAGGGAGCCTACACACATGCTCACTTACATCTTACTTAATAGCTTTAATTTCCCTGATTTAGAATATCCATTCTCTCAATAGTACAATCAATCAAATTCATTCAACACATCTAATCTAACTTAATACCATTCCTATTACATAATCTATGCACTGATTAATTTGCAATCATGACCATTCTCAATTTTCTATTAAAATGCTAGAAGAAAGCTGTAATCTTTGCACTTTTTATGCAAAGTGAGATGTTGCACTTTCTTGCTTTACATCTTCAAGTAAATCCTTCATATTCTCTTTCATTTCATACTTACGAAAATTATTAATAATGTGTTACATTTTCCATATCTTGTTACATGTAAAAGAAGTTTCTAATTTCATGTCACTGTTTGTTTTTTTTTCAGGCTATGTGTAAAAAATACCAGTTCCCAACAATTTTATATGCAACACGTCTATATCAATAATTTATTTATTTTTTTTAAATACTTTACTTTTTTTAAAAAATACCTTACTTTTGCTTTAAATGAGCAAATTTACAATCTGAAAATCCTTCATATTCTCTTGCATTTCATACTTTTCACCTTTAAAATCACTCATCATCCTTGATAAGACCCCATCTACACTATTATGCCCAGATATGGGCACCAGGGTTTCTTCTTGATGGGGAGGAGGTGTAGAGGATCCAGAGACGAGTGACCAAGATGATAGCAGGTCTATGGAATGAACCTTATGAGAACAGGTTGAAGATTTGTGGGTTGCAGAAATTGGTTGATAGGTGGAAAAGGGGTGATATGATTGAGACATTCATATTACTGAAGGGTTTCTATAAGATTAATTCAGAAGATATTTTTTAGAATAGGACTGGTGGCGGGACTAGGGGCCATAAATGGAAGCTGGGCAAGAGTGTGGTTAGCAAGGGTGTTAGAGCTAGGTTTTTTACTTGGAGAGTGGTGAATGAGGGCAATAAGCTGCCAGAGTCTGTTGTGGGTGCCATTACTGTAAATGAGTTCAAGGTGAAGTATGATAGATACTGTGTGAATGCCGAATAGTTATTCTTGACATGATGTTAGGGCCTCCCTCAATGAGTCTATGGACTCCTTGGAGTTGCCCATAATAATAATAATAATAATAATAGAATCACTGATTTTCAATATTAACACCAGACCTCCATGGAATCAAAAGACTCGTCATGGAAAAATGAAAATAAGCAGATATCATATATATTTTCTTCACAAAAATATACATAAGTTGGTAAGCACAAACTGAAAACCAATACAGAGGTGAATGAATAAATATGACATCTTAAAAAATGAAATATTCAAAAATTTGATTACATACAATGCACATTAACATTTATTATTATTATTATTACCTCAAGACCCCCATGGAGTCAAAGCAGTGGTGTAGCTAGAGCTTTTGCCTCCAGGGGCAGTCCCTGAGTTTGCCACCCCTCTAAATACACACCAAAAATACTACAGAAAGTCAAAACGATGTACAGAGAAATAAATAAAAACACAATGTTTATTTTTGAAGTAAAATTTTAATTTCAAAATTCTAAAATGTTATTTTTTATAATGTTGCTTTTCTGTTAGCAAAATCATTGATGACATTTGGCAAAGTCTATATCATAGTAATGTAGGTAATTCTTAATCAATTGTATTTAGAAAAACTCCTCTGACAACTAGCAACACTTATAGCAATTGAGAGGAAAATTCGCAGTAGTATTACAATATTTGGAACTGAGTTTGAGACTGTATTTTAGAATTAATTGCAAAAATTCAAAAAGGTTCAAAGTGCAGCCCAGGGCAGACCCCTCCCCCAAGCTACACTTCTGAGTCAAAGACACATCTAGGAGGTCCTTTTATCATACACACAGCTCATCATACCGAACCTTAAACACACTCTAAGGCAAGGCATTCCATTCATTCACAACTCTACATTCCCATTCCCATTTCCGTTCACTCAATTTATTCAAGTCTTCTTGTAAGGCCACAACAATTTCTCTACTCTTCATAGTTAGTCCCATTGCTCCTATTAAAAATCACTAAAAGAGACTCTGAATATACCTGTTGTGAAACTAGTCGCAGCAAGTATATTCAGTGCTTCTTTAGAATGTACCCAGGACAGTTTCCCTCCATTATTTTCTTTTTCATATATACAACTTGCTGATACCAATGAGATAGCCAGTCTCCAATCCAATGCACAAATCTAATATCCAACTCCATCCACTCTAGTTTGACTATCACCTTATGTGGTAATCTATCAAAAGCCTTTGCAAAATCTAAGTATATTACTGTGTATTCCTCTCCTCTGCCGAAGGAAGCCATCACCTTATTGTAATAAGTAATAAGTAGATTACTAAAACATGACCTCCCTTTAGCAAATCCATCAAATGTTCATCAAAGATAATACCATTGTTGTCAACCCAATTCTGGATTCTAGTTCTCACAAGCTTCTCCAACAACTTAACCACAACACCAGTCACACAGACAAGCCTATAATTGGATGCTTGAGTTCTATCACTTCCCTTATGAAGGGACTGTGAAAGAAGGGCACAATCTTGCCATCCTTCCACTCCTTTGGAACTTGACCAAGAACAAGACTCATATTAAAAAATGTGTCAAGGCAAGTGTCAACTCCCTGGCACATTCCTTCAGAATACATGGTAATATATGGGGAACGGTCGTGTTTTCAGGGAGCTCCCGAAAGCTAAGTACAATTTTGAATGGAAATTAGAATATATGTTAAAAATCATAACGTAATATTGTCTAAATTTGGTAGCTTGTTGTGTCTGTGTGATTTTGGTGTATATTCTGTAAATTAATTTAGTCTTTAACGATACGTTTCATATATTTGAATATGGCGCCAATGCGACGTAAGATAATGGCGTCCAAAAATACGACGGCATTGTTCAAAAACTATAATGTGAGAGAATTTGTCCAATGTGATGTGTGTGGAATGTATGCATTCCCGAATGAGGCTGGAGTATGGATTGAAAGTGATAGTGGTGGGAGAATGTGTAGAAAGTGTATGCAAAGTGAGGAGTCGAAGTATGTGTCAGGTTGTGAGACAGTTATGGTTGAAGAAAGCCAGAATGCGAGTGAAAATAGTGGCTCGATAGGGAATTGCGGTGTACAAGATGGCAATGTGAGCAGTGATCTAAGAAAGAGTGAGAGCAATTATACAGAAAGAGAAAATGGTTTGAATGATAAAAAAAATGAGGAATTATTTGTAGGAAGTGAGATTGCTAGGCTGCGCGCAGTGGCAATTAGAGCACCTGCAAAACTCTTTCCAGAGTGATTTGGCTAACGCAAATAAACAGCGTGGGCGAGTTTCCGAAATGAAGGAGAGAGTGTTTTATGGTGACTCGTTATTAAGAGGAGTAATAGATGGGAGTGTAACTAAATCGTACTTACCGGGTGCAAAATTTAAGGATGTAAGTGAGAGTATTAGAGTGCAAAAACAGAGGGTGAAAGAAATAACAATTGTGACTGGTACGAATGAATTGAAAGGTGATAAATTTTTTATGAGAGAGGACTTGAAAGTATTGTTAAAGGTAGCGAAAGAAAAGAGTGACAGAGTTAGAATGGTGAGTCTGTTACCGCGGTATGACAGAGAGGAGTTTAGAAGGAGGGCCATAATCGCAAATGATATTATGCGCAGGTTATGCGGACGGTGTGGTGTGGAATTTGTGGACATGTGGAATGAGTTTGATGGGCGAAAGGACTTATACAAGATGGATGGCCTGCATTTGAATGGACTTGGTGTGCGGAGACTGGAAAAAGTGTTGCTGAATGAAGTGAAAATGGATGTGCAGAACCAGGGAAACTAGAACTACCAAGGAGGGGGGGAAGTGGATATCCAGACATCAGTGAGACAGTTGAGTGTAAAAATGTATATAATGTACCTAAGCCAGCAATAAGGACAAAAAATGGGAATGGGATATTTAGAATAACGCATCAAGATAGGGGTGGGACAAAGGGATCACTGCAATTCATGTATACTAATGCCAGGAGTATTAGGAACAAGAAGGAAGAATTTTTGGCCTTGATTGGCTCTTCCTGGCCACAGGTTATTGGCATTAGTGAAACATGGCTGACGGAAGATGATATAGTTAGTGGGATAGAATGTGTAGGTTATAGTATGTTTAGAAGGGACAGAGAGAATAAAATTGGGGGAGGGGTGTTATTGATGATAGCTGATGAACTGCAGCCAAGGAGAATTGAAGTATTGCAGGATAGTGAAAGGAGCTCATTTGAGGCTATTTGGTGTGAGATTGATACTGGCAGAATAAAATATACAGTTGGGTGCTGCTATAGACCAGGTGATGGAATAGATGGTGGAGATGGTATGCATAAACAAATTGATGAAATGAGTGGAAGGAGGGTAATTATTATGGGGGATTTCAACTATGGTAACATTGATTGGAAGGAGGAGAAGACACATGTGAGGAAGGAAATGGATTTTATTCAATTATTAAGGGATAACTATCTGAAACAGCATGTAATTGAAAATACTAGGGGTGTGAGAGTGCTTGACCTGGTAATAGTATCTGAGAATTTGACTGTAATGAATATGACCATGTTGCCACCTATTGGTGAGAGTGATCATAAGGTCTTGACCTTGGAGGTGGCTAAAGGTGTGAAATTTGTGATTAAGACAGGGTATATGTGGAATTACCGTGCTGGCAAGTATGACAAGCTTAGGAGATTGCTTGGATCAGTGCCATGGCATGTTCAACTGCAAGGGCTGGATGTCGATAGAGCATGGGAAGTGATCAAAGAGCATTCACAGGAGGTTATGGCTGATTGTATACCTAAGGTCCGAATAGTGAAACAAGGAGGGGTTAAATGGATGAATAACACCATTAAGCTTGAGCTGCAAAAAAAGAAACAACTATGGAGGGAATTTAAAGAATGGGGTGACCTGCAGGCACACGAACGGTATAAAGTACAGGCCAGAAGGGTAACGAGAGTGGTAAAAACAGCAAAAGCCGATTATGAAAGGAAACTAGCTATGCAAGCAAAAGAGAATCCCAAACAGTTTTTTCAATATGCTGCAAGCAAGAAAAAAACTGTACATGGCAAAATGATTTTAAGGAATGACGATGGTAAAGAGTTCACTGAACCAGTCGATATAGTAGAGTTACTGAGCATGCACTTTGCAAAAGTATATCATCCAGGTGGTGACGTTGAAAAAATGAAGGAACCATTAGTTTATATGGGAATTGTGATGAATGAAGTAGAGGTGAATAGTCTATTACAGAACCTTAATGTGAACATCTGTGGGATTGGATGGTATACCGGCACGGGTCTTGCATGAAGCGGCTAATGAATTATCAGTGCCCTTGACCATGTTGTTTAATCTGAGTCTCAGGTCTGGCTTAGTCCCGAAGGCATGGAAAGAGGGGGAAAATAGTTCACTGCATAAAGGAGGATCCAAGACTATGGTTGCAAATTACCGACCTATCAGCATATCAGGAGTCGTTGTCAAGGTCTTGGAGAAAGTAGTCAAGGGAAAAATACAGGAATGGATTGATGAAAATGAGATACTGTACAGAGGACAGCATGGCTTTGTGAAGGGTAGATCATGCCTCAGTAACTTGCTCAAGTTTTATAACAAGGTGACGGCTGAACTGGATAAGGGAAATGGGTTTACAGTGATACTGCTGGACCTGGCAAAGGCGTTTGACAGGATACCACATGGAATTCTAATCCGTAAACTACAACATATGGGAATGGATATAGGGTTGGTGAGATGGATAGCTGGGTGGTTGATGGAGAGATATAAAAGAGTAGTTTATTCAGGAGTAGAGTCCAAAAAACGGCCTGTGACTAGTGGTGTGCCACAGGGTTCTGTTCTTGGACCACTGCTGTTTAATCTGTTCATTAACGATATAGGGAAGGGTCTAAGTGGGACAGTTCATTTGTTCGCTGATGATGCAAAGTTGGGTAGGGCGATAGTGAATGCAGAAGATGTCAAAGTCTTGCAAGATGACTTAGATAGATTGGAGTTCTGGACTAAGGAGAATGGATGTCAATTTAATGTGACAAAATGTAAGGTTATGCATTTTGGAGTGAAAAGATTAGCAGCAGTATACCACATTGGTGGAACTGTACTCCAAGAGATTGATGAGGCCAGGGACTTGGGAGTGTTGGTGGATAGGGAGATGAAGTTTAGATGGCACATTGCGAAAGTAGCTAAATCAGCTCATCAACTCACTTGGTTGTTGAAAAATACCTTGACGAGCAGAGAAAAACAAGTTATTGTACCTCTGTACCGAGCCCTGATAAGACCTCATCTCGACTACTGTGCCCAGATTTGGTCACCTCGGTTCCTTCTTGATGGGGAGGAGGTTGAGAGGATCCAGAGGCGAGTGACTAAGATGATAGCAGGTCTATGGAATGAACCATATGAGAACAGGTTGAAGATTTGTGGATTGCAGAAACTAGTTGATAGGCGGAAAAGGGGAGACATGATTGAGACATTCAAATTGCTAAAAGGATTCTATAGGATTAATTCAGATGATATTTTTGAGATCAGGAGTGGTGGTGGGAGAACTAGGGGACACCCATGGAAGCTGGGCAAGAACGTGGTTAGCAGCGGTGTTAGAGCTGGGTTCTTTACTTTTAGAGTGGTAAATGAGTGGAATAAGCTGTTGTGGGTGCTGTGACGGTGAGCGAGTTCAAGGCAAGGTATGATAGATACTGTGAGAATGTTGAACAGCTGCGTGAACATGATGTTTAGGGCCTCCTTCGATGAGTCTAAGGACTCCTGGAGTAGCCCGTGGTAATAATAATATTATCAACTGCCACAGCATTATTAACATCAACTTTGCTCAACTCCCCATACACGTCTTGCTCACTTGCAGTCAGTCTCTCTTCCCCAACATCAACTGCTCTCAATCTCTGTGATATATGTGAATAATAAATTCACATATATCACATTTACAGGACTGAAAAATCTTTACAAACTGCTCATTAAGTATCTCCACTATATCTTCCACAACAGCTGTCCTTATACCATTTTCTCCAATCAATGTAATAAGTAAGTAGATTACTAAAACATCACCTTCCATAATCACTTTTTTTTTTTTTTTTTTTGCTAGCTACATATCAAAAGAACTCTATAGGATTCTTTTTGGCTTCCTTAGCTAACTACTCCTCATACCTCACTTTTGCTACCTTTACCAACCAAGCCTTGCCTTGTCTTTGTAATCCTCATGGAATTGGTTATTACCATTTCTCTTATGCTACCTCCATAATGCCCTTTATTTCTGTATTGCTTGCTTAATCTCTCTATTCATCCATTTCACACCTATCTTATTTAACCTGCTGATCCTTGAAATACATTTAGACGTTGCTTCTATTAGATAGTTCTTGAATATACCCCCCCCCACCCCCAAGCCACATTGATCTCTTTTCTAGCTAACTCCCCACTCCATGCTACACCTGCAAGCTGTCTCCTGAGTTCTTCATTATCACCACCCCTTGTAGTTTCACATATAAACTTTTTCTCACAGAGATCCTCACTCTGCTGGCAACCACCCAGGTCATCACTTCGTGGTCACTCTCACCAATTGGATATCTCATTTATAATTACATCCCCTGATGAGATGATCAAATCCAAGACCCTCAATCTTCATGTGCCCTCTGTTACATACTGTGTGAGGTAGTTGTCCCTCAAAAACTCAAGAATCTTATTTTCTTAATTCCCAGTTGCTATCTCATCATCTCCCCAGTCTATATTGCCATAATTAAAATCGCCCATAATGATCACCCTTTTCCTATTTGCTTGGCTAATTTGATTATACATTTCATAGTCACTACCATCCAGATTACCAGGTCTATAACAACATCCAATGAAGTATTTCATCCTATTGACCTCTATCTCGCACCATACTGCCGCAATTTAATGAGATGACCGAGGATGGGTATTTTTAAATAGCTTCAACATCTGGTTGAAAATTTGTTACATCGACAAAACACAGATAAAAGAAACAGAATTCATAACACTAACATGTGGCATCATAACCTCTCACAAATTCACCGACAAGCATCACAGTCTTTAAAATTTGTTTATTTTCACTTGTTTTAGCTTTGAATGCATATGGTCCATGAAAAAATTGGCGAAATTTAAAATGTTGTTTTAGTTGCTTTCTGAGGGCTATATAAAAATTAATTTCATGCTGTATGTTGGACACCACTGAATTATCATAAGAATATCCTATTCTCTAGGAAGACAATAAAGGACAATGTTGGCAACATGTTATCAAAAGAAATAAAAGAATTTAGAACCAAGAGAGTACGAGATTTGGATACCTACAGTGGGTTCAAGCATATCAAGAGAAGGACAATTCTCAAACTGATGGAAGCAATGATGTGCATGCAGGCTGCTGCTTAGTGGATCACTTTGATCATCACCTGAAATAAAACAAAACATCTCATTATTATTAATACAGATATGATCATTGTGTACAATCAGCAGTTGTTATATTTGTTCTTGTTATGTTAATGACTTAGAAAATGAAAAAAAAAAAAAATATATATATATATATAGATAGATAGATAAATAGGTGGTTCAAAATTCCACATACAAACTTTGAGAGGAAATAGAGAACATCAAAAACAACCATATTCACATAGAAAAGCATGACTGGAAACGCCATCGGAAGGTACTAACAAGGACACACAGATACAGAAATAACACAAGGCAGCAAGCAGTGTAAAAAACTTTATTAGGCATAACTGAACAGTTAGTTCAATAATAGTTGGATACATAATATTGTAAACAAGGTGCATGTCTGCCATCTCAGCATTTGTAAAATGACACATGTTCTTCATATGACGTCAAAAGCTTGAATAAGGAAGCCCCACCTGGAGTTCTGGCAAACAGCGCCACCTATCACTTTTGGGTTGCATTTCTGGTCATGCTTTCCTATGTGAATATGGTTGATTTTGATGTTCTCTACCTCCCCTCAAAGTTTGTACGTGGAATTTTGAACCACCACCATGTATATAGTAAAACCCCATTTTTATGTTCCCACAATTGACGTTTTTCTGTCATTTACATCCTTTTCCGTTGGTCCCATCTTAAGGCCTATTCTTATGATATATTGTTTTCCCAGCATTAACAACTTGATGTGGACATTATTTCCCATGATTTGTGGTTTTTTCTTGGGTGGGAACAATGATTTTCAAATCGATTTCTGAAGAAATCAGCGCATTTCTGTTCCCAGATGGCATTGCTTTCGGATAGGCTGTAGTTTCGTTTCCACTATTAGGTGACTTGCATGCTTGCAGCAGTGATGTAGTGATGAGCGATACCGTGATTCTTCAATCACAGTACAAATTGATATTGCAGAATTTCTGCTACACAATTTAGCGTGTGATAGTTGCTTTCAAGTTGCGGTGGTGGATGATCCATGTTAGTAACATGGAGAAAAAAGACAGAAAATATATTTCGGTAGAAGAAAAGATGGCAATTCTGCAATGTGTAGATCGGCATGCCAGAACACATGTGCAATTAGCAAAAGATCTTGGATTCTTCGTGTTCATTTTGAACACAATAGTAAAAATCAGGTCAAGGATTGAACTCAATGCAAAGCAATCTGGTGCTATGTCAAAAAAACAAAAATATATCCGGACATCGGCATGAATTGGATAAACTTCTGGCAGAGTGGTTTGTTTCTAAGAGAGCATCAGGTATTCCAGTAGATGATGCTATACTCCGAGCAAAAGCCCTTGAATTTGCTGTGAGGTCGAGGATTAATGGTTTTACTGCATCAAATGGATGGATGGATCGTTTCAAGACTTGTCACAATATTGTGTATAATCAAGTGTGTGGAGAAAGTAATAGTGTTGCAGCGGAAACTGTAAACCAGTGGAAACATGAACTAAAGACTATTATTCAGGACTATGAACCAAAAAACATTTTCAATATTGATAAAACTGGCTCTTTTATAACATTCTGCCAAGTAAAACATTGTGTTTTAAAGAAGAGAAGTGTCACAGTGGAAAACTCAGCAGGCAGAGGGTAACTGTTTTGCTCATGGTCAATGCTGATGGATCAGAAAAATTACCTCCACTGATAATTGATAAATAAAAAGCCAAGAACGTTAAAAATCTGCCTACTAAATATGATGCCAATAGCACAGCATGAATGACCAGCAGCATGATGCTAAAATGGGGGCAAATTACCACAAAATACTACTACTGCTAGGCAAATGTCTTGCACACCCTGAATTTCTGCAGCTCAGAAACATTAGATTAGTGTTCTTCTCCCCCTAATTGTACAGTGAGCTGCAGCCACTAGATCTGGGCATCATCCATGCATTTAAATGGAAACATAGAAAAATGTTTGTTGAAAAAGCTGTGTTTATGAATGATAATGTATGGACCCAAAACAAATGACCATATCAATCCTTGATGCCATGCATTTTGTGGTCAAAGCATGGCTGCATGTTACTCTTGAACCATATCCAACTGTTTCCAGAAGGCAGGAGTTATTTGTGGATGAAGAGGAACAACTACGGGAGGAATAAGAAGATATATCAGAGCCCAACAACTGGTATGTGATGGATGAGGCTTCCTCATTTCAAGACTATGTTGATGTTTATGCTGGTGAAGAAGAGGAAGAAGACTGTGATCAAGAACCTACCATCCCTACTAGTAAAGAAGCAATGGAAGCTATCTCTGTTTTGAGGTGGTATATTGCAAGTGCATCAGGAGGCAAAGGGGCATTTAATGCCTTATACACTATGGAGAGGGAGGTGGAACTTATAAGAGTGTAGAAAAAGCAAAAACAATCAACAATTAAAGATTTTTTTAAACAGATAAATGTAAGTAATTGTAAATTCATTTATTTTCAATTATTAAATTTTGTAATCTAGTATGTAGCATCAGCAAGTCATCTTTTAGCCCTTTTTTTAATGTTTTTTTACATTTCCTGCTATTTATACTTTTTTCAATCAGTCCCCTGGAAAGTGTAAAAAAGGGGTTTTACCGTGTGTGTGTGTGTGTGTGTGTGTGTGTGTGTGTGTGTGTGTGTGTGTGTGTGTGTGTGTGACTACTACTATTAACTCGGGGTTGGGATATGTTCATTTTTAATATAAACTAATATGGAGGAAGGAGGGCAAGATTGTGCCACTTCATAAAGGAGGTGATCGAACTCAAGCATCAAACTATAGGCCTATCTCTGTATCAGGTGTTGTGGTTAAGTTGTTGGAGAAGCTTGTGAGAACTAAGATCCAGAGATGGGTTGACAACAATGGTATAATCTTTGATGGACAGCACAATAAAGTGACTGCTTCCTTGGACAGAGGAGAAAGATACACAGTAATATACTTGGATTTCGCAAAAGCTTTTGATAGAGTACCTCATGATAAGTCGACAGTCACACTAGAGCAGATGGGGTTGGATATTAGATTAGTGCATTGGATTGGAGACTGGCTATCTGATAGGTATCAACAAGTTATGTATGGGGGTGCGATATCCAGGAAAAGTAAAGTTACTAGTGGAGTGCCTCAGGGATCTGTTTTAGGGCCATTACTATTTAACTTGTATATTAATGGTATTGGCAAAGATTTGGATGGAGATATTCAGTTGTTTACAGATGATACAGAGTTGGGACGAACCATAAAGAATAGTGAAGATGTTGTGGCCTTGCAAGAAGACTTGAATAAATTGAGTGATTGGGCAAGCAAATGGGGATGTGAGTTTAATGTTGTAAAATGTAAGGTTTTAAAATTTGGAAAACAAAGATGGGATGCAGAATTTATGCTTGGTGAGAATATATTGTTGGAGGTAGAGGAAATAAGAGATCTGTGGGTGATAGTGGATAAGGATCTAAAATTTAGGGGACACATCGCCAAAATTGTGACGACAACACAAAGACTTCTGGGAATGATGAGGAGGACACTGATGTGTAGAAGTAGGGAGATTCTTGTTCCATTGTATAAGGCTTTGATTAGGCCCCACATGGACTATTGTGCCCAGATTTGGTCACTGGGTTTTCAGAAGGATGAAGAGATGTTGGAAAGGGTCCAAAGGCGACTGACTAAGGTAGTTTCTGACCTCTGGAATGTTGAGTATGATGAAAGATTGAGACGATGTAATTTGCAGAGTCTGGTGGAGAGAAGGAAGAGGGGAGATATGATAGAGACCTATAAGTTGGTAAGGGGTTGTTATAAGATCAATGGTAGAGAAGTTCTACAGAGAATAGTGGGAGATCAGGGGAGAACCAGAGGTCATCCCTGGAGACTGTATAAAGAGGGTGTGAGTAGGGGAGTGAGGGACGGGTTTTTTTCGTGCAGAGTTGTGAATGATTGGAATGCCTTGCCTGAGAGTGTGGTGTCTGCAGGGAGTTGGAGTGTGTTTAAGACACAGTATGATGAGATGTGTGTGTGATAAAAGGACCTCCCAGATGAGTCTTTGACTCCATGAGGTCTTGTTTAATAATAATAATAATATAATATAATATTTTTAATATATTATCAGAAGGTGGTTTTGCGTTTTGATTGCAAGAATTGCTTCTATGCGTAGTAAACTCGCGTCTGCGGTAGGAAGTAGCGAAGCTGCTTTCTCCATCTTAGTTAAAAGCAGTTCTTTAGGAATGCATTTTGAGAATTTTTTGAAAATTCTCGAAAAAGGTCTAAATTTTGTGTTGGGACCAAAATGCATTCCTAAAGAACTACTTTTAACTAAGATGGAGAAAGCAGCTTTGCTACTTCCTACCACAGGCGCGAGTTTACTTTGCATAGAAGCAATTCTTACAATCAACAATGCAAAACCACCTTCTGATAATATATCTCCTGGTGAGAGACTTGCAATTAAACATCTACGGATTAACAACGATATCGTCATCTTAAAAGCTGATAAGGGGAATGCAACAGTAGTTCTAGATAAAACAGACTACCGAGAAAAAAATCTTAACATTGTTAGAGTCAGATAGTTATTCGAAAATTGAGAGAGATCCAACAAGAGAAATACACAATAGAACCAATAATCTCCTACAAAAGACCACAGAAATTCCACGAAATACACAGCTTTCCATCCGTTCTTTACACCCACTCATTCCAAGGCTTTATGGTCTCCCTATGGTACATAAAGAAAACTATCCACTGAAACCTATAGTAGATAGCATTGACTCACCCACCTACAGATTATCTAAATATCTCGCGTCATCGTTAAAAGCTTATGCGGGAAAATCTCCTTCTTATATTAAAAACTCAACAGATTTTGTCTCTAAAATCAAGGACTTAAAACTCAAATCTTCTGACATCATGGTGAGCTTTGATGTGGTAGCACTCTTTACCAACATTCCGACACAAGAAGTTCTCCATATTTTAAAGAACAAGATTTCAAATAAAATGTTCTCTCTACTATCTCACTGTGTAAACTCTGGCTATTTTGAATTCGAAGGTAAACTATATAAACAGGTCAAAGGATTAGCTAGGGGAAGCCCCCTCTCTCCTATATTAGCCAACATTTTTTTCGAGGATTTTGAACAAAAGGCAATCTCCTCTTTTAGTTTAAAACCAAGAATTTGGCTTAGATATGTGGACGATATATTCCTTTCCTCGTATGGGAGCATGGTACTGAGAATCTTCACAGGTTTCTCAACCACTTAAACAACCTCCATCTGGATATAAATTTGACCATGGAGATTGAAGAAAATAGTTTGCTCTGTTTCCTTGATGCCAAACTCACCAAGACGCCTGAATCAATAAAAGTCTCTATATTTAGAAAGCCAACACACATGGACAGATATTTGCATGCATCCTCATATCACCATCCAGCGCAAAAGTTGGGTATTATATCAACTCTTGTGAATTGTGCAAGATCTGTACTGCCAGATGAAGAAGAACTAAAAAAAGAACTACAACATCTTAAATGGACCTTTAAAAGCAATGGCTACTCTTTAAAAAGTATCAACAAACAATTATCCCACTGTCAACGTAGAGACACAAAACAACTCCAAAGGTTATATCTCCTTGCCATATATCAGCACACTATCCAAAAAACTGAGTAGAATCTTAAAGAAATTCAACATACAAACGTGCTTCTCGATCTTCCAAAAATAAGATCAAGTTTCAGCAACTATAAACAATCTCACAACCTTCTACAATTTCCAGGTGTATACAAAGTCACATGTGAGTGCAGAAAACCTTACTATGGCCAAACGGAGAAATCTATCCTCCTATGTCAAGGAACACCAGAGAAGCATTGCTTATAAGAGAACCAGAGCAACTGCCCTGTCAGGCCATGTCCTGTTTTCAATAAACACGAACAACGAAAGCCGCCAACATGAAGTAAATTGGACAACAACTTCAAACCTACACATTTGCCATGATGAGGTAGAACGCCACATTGTAGAGTCAAAAGAAATCACCTTGGACCTTCTTCATATGAACAATAATCTCAGCTATAATTTGCCCGACTCTTTCAGCTCTACTATCAGATACTGGAGATCATGTGGTTCCACACACGCACAAGTGTACAACAATTGAACTTTAACACGGACTATAGCACAAGTTCATAATAACTGTAATTTACAGTCAAATATCATAACTTTATAATTGTATAGCTTTAGAGCGTCTCGATGTTATTTTCAGTGTCTTTTAATATCTTTCTATGTTCTTAATGTCTGATGAAGTCAATCTCGACGAAACATGTTGCGTTTTCAAATAAATCTCAATTTGTTATAATTCTCGGGTTTTTAGTTAGTTTATATTAAAAATGAATATATATATATATATATATATATGTGTGTGTGTGTGTGTGTGTGTGTGTGTGTGTGTGTGTGTGTGTGTGTGTGTGTGTGTGTGAAAAATAAATTAGTCTGAATGACTATAATATTATATTATGTGTTCTTTAAGCTCATTTAAACTGATTTATTTTTCATAACATTATCTACCGAGTAAATATGAATGCCAATATATACATATTATTATAATACTGGCATCTCCATGGAATCCAGACTCATTGCAGGAGACCCAATCTATCCACACAGTCTATCAGACTTCTCCTTGAACCCATTAACAGACAAAGAACTCATCACAACTGACTCTGGTAACCCATTGCACTCATTCACAACTCTCCAAGCAAAAAAATCTAATTCTCACACCCCTACTAACCACACCTTTATTCAACTTCCAGGAATGACCTCCCCCCCCTTGTTCTGGTCCCCTCTAGGCAAGTGCTGAAACATTTCCCCTGCCTCCATCCTTATATTATGTGCTCTTTAAGCAACATAAATGTTTCTTATCATATCCCCCATTTTCTCCTATCAATCAACTTCTGAAATCCACACACCTTGAATCTATCCTCATAGGGATCATTCCACAGGTCACTCTCAACTCACTTGCCTATTAATCCTCTCCACTGCTTCCTCATCCCCGCCAAGAAACCCAGGGGACCAGACTTGAGCACGGTAATCCAGATCTCGGTGTACTACCAAGGCCTCATAAAGAGGAATAACAACTTCTTTATCTATGCTTCAATAGCCAAGTAATCTCATGGGCTACCTTAGCAACACGTCCTCTAAACTTTAACTCTGTCTACCACCAGCCCTAACTCTCTAACTTCATCTATTTCCTGGAGTACAGTGCCATCAACATAATACAAATATATATATATATATATATATATATATATATATATATCTATATATATATATTTGAAATAGATTACATGACTGGAAACTGAGAGAAGAAAAATACAGAAACACTATATTTTAAATAAATAGCATGACTAGTTTTGTCTTTCTTAGAAGACTTCAACAGGTGCATTACATGAACAAGAGAGAAGCACAAACATTATGAAAGAAAGCTATAAATTATAACGCCAACATATTGAATTTGAAGGCATTCTATGTAACACTTCACTGGTGGGTGCGTGAATGGTTCAGCTTCTGTCCAACTTTGCCATTCACATGATCATGAACCTGTGCATGCACCCACCAGTGAAGTGGCACATGGAATGCCTTCAAATGTCAATACATTGACATTATAATTTATAGCTATTCTCTCGCAATTTTTGTTTGTTTTTCTCTCTTGTGGATGTAATGCATCAGATGCAGTCTTCTAAGACAGACAAAACTAGTTGCATGGTTTGTTTAAGTAAAATATAGTGTTCCTATATTTTTGTCTCTTGTTTCCAGTCTTATAATCTACTTCAAATATGTCTTATCTCAACCAAGCAAATCAGTTGTATCATATATATATATATATATATATATATATATATATGCTTAAGGGTCAAAGCTGTATAACTGAGAGGAGACCTCCACATAGCCTTTAAAGGAATGCGGAGAACCGACCAGGGCTTCTGACCTAATGTCCAATCCTCACCTTCTCGTGGTGCACCCTGTTGGGTATCTACTTTGATACTGAACGAACGAGGATGGGCTGGCAATTTGGGATTTAGCCGACCAAATTGTATTCTTATTGGTTAAACCAAAATAAAAAATGATGGTACAACATGACAAAATTTCATGCCGGCTGGGGCATCGCCCGGTTAAACAAGACCCCCGTTGTTTTCGCCAGGGAACCAGGGCGAACAGCGAAAAGTCAGCTACTGGAACAAATCTGAAAACAAACCCCAACTCAACATCACCAGAGTTAAAGATCGGTACTATCAATGTAAGAAGCCTGAATGGCAAAGAAATGGAGCTAGCTGAGGAATTAGATAAGTACCAGATCGACATAATAGGGGTGACTGAAACAAAAAAGACCAAAACTGGTGAGATCTTTCTGAGCAATAAATACAAAATGTTATATTCAGGCAATGACAATCAAGGAAAAGAAGGAGTAGCCATAGTATTCAACACAAAATACGAGGCTAATCTTCTTGAATGGCAGTCAGTCTCAAGTAGAGTCATGTGGGCAAATATCAGAATGGGGAACTGGACAATGAGACTTATTTGTGCCTATGGTCCCACAGAAGGTTCTACTAAGGTAGAAGTGGAGGAATTTTTTGAGGCTTTAGAAAAAGCAACTGACACAATGAAAAAGGAAAAGTTGGTCCTTGTTGGGGATCTAAATAGTAGAGTAGGAAATGATTGTGAGACATACAAAAATATTTTGGGAAAATTTGGAGAAAAGAGCAAAGCTAATAATAATGGCAAATATCTGTTGGATTTCTGCTCAGGACATGGACTGGTTATTACTAACACCATGTTCCAACATAAGAATGTGCACAAATTCACATGGAGAGAAGAGGCTAGGAATAAGAAAAGTCTCATTGACTATGTTATTGTTGATAGTGATGTTTTCTCCCTGGTGCAGGACACCAGAGTGTACAGAGGATTTGAAATTGGAAGTGATCACTATTTAGTCTTGAGCAGGATAAAACTGAATTTCATATTGAAAAGAATAACTTGTAAGAAAGTTTTAAAGCGAATAAAAGTTGAGCAGCTCTCAGATGTGAACTGTAGACTAAAATACAGAAATATTATTGAAAAGAAAATGAAAGAGTTTGAGAACAGGAATCAAACCTTGGAGATTCAGTTTCAAACTCTGAAGGAAACATTGATTGATTCTGCCAGAGAGGCATGTGGTGAGGTTGTGTGCAAGGATAAAAAAATCAGAACTCCCTGGTGGACACAGGAAGTTAAAGAGACAGTGAAGGAAAAGAAGAAAGCATATCAAAAGTTCCTGGCAAATAAGTCAGCTTTTACTCTTACAGAATACAGAGACAAATGTAAGAAAGCTAAACAGTGTGTAAAACTTGCTAAACAAAAGTCATGGGAGGACTTTGGCAAGAATATAGAAAATAAATATCAAGAAGGTGGCAAAATATTCTGGAGGTTGTTGAAGAAGCTTAGGAATGGAGGAAAGAGTGCTGTAAAAGGAATTAGAGATGATAAAGGTGAAATGAAAACAGGAGAAAAAGATATCCTTGAAGTATGGAGTAATTACTTTGAAAAACTGCTAAATGAAACAAGCAGTGATGACAGCACAGTGATAAAAAACACTGACCAGGCATGCAGTCAGGAATACATATCCATACTTGAAGTAGAAAAAGCCATCAAAGGCTTGAAATGTGGAAAGGCAGCAGGAGTAGATGATATTCGACCAGAAATGCTGAAGTATGGTGGTATAAGAGTCTTACAGTGGCTGCACTGCATAGTTCAGAAAGCCTGGACAGAGGGACGGATTCCCGATGATTGGAGTAGAGCTCTCATAGTACCCATATATAAAAAGGGAAATAAAACTGAATGTGAGAATTACAGAGGTATTTCCCTAATGAGTGTTCCTGGCAAGATCTATGCAAGTATACTTGAGAAACGGTTGAGAAGAATTGTGGAAGAAAAGCTTGGTGAAGAACAAGCTGGATTCAGGCCAAATAGAGGCTGTCAGGATCAGATCTTCACTTTACGACAAATAGTCGAGAAAGCATGGGAATATAACAAAGATCTGTATTTAAGTTTTGTCGATTTGGAAAAGGCATATGACAAGGTGCCAAGAGAGAAGCTATTCAATACGCTGCAGTTATATGGTGTCAATGGGGCATTATATCAAGCAATACTTAGTCTTTATTTGAGTTGTGAGTCAGCAGTTAGAATTGAAGGAAGTACAGGAAGATGGTTTAATGTTAAATCTGGTGTGAGACAAGGATGTACATTATCCCCTCTGTTATTCATTATCTATATGGATCACATTATGAAGGAATGTGGTATTAAACCTGATATCAAAATTGGAGATGTTAATGTCAGCTCTTTGCTTTATGCGGATGATGTTATACTTCTAAATAAATCCGCTACAAGTCTGCAAGATTCTCTGACTAAATTGAATAGCTGTTGTAATAGATATGGTATGAAGGTCAGCAATAAAAAGACAAAGACAATGAAAATAGGCAGAATCATTGAAAATATCAACTGTGTTGTGAATGGAGAACCTGTGGAACAAGTAAAACATTTCAGCTACTTAGGCACAATTTTTACTGAAGATGGTAAACTAAATATAGAAATAGACAACAGAATCAGCAAAGCTGGTATCGTGGGAAGTCAATTGAATAAATTCATATGGTATAAGAAAGAAATTAGTCGGAACACTAAATTAGCTGTATACAAGACTGTGTTCAAACCAATTTTAACTTATGGATATGAGAGCTGGGTCAGAAGTAAAACACTTGACCAAAGACTAGAGACCGCAGATATGAGAGTCCTGAGAAAGATTAGAGCCTTGAACAGATGGCATCAATGGCAATATCATATTAAAAATGAGGATATTAGGAAAGAACTTGACATTGTCAGCATCCAGGAATGCGTTAGCAGAGCTAATCTCAGATGGTATGGTCACTTAAATAGAATGGGAGAGGAAAGATTAGCAAAACAAGTGTTCTCTGCCAGGTTGGCAGGAAAACGACCCAGCGGAAGACCAAGATATAGGTGGATTGATACGGTACAAAGTGCCTTAGACGATAGAAATATAATATATAAGAAATATCAAGACTCCAACATGATAATGTTGGAGTCTTGACAAGTAACAGACTGATTTGGAGGAAAATTGTAGATAGGAAGTTAGTAATGATGTAATTCTTTCATGTAGTACTGTCATATCCTGTACACCCCCTTGAGGGTACATGGCAGGAATTTGATGATGATGATGATGATGATGATGATGATATATATATATATATATGTATATATATTTTTTTTTTGTTGACAAAAATAGACATAAATTGGTAAGTATAAACTGAAATGAACAACTTGAGCACAGTTGAAGAGGAAAACATAACAAACAGAGTCAAAATTATATATATATATATATATATATATGAGAGGTTTCCGAAAAGTAAGGTAACACGTTTTTTTTCCCTTAATAATAATGGTAAAAGGGAATGAGATAAAACACGGCGAACAGATAGACTCATTAATAACATACAAAGAGACCGCCAGTACAATGTTGTGCTACTTTCACCTCTCAGCTAATTCCAGTAGCAAAATGGCAGCTACTGTGTGAGTGTGGTCAAAACCAGGTATCCATGAAGTTATTAGATTTTTGCAAGCAAAAGGGGCTTCACCATGCAACATTCACAACAAACTGGTTGCTATGTATGGCGAAAAGATGATGTCAAAGAAGCAGGTGCATTGTTGGTGCAATGAATTTAAAGCAGACTCTAGTGACATGAAGACTGACATCAGGTGGACAGGCTTTCATTGAGCAAGACAGAAGACAACATTTTGTGCATTATTATTCTTGAATACCAGTGAGTAAAACTGCATGAAATTGCACAAGTGGTAAACTTGAATAAGTTGACTGTTTACGAAATTGTTATTCATGATGTCCTTGGCTTTCTAAAGGTGTGCTCCCACTGGGTGCCCTGGCAATTGTCAGAGGAGCAAAAGGCAACAAGTATGGGGATGTGTCTGTAGAATCTGTTGTGATGCAGTGTCTATGGCAAGGTTTTCTCACACGCCAAGTCACATTAGACGAAATGTAGATTCATCACTTTATCCCAGAGAGCAAACAAGACTCCAAGATGTATTATAAACAAGATTGTGGAAACGTCCACAATTTCCAGTGGGCAAAAAATTCAAAACTGTTCTCACTGGGATCCCATAGGGAAGAGTTTTGAATATTGAAGGAAGGCACCATTATCCCGTCCTTCCTTGTAATGGTTCTCAGTAAGATTTGCAAAATATCCCTCTATAGCTGCAATCACCTCTTGATTCGAAGAAAAATGCTGACCAGCGAGGAAGAGTTTTAGTTTTGGGAAGAGATAGAAGTCAGAGGGAGCCAAATCTGGGGAATATTGGAGATTTCAACAATTCATAGTGCAGATCCCTTAATTTTCCCATTGCCAAAACACCTTCATGGGCAGGTGCATTTTCCTGATGAAAGATGACTTTTTCCTTCTGCAAACTGGGTTTTTTCTCACGAATTTTTTCATCTATTCTGATTAGATGATTGGAATAATATTCCCTGGTTATTGTTTTACTCTTTTCAAAATAATTAATAAACAAAATGCCTTTAGCATCCCAAAACACCGATGCCATGACCTTTCCTGCCGATGGAACCGACTCTGTCTTCTTTGGCACTGAACAATCGGATTCTGTCCACTGTTTTGACTGCTGTTTGGATTCTGCTGGGTAATAGTGAATCCAAGTCTCATCTATAGTAATAAATTGATACACAAAATCAGTTTTATTCTTGTTAAAACACTCCAAGCACTGTTCAGAGATTTTCATGCGAGTGAGTTTTTGATCTTCTGTAAGCAAGAGTGGCACCCATCTTATGCAAAGCTTTTTCATTTGCAATTCTTCATGCAAAATATATCCTACATGTTATTTTGAAATGCCTATAGTCTCAGCAATTTCACACACTTGGACTCGCAGATCATCCAATACCATATCATGCACTTAATCAATGATTTCTAGTGTTTTTACACTTTTTGGACATTCTTCACATGGATCATCTTCAAGGCTGGTACAGCCACATTTAAACTTGGCCAGCCCATTTCTTAATTGTCAAAAATGAAGGAGAGGAGTGCCCATAAACTTTTATGAACTTCGAATTTCTTTTGGCATTAAACCTTCTTTTACAAAGAATTTTATAACCACATGATACTCAATTTTATCCATTTCAATTGATACAGATAACACCTTTGCTTCAGACAGCTGTATAAAACAAACTACTCGAGAGAATGAATTTGCAATTCCACATGGGTACTTATGACAGATGTACCAATTTAGAAAAAAAAATCTTGCCGATAGTGTTGCCATCTATGGTCGAGGAGGAAAACTTTTCCTCATGGTATCAATTTTCCTGCTAGCAATAGTGTACCAGCAGCTATTCTTGCACAAAACAAGTGAATATATATCAATCCCTCCCTCCCCTACAGATACACACACACACACAAGAAAAGGTTGCAAAACCTATAGCATATCAGTGTCATATATGTATTGGGGGGGGGGGGGGGGAGAATTGAAATATACATGGATATATATCACTGAAATTTTTTTTGGAACATTGCAGAAGATGAAGGAGATTGGTATAATGAATAGACTAGTGTATACATGTGGCCCAAGGAGAAACCTGCTAAACTTCAGGGATAATTCTTGAGTGAATTTATGCAATTTGTGATTGCATTGGAAGAAGGTCATCACTACAGAACTGTAGAAAAGATAAGCTTAATTTTTAATAATAAGACCTTGTATACATTTATGACAGATTTATTTTTTTTAATTATTTTGAGAGGGCACTAGCTTCATCTTGATTATCGGATACACAGTACACAGCACAGCTAAGTAATTATTTTTTAGTAGATATTATTGAAATTGTTATATATATTTGGTGATATTTTGTTTCTTTTGACTGTGTAGTTAAGTCATGTTGTTTTAGTCATCTATGATTAAGTGATGTTCTTTTCAGAATTGTTTTTCGTTATGGCACCAATACGCACGAGAAAAATGGTGACCAAGACATCGATGTTGGCGAATATCAATGCGCAAGATTTAGTTTAATGTATTGTGTGTCTGATGTATTCGTTGCCAACAGTGAATGGTTTGTGGTATGAGAGCGAGAATGGAGAAAATATTTGTCGGAAATGTTTTGTAGAATATAAGAAATGTGAATCACAAAAGAAAAAAGTGATTGATAATAAGGATATAAAGCAGGATTGTCAAGGTGTTGTGGAGAATGCAGTAGTGGAAGCAGTGAGTGATAGTGCACAAAATATGAGAGTTTAAAGGAAGTGGTTGAAAGTAATGTGGATGATGAGATGCTAACATGTAAAGAAATTCCATGCTTATGAGGACTCCTTCACAGGACAAAACGTGAGCTCATTTTGGCGAATGGTAAGGAAGGACAGAACATGAAAGACTGAATGGGGAAAGCTTAAAAGTGAGAGAGACTGAGAGAAAAGAAATAGTATTGTGTAGGGATTTGATGATTAACAGGTGTACTTAATGAGAAAGCAATGAAATTATGTTTTCCAGATGCAAAGATAAAGGATGTTAGTGATGCTGTGAGTATGCAGAAGAATGGAGCGAATTAGTTGATTGTATTGGCTGGCACAAATGATTTGAAAGGTGAGAAATATGGAATGAGAGAAGATATCAAAGAGTTGTTAGTGAAAGCAAAAATGAAGAGCAAGAAAGAAAAGAAAAGATTGCCTCGGTATGATAGTACAGAACTGAGAAGAAAGGCCATGATTGCCGATGAGTCAATGAGAAGATTGTTCAAGAAGAATGGTGTGCAGTTTATTGATGTATGGAAAGAGTTTGATGGATGAAAGGACTTGTATATGCCTGACAGAATGCATTTGAATGGTTTTGGAGTTAATGTCTGGATAAAGTGTTGTTTAGTGAGAGTGTGGTAGTGCAAAACCAGAGAAACTGAGATATTAGGGAGGATGAAATCTAGCATGTGTCTGGCCACCCCTGTGAGAAACGAGCATGGGTACAGTAATGATTATGCAATGCCAAATGGGATTTCACAGGTCTCCAATTTAAATAGGTTCATAATGACATTACACAAGGGTAACTATGGATACAAAGAGATGTTGAAATGCATGTAGATCATAGGTTCCCAAAGTGGGCGGTACTGCCCAACAGTGGGCGCTGAAGCCTTTTAGGGGAAGGCTATAGTGGGATCAGAAATTTGATCCCACTATAGCCCCACTAGACCGCTAGACAGCCTGAACACCACCAAATGGGTGGTGTTCAGGCAGTCTAGTGGTTGGTGGCTTTTTATAGAAGAAATTAATAACATATATTTAAAAATTGATTATTTTCGTGATTTTGCGATTAGATAATCATTTAAAATTTAAATATTGCGTTTTAATTCATCTTATGCCCGTCTTACATGATCAATTTTTTTTTATCAATTTTCTATTTCATTATTTAATCATTTGAAAATTTACCATGTCAGATAGCAATAGATGTCAATTTTCTATGTCAATGAGAAAATAGAGCATGTATATATGTGTGTATAATAGGTTATGTTTACAGTAGCAAATATATTCGTTATATTTCATTTCAAAATATATATAAAATATATAAAACACTTTTCTAATTGATTTGTACAAAAATAAACCCAATTTTATATAATTTAATATTGCGAGTAAAAATAATAATGGCAAGAAAGAAATAAAATCGTAAATTTTTGTTAGCCAAGCTAGTACTAACTTATATTGCTAACTAGAAGGAAAAAACAAAGCAAATATTATTCGAAATTCATTATACTGTTTTCTGTGGTTATGTTTTGTAGGTTTGTTGTTTATATCTTGTGTAATTATTTTATTTATTAATTATTATTTATAATTATTCGGACAATGTTGTGGTCGGACGAACAAAATGCACTTGTGTGCAAAATAAAAAATCGAACGTGTCATACAGGATATTTTAACTTCTATTTTTTTATATACTTAAAAAAATTATTCAATTTTTGCTATTGTAAAAATTGATCGTGCCATACAGGCTTTAGTCTACCCATGCAGTAGATGAGTCTTAACTAGTAGTATGTCAGTGAACTATTATGTAGGTAATCCACTCAATTCACCATGTTTTGACAGGAATATGGGTGCTTGCAGTGACTTGTTCAAAGCACGAGTAAGATAGTATCACAAGCAAGTCAATGCATGCAAGTCGATTCGGGCTAGATTTCAAATCTATAAATACCAGTGGTTTAGGAATAAGTTTCATTATTTTTTGTGTGCTTTCCAACAATCATCAGTCGAAAGTGTGATAGATAAGTGGAGTCATACAAAGTGTAAATTAAATCTTTTATTTTGTGAATATTTTTGCAAATTTTATTACTTCATTATGTCTGAATATAAGAATAAATGTCGACAGTACAGTATTAGCTATTTGAAATATGGTTTTATTCAAACTGTTATAATGGGGGGGGGGGAGTATTTTCACAGACAATCACAAACATCCATGCCCATGGCAGGATTCGAACCCACAGCTTTTTGGCTGGAGAGCGGATACGCTAACCACTTTGCCAAACAGGCTGGCAAAATATGTTGTTGGGTACTGCTATAGACCAGGGAGTCCACATGAAGATGCCATATATCAGCAAATCAGCACAATGAGTATAGATCAAACAATTATTATGGAAGACTTTAACTATGGGCCATCGATTGGAAGGAGGAAAGGGGCATAGCACGATGGAAGTGGGTTTTTATACAGTTGCTAAGGGATAATTACATGAAACAACATGTTATAGAGGTAGACAAGTGGTTTGAAGATGTTGGATCTGATAATAGCATCAGATGTATCCATAACCAAGGTAGATACCCTGTTTCCAACTGGGGGAGAGTGATCGTGTGGTCTTGTTCTGGGAAGTTGCAAAACACGTGGACTTCTCTGTCAAGAAGGGGTTTAATTGATTATGAGAGACTCAGGAGTCATCTTGGAACAGTGCTACGTCTTGAGAAGCTACAAGAAAAGAATGTCAGTAGTGTATGCAAGTGGTCACAGATTGTTTGAGGGCAGCAGTATCAGACTGCATATCCAAGGTCAGGAGGTTAAACCAAGTTGGAATTAAGTGGATTAGTAAGGATAAGAGCTACAAAAAAAAAAAAAAAAAAACATTATGGATGAAATATGAAGGAAAAAAGAGATCAGCATACTCATGAGCAGTACAAAGTACAAGCTAAAAGGGTGATAGTATGGCAGTGAAGGCTAATCAGACTACGACAGAGAGAGAGAGAAAGAGAGAGAATTAGCCAAAAGGCCAAAGTTAAACCAAAAGAGTTTTTTTGTTATGTAGCATAGCAAGTAACAGGAAAAATGACTATGGTAGAATGACTTTAAACAATGCTCATGGTAGGAAGGTGACTGAAACCAAAAGAAATAGTTGAGTTGCTGAGTGATCATTTTGCAGGTGGTGGTTAAAGTTATCTAGGCGGTGATATTACAGCTGCTGATGTTACAGATGTTAAAGAGATGCATATCAACATTGAGATAGATGAACAGGAGGCATTCAGAATATTAAAAAATATGAATGTGAACATACCAGTGGGACTGAATGGCATATCAGCCTACATACTACTGAATGTGCAAGAGAATTTGCCTCTGACAAAGCTCTTCAATCTAAATCTCATCTCTGGCATGGTTCCAAGGGAGTGGAAAGAGGGTAAAATAGTAACCATTGCATAAAGGTGGCTCCAGGACAGAGGTAGCAAATGATAGACCAATTAATATATTCAGAGTCAATGTTAAACGTTGATGAAACTTTGGAAAAAGTTTTTGGAAATGTTGGTGAAAGGTAAAATGTAAAACAGTAGGTGGACAGGGATGCAATACTCTATAGTGGGTAGTATGGCTTTATAAAGAGTAGGTCCTGTCTTAGTAACTTACTCACATTTTATAATAAATGTGACAGCAGAAATGGATACAATGCTCAACTTTGCCAAGACATTTGACAGAATAGCACATGGAAATATATCACAAAAACTGGAGAGCATGGGAATGGATATGAGGCTAGTAACATGGATAGGCAGATGGCTGACAGATAGACATTAGAGAGTAGTATATGATGGAGTGGAGTCTAGGAGAATGATGGTGACAAGTGGAGTACCTCAGGATTCAGTACTAGGGCCATTATGCTTTCATTATTATATCAATGACATAGGGAAAGATATAAGAGGGGATATTCAGTTGTTTGCTGCTGATGATGCAAAACTGGAGAGAGAGAGAGCAATAGCTTATAAAGGTGATGTAGGTATCCTGCAGGATGATTTAAATAAATCCATTGGGGCCAAAGGATAATAATTGTCATTTTAATGTTGAAATGTGATGTTATGTACTTTGGGTTGAAAAGGTTGCATATGGTGTATCATATTCATGGTATTGGTTTGAAGGAAATTGATGAGACTAGGGAGACTAGGTGAAAATGGTGGACAAAGAGTTGAAGTTCAGAGGGCAAATTGCAAAAGCTAGTTCAACAAATTACTTGGATGTTGAAAAAATATGCTAACAAATAAAGATAAGGAAGTTATAATCCCTCTTTATAAGACTGTGATTCAGCCACATCTTCACTACTTGTACAGATTTGGTCACCTGGATTTCTTGGGGATCAGGAAGTGGTCAAAAAGATTAAGAGATGAGTGACCAAGATGGTGACAGGTTTGTGGAATACTCCTATGAGGATAGGTTGAAGGTGAAGGTTACAAAGTTTAGTTCAGTGATGGCGAACCTTTTTACCCAGGTGTGTCAAACTTTTTTTTTTTTTTTAAATATTGACGTTGTTGATGTGCCACTTGTATGCATGCATTATAAATGTAACTACATAATCGTAGATGGTGACTTATACATATCATATTAGGCTATTTATTTAATAGGACATCGATATAAAATCTATGAATTCATATTATACAATTAATTTAATAAACTGAAATTACAAACTTACATTACATTTAATGACTTTTCTGTTGCTGACTACTAGTAGAAAGTTCTTTCAATGAACAAACCTACCTTCACCTTAACTGAGAGCCATCTTACATGATTTATCGCAGTTTTTTCATCAGAATACCAATATTTTTCAACATCCAAGGTGTGTCACCTGAAACCCTCAAGTGTGTCAGTGCTGACATGCGTGTCATAGCGCCATCACTGGTTTAGTTGATATGCAGAAAAGATGGGGGGGTGACATGATAGAAACGTTTAAGATAAAGGGGTTTTATACAATGGATGCAAGTGAAATTTAAGTTGCTGTTTGAAATTTAAGTCAGAGGACTAGAGACCATACGTGGAAGTTGTGTAAGAGTGTGGTTAGTGGAGGTGTGCAGACCAGAATCGCCTGTGAATTCCCTGATGGTGAATGGATTCAAGGAGAGGTATGATAGGACTTGTGTGTATGATGGTTGATTTGGTGTCCTGCAATGAGTCTCTGGACTCCATGAAGATGATGTAAATAATAATAACTATGTGAGTACCAGTGTTTGCTTGAATTGGTTTAATATTTTGTGAAGTTTTTTTTTTATTGTTACATCTTGTTCCTCACTGATATTGTGGTTGCTGCTATATGTACATTGTCCCCCATCATTCAAAAACTACATTCCAGACAGCAGACTATTGGATTTTATAACCAGCTACACTTTGTTATGTCTCCTCCCATCAATTAAAAATGGAGTAGGTGAGAAATGTCAGCTTCAACAGCAGAAACTGACAGAGGATGAAGTGGATTGCAATGGATGTGTCTAACTGTTGCTGAAAGAGGGAAACAGATGTGGTGAGGATGGATGTGGGTGGAATGATGAGTGAGTGAACAGAGATATTAGCAAGCTTGAGAAGAAGATAGTTAATACAAAGAGAAAAGGGTTGGGGGTTGATAAGTCAAAAGAATGAGAGATCAATCAGGAGGAAGTGAGTGGTGATAACGAGAGAGAGATGGACAGAGATTTGATCATTTAGAATACGCAATATAGAATAGAAGAAGAAATCTTGCCTGGGGCAATGAAAGACAGTGTAATGAGATACTATGGTACAGTAGCACACTCAGGGTTTAATCTGGGGGGGGGGGGGGTGAGTTGAGTAGACGATTTGAGAATACACACTACACATCGCATACGACCTATGACTGAGCATCTGCAATGATTGCTAATTCATAAGTGGTATAGAAATAGAAGACCCAACACAACATAAATTTTAAAAAAATTGAATTTTATTAATTAGGAAAAGATTTTTGGAAAATTTTCGAGTGTTTTTTCCCTTTTTCTTTGGGGGAACCCTTGCCCCCCCCCCCCCCCCGGATGCACCACTGCTATGGTAATAAAATACTAAAATTTGCCAACTTCATTAGCTGAGTGGATAGTGTACCTGCTCTTTAATCAAAAGGCTTTAGGTTGAAATCCTACCATGCATATAAATATTTGTGAATGTAGGAGACCATTACCATTCTTACTTGAAGACTTGAAATAGAGTCATAAAATTGCATGTTAGATCTCCAGAAAGAAGTTTATAGATTATGTCAAAAAATAAAATACATAAAAAATGAAAAGAAAAAACCATGTCCTGTTCATAATACTAAGTATTTCAGTTTACAACCTTCACAGAAGGATTTGAATGAAGTATCCTTATTATTATTACATCCTCCATGGAGTCGACAGGCTCATTGTGGGAGGTTCATTCAACTGACAACATATTTATCATATAGAATTTTAAAATCCTTAACACTCCTCGCATTAACCTCACATTCTGGTAATGTGTTCCATTCACTGGCAATTCTCCATGTAAAAAATCTACTCCTCACCCCCCCCCCCTTCACCTCACTTTTACATAACTTCCAGGAATAACCTCTGGTTCTTCCCCTCTCACCTTCTACTCTTTTTATAATCTCCTCTGGATTAATCTGATAAAATACTCTCACTAACTTAAATGTCTCTGTCATATCACCTCTCTTTCTCCTATCCACCAAACTCTGCAATCCACAGATTTCTTCAACCTTTCTCCATAGCCAGCATTCCAAACTCCTGATATTGTCTTAGTCACTTGTCTCTGGACCCTCTCCAATGTTCCTACATCACACTGAAAACCAGGTGACCAGATCTGAGCACAAATGTTATCTGACCAATGCATTATACAGTGGCACAACCACTTTGTTATCCTTGCATGTTAGAGTACTTCTTATCATAACAGCACTATGATGTGCAGCCTTTGCAACACTATCAATATACCCTCTCTAAACTTTAGTCTACTGTCAATCATCACTCCCAAATTTCTAATCTCATTCACTTCCTGTATTATGCCACCATCAATATAGTACAGAGCCTTATATTTCTGCACTCCAAAATGCAACACCCTGCACTTATTGATATTAAAACTACAACTCTTTTTGTCCAAGTAAAAAGTCTTTTCAAATCTTTCTGAAGGTATTTAACATCAGCAGTGCTACTTATAAATCTTCCCAACTCTTTGCATCATCAGCAAATTACTGAAGATCCCCAGTCAGTCCACATGACATATTGTTTACAAACAAGTTAAACAGCAAGGTTCCAAGAACAGAACCATGGGCATGTCACTGGTTACCCTTCTTTTTTGAGACACTGCTCCATCATACACAATATGATGCCATCGTTCAGAGAGTTAATCTCTGATCCAGTGGTTCTTAATCAGTGTTCCCCAGAAAACTTGTGTGCTGAGAACTGGTTACATGACCCAGTTCTGAGTGTAATTGGTGTTTGCAGGAGGGGTGGGTGGGGAGGAGTGTCTCTTTTACAGTCATTCAGTGATGTATGTTTGGTTTGTGTGTTGTCTAACATCGTAATATCGCACAGTCCATTTTCAAT
Organism: Typopeltis vanoorti; assembly: GCF_054136105.1. Classification (NCBI taxonomy): domain Eukaryota; kingdom Metazoa; phylum Arthropoda; class Arachnida; order Uropygi; family Thelyphonidae; genus Typopeltis; species Typopeltis vanoorti. Next base: position 74,563,182 of record NC_143549.1, read on the forward strand.
GCGTATTTAGTTTGTGGGTTGTCTTAGTAGCACAATGGATAAATTTATTATTAAATGAAAATATGATTCTGAGGCAAATATTAATGATGGGACAAGTACAACTGGAAGTAGTAGTAATGATGTTGCTGAAAATATATCTCATACAGAAGATGCATTATACGTAATAAAAAAAGAAAAAATTAATAGATAATATTTGGATGAATATTTAAGTTGTAGTTTTACATGGACCAGTGAAGAAGAATGTCCTATGTCCCAGTGTCTTGTATGCTGGCAAAAACTATCCAATAGTGCAATAGTTCTTGCTAAGTTGAAACGCCACTTTACTACAAAGCATGCCAATATTGCTTCAAAAACTAAAGATTATTTCAAGAGATTGTTGGACAGCAAGTTAAATAAGTAAAATATTTTGAAAAGACTTAAAATTTCTGATAAGGCATAACTTGCATCATATACGGTAGCCGAATTAATTGTTAAAATTAAAACCACATACTACAGCAGAGTCTTTTATTTTAGCAGCATGTTCTGAAATAGTAAACATTATGTTTGGTGTCAAAGCAAAAACGGAAATTATAAAAATTTCTCATTTGGACGATACAATAAAAAATAAAATTAAAGATATGTCAGATGATTTTGGGAAAATAGTTACCAATAAACTTTCCAAACAACATTTTGCTTTACAAATTGATGAGTCTACTGACATTAGCAGTAAAGCTCATATACTAGGATTCATTCATTTCATTAATGAAAATCAAATAGTGAATCAATTTTTATGCTGCAGAGAACTTAGCGAATGTACAACAGGACAAGAGATTTTTGACTCTATTACATCATATTTAGAAAATTTTAAAATTTCATGGGAGCGGTATGTAAGAATTTGTACGGATGGTGTTCCATCAATGGTAGGCTCTATTAAATGATTTGTTATCCTTGCAAAGAAAATAAACCCAAATATTATATCTATGCACTGTTTTTTGCACAGAGAATCCCTAGTTTCAAAAACATTATCGGCAATATTAAAACCTGTACTAGACCAGGTTGTAAATATGGTAAATTACAACAAGTTAAGATCTTTAAAAGCACGCCTTTTTTAAAAAACTTTACATATCTATGGAAGTCAAGTACAAATCTTTGCTTCAGCACACTGAAATAAGATGGTTATCAGGGATAAAGTGCTATTCCGAATTTTAGAATGAACTTAAGAATGAATTGGCCTTTTTTTCAAATTGAATGTAGAGATGCTTTTGTAAAATGTATTTAAAATGATATTTGGTGTGCTAAAATGGCATATTTAGCTGATATTTTTAATTACTTAAATAGTGTTAATACAAGTATCCAAGGAAAAAATGAAAATATTTTGATATCCACTGACAAATTGTCAGCTTTTCAGAAAAAAGTCTCTTTTCAGAAAAACCGCATATCAGGGAAAAAACCAGTAGATAATGTTTCCTTCGCTCCATAATAAAAATGTCGAGGAATTATTTCTGTTATAACAGAACATTTAATAATATTGAAGAAAAGATTTCAAGTTACTTTCCTTCCTTAAATACACAATTATGACTGGATACGAAATCCATTTGGCTTTGTTAATACATCGAGTTGTGAGTTTTCTTTACAAGAAGAAGAACAATTAGTTAAATTTGTCCACAGATCATACTCTAAATGAAAATTTTTTTGATATAACTCTTGAGGAATTTTGGATTTTTGTCCAAATCGAATAACCAGCTCTCTACACAAGGGCACTGAAAATTTTGTTACAATTTTCAACATCATATTTGTGTGAGCTCGGTTTCTCAATATTAACCAATATAAATATGACCATTCCAGTTTCTCCTGATCCTGACTCTGATTTGCATTCCACCTCTCCCATCCTCATCTTTCTGCATTACATCACCTTGTGCTGCTGCAACCACATCTTCAATCTCATATCCATCTTCCTACTGTTGTATAATCTGTTTAGCTGTGAAATCCTGCTTCACAAGTAGATTCTAATCATTTACTACATTAACTTCTTGACTCTGTGCCTTCTCAGAAAACAACACACTTTAAGTGCCCAACACCAAACCCATCAAGTGCAATCCATCAACTTTAAACCATTTCGACTTTCCTTCAAATTCACTCCACAGATTTACAAACTGAACCATCTTTTCATTATCTCCACTCTCCTTTTCAATTCACTATTATCATATCTGGGCAACACGCCTATGTCTTTCCCAACAATACTATTCTTCTTTACCTGCTGCAACTACTCCCTCAAGTTTCTATCAACATTCTTTATCTCCCCAACCAAGTCATTTGTGCCCATGACTACCACTAATTTTGATGCCTGGTATTTTCTTTTCTGCAATGCATCAGTTATTTCTTCATTTTTCCACCAGGAAAGCATATTTTGTGCACTTTATTAGTAATTACACTTCTAATGATCAAGTCTCCCCCATGACAGGATTATGACTAGGTTTCTTGCATATAGAGGCTTCTCGTCAACTAGACGTGTAATGAATGATGAAAACAAGATAATGAAGTTAAAGATCATGTGAGTGAACAGTAGAGCAGACCAGGTGAGACTGATGTGGCTTTGAAAAGTGAGAATGAGAGAACAGGAATGCAAGTTGGACAGGGAAATGATTGGGCCAAAGGGTTTATGTAGACGTGGTGTAAGGAGAATGGATTTTGAAAGTAATAATGAAAGCATGTATGTGGGTGGTCAGCATAGGAATGAAATGGCCTGGAACACATATGGTATATATTACAGAAGGTGAGCAGACAGGAGCAAGTGAGGTCATAGATGGGGGAAACATGAGTAGGATGTTATAGACCAAGAAATGAATTATGTTTATTTATGAATGTCATGAGTATCAGAAATAAAGAAGATGAAACTGTTACACTGATTGAGTTTTTGTGTCCAAAAATAGTTGGAAAAAAGTGAAACATGGTTGGATAAGAATGACATCTTAATGGCAATAGAAATGGAGAGACATGATGTTTTTTGTGAAGATAGGAAAGGCAAGAAGGGTAGAGGGTGCTGCTAATGATATCAGAGGAATTATGTCTGCACAAGAAGAAACAAGTGGCAGTGGTTGTGAAACAGTATGGTGTGAAGTGGAGGTTGACAGAATGATATATTTTGTTTGATGTTGCTACTGGCCATGGAATGTGGAAACAAAGAAATGCATAGTCATCTTGACCAAGAAATGAGCAAGCAAAGGGTGATTTCAATTACAGCAATATTGATTGGAATGAAAAGATAGCATCAGGAATAAGGAGAATGAATTTCTTCAGTTCTTAAGGGAAGTCAATATGTAATGGAGGGTCAGTACCGTGAACAGGGTGTAGCATATAGGCAGCCTGCCTCACTGCGCAGCTTAATAAGGATGCTCATTTGGCCATATTGCGGCAGGCGGCTTCGCTACACGAACAATTCCTGTTAGCGTAGCAAGTGCAGAAAGAAGTTTTTCCAAGCTTAAACTGATTAAAAATTATTTGTGAACAGCAATGGCCCAAGAAAGATTGGTTGGTCTAGCAACTATATCAACAGAGGCAGACATAACTTATAATTTAAATTTAGAAGAGCTTATAAACAGTTTAATTGTGCGATATCTCCGTAGAGCAAACATTTAATTAATATATTAGGTAATTGTTTTGCATTAATGTTTCTCTTGTAATAAACACAAAATAGCAATTAGAGATTTTTTTATACTTTTGTCTTATAATCCATCAGGAGCGATATTTTATTGTTTGTCTTAGGACACAATCTAATCTGGCGATGGCACTGTGGAAGTTACAAGAGGGTTAAGTCTTCCATTCAGGTTATATCATCAGAGGTGTGATTGTGAATGGAGTTCCTAACTGTCCCCTGGTTGGTGAGAGTGACCATCAAGTAGCTTGCAGCCAATCATAAGAGAACTTTGATAAAAAAAAAGGATATATGTTGAACTGAAAGGCTAGTGATTATGAAAAGCTTAGGACATAAACTGGGAGCCATAGAGTGGAAAAAGGAATTGAGTAGTAAGGATATAGACAATATGTGGGCATTGATCAACAGCTAACTGAGGCATGTGCAGATGTATTCCAAAGGGCAAAAAGGTCAAACAAGGTAAGAGTAAAATGTATGAATGAAGGGATTAAAATCTGGAAGAAGGCACTGTAGAGGCAACACAAGATGAACATTGGTAATAATCAGTTACAAACATTCATAAATGTATGAAGAGTACAAAGAGTAGGCAAGGAATGTGATTCAGTTGGTAATGACAGTAAAAGAGCAGTATGAAAAGAAATTAACCAATCAAGCTAAGCAAAATCCTAGTGAGTTCTTTCAATATGTGAAAAGTAGAAGAAAAAAATGACAACAGGGGAATGATCCTAGTTGATTACACTGGCAGATTTGTAACCAATGCAGAGGATTTATTAGAAGTATTCAATGATCAGTTTATCTGTGTATTTCATCCTTGTGAAGGCAACATCATGAGCAGCTAGAGTATAGAGGGTATGGAGGAGGAGGAACTCATGATGAATAAGCAGAAAGTATATGAAGAATTAAGTAAACTCAATGTTAATAAGCCAATGACAGTATACATTGACACATGTTTTGAAGCAATGCTCTATGGAATTAAAGGCACTTTTTGTACACAGTTTAACATAGTCTTAAAATAATACAAGTCCCCAGGAAATGGAAGGTGGGAAAAATTGTCCCACTGCACAAAAGTAGGGAGATAAGACTGAGACTACAAATTTTAGGGTAATATGTGTCTGAAGTTGGCATTGTTTAGTGTTAGAGAAGTTAGTGAAGACTAGGATATAGAAATGGGTTGATAATAGCATTATTCTTTATAATAGTCTGCTATGGGGAGGTCATGTTTTAGCAGTCTCTGCTTGCATATTATAAGGTAGCAAATTCAATAAAGGTGATTTATATACAGTGGTGTACTTGGATTTTTCAAAGTTCTACGAGAGACTGCCACATGACAAGCTAGTAGCTAAATTGAAACAGATGGAATTAATAACAGTCTAGTGAGTTGGAAAGCTGATTGACTTTCTGATAGGTATCAGACAATCAATCCAAAGAGGAAGAACACTAGTAGAGTGCCATTGGGATCTGTTTTGGGAACATTATTGTTTAACTTGTATGTTAATGAGATTGGTAACTAGATTAACTGGAAATACGCAGCTGTTGTGTTTTAAAATAAATGTTTAACATGGCAGTCAAGCTTGCAATTGTGATAACTCCATACTGGTTAGAAATTTGAGCCATGTGGTTATAACATTTTTTTTTTAAATTAAAATTACTCAGGAATTAACCCCTGAAGCTGTTTCAGTATTCCTCTCAGGCATGCTGCATAAGCATTATGAAAAAACTTACTTTGAATAAACTTTTCCAAGTCAGAAAAACTCTCCATCCACTCAAGATCTGAAAAAAATACAGTAAAAATAACTAGATGACATTTTAAAAACATAGTTTCATCACAAATACTAATAGCAAAACTTAGTAGAAATGGAGCTTTCCCAATATATCAACCTAACATAGCTAATAAATATGATAAGTAACTGAAGCCTTTTAGGCTCTATATTTTATTATTATGATAAGTAAAATTATAAATTAAATAACAGTACATCAGGTGGTAAGGCTTATACATTGATATTCATACTTTTAAGGACTACATTAGGTTCCACCACTATGACCATTCAGGACTCACAGACCATACTTTGAAAAATAACACCTTTTTCCATCATATTGAAAGTTTATTTTTCACTAGGTTAGAATATAATATAATAAATTTAGTTTAATCCTTTATCCCAGTGAGAGCAAACAAAGTTTGCACCTGAAAATATCTTCAGGAATGAATATAGTGTTGTACTATCTTACCTTGATAAGTAGTACAACACCAGGCAACTCGTAGCAAAGGTGGAGCAAGCTACCAACACTCCTATCCCAGTATCTCCTATAATGCACAACACATCTCCTTGTGGATATGTATACTGTTATGCATTAAGGGATTGGCCACTACCCAGACTAGTTTCGACCTTTAATGAGGTCTCTTCAGTGGGAGCCAGGCCCAGAGTTGGAGATACTGGGCAGAAGCAGTAGCAAGGTCATCTTTACCTATAGGAGTTGCCAAAAGGTTTGCCACCTTTTTTTTTTTTTTTTTTATTAAATTACTCTGGATTTAGAGATAGATGTTGAAAGTTTATTTTTCACTAGGTTAGAATATAATAAATTTAGTTTAATCCTTTATCCCAGTGAGAGCAAACAAAGTTTGCACCTGAAAATATCTTCAGGAATGAATATAGTGTTGTACTATCTTACCTTGATAAGTAGTACAACACCAGGCAACGCATAGCAAAGGTGGAGCAACCTACCAACACTCCTATCCCAGTATCTCCCATAATGCACAACACATCTCCTTGTGGATATGTATACAGTTATGCATTAAGGGATTGGTCACTACCCAGACTAGTTTCAACCTTTATAGAGGTATCTTTATGGGAGATACTGAGATAGGAGAGTTGGTAGCTTGCTCCACCTTTGCTACGAGTTGCCTGGTGTTACTACTTACCAAGGTAAGATAGTACAACACTATATTCAGTCCTGAAGATATTTTCAGGCACAAACTTTGTTTGCTCTCACTGGGATAAAGGATTAAATTAAATTTATTATATTCTAACCTAGCGAAAAATAAACTTTCAACATCTTTCTCTAAATCCAGAGTAATTTAATAAAAAAAGGTGGCAAACCTTTTGGCAACTCCTATAGGTAAAGATGACCTTGCTACTGCTTCTGCCTGGTATCTCCAACTCTGGGCCTGGCTCAGAGTTGGAGCTTTGTTGTACTACTTACCAAGGTAAGCTAGTACAACACTACTTAAATTAAGGGGATATTAAATCCCACATAGTTTTAAAACCGAATAAGAAACTCAAAGATTGGAATCAGAGAGTTTCTTGCCGAATATAGTAAACTATAAAGTATCGGCGACACTAGCGTTAGCAAATGCAAGTGATCCTAGTACGTAGTACAATACCGGACGACTCGTTGCAAAGGTGGGGGAAGTTCAGATCGCTATTCTTAGGTATTTTCCATAATGTAAAAACACATTTCCTAGGAAATGTATGCTGTTATTACATTATGGAGGGAGGTCACTACCCAGACCGGTTTCAGCCTTTTTTGAGGCTTCATCAGTGAGTAGCTAGACCTAATACCAAAGTGTATAGCGAAAAGAACTTATATACTCTGCGAACAAGTTATCCAAACAGGTGCAACCATTAAGTTACTTAAATATAAAGAGCTAATAAGCTTCATTTCGGCAATGAAAACATTACTTAAATTAAATCCCACATAGTTTTAAAACCGAATAAGAAACTCAAAGATTGGAATCAGAGAGTTTCTTGCCGAATATAGTAAACTATAAAGTATCGGCGACACTAGTGTTAGCAAAAAAAAACTATGTGGGATTTAATATCCCCTTAATTTAATTAATGTTTTCATTGCCGAAATGAAGCTTATTAGCTCTTTATATTTAAGTAACTTAATGGTTGCACCTGTTTGGATAACTCGTTCGCAGAGTATATAAGTTCTTTTCGCTATACACTTTGGTATTAGGTCTAGCTACTTACTGATGAAGCCTCAAAAAAGGCTGAAACCGGTCTGGGTAGTGACCTCCCTCCATAATGTAATAACAGCATACATTTCCTAGGAAATGTGTTTTTACATTATGGAAAATACCTAAGAATAGCGATCTGAACTTCCCCCACCTTTGCAATGAGTCGTCCGGTATTATATATATATACTATATATATGGAGTATATATATATACTACGTACTAGGATCACTTGCATTTGCTAACGCTAGTGTCGCCGATACTTTATAGTTTACTATATTCGGCAAGAAACTCTCTGATTCCAATCTTTGAGTTTCTTATTCGGTTTTAAAACTATGTGGGATTTAATATCCCCTTAATTTAAATAATGTTTTCATTGCCGAAATGAAGCTTATTAGCTCTTTATATTTAAGTAGTACAACACTATATTCAGTCCTGAAGATATTTTCAGGTGCAAACTTTGTTTGCTCTCACTGGGATAAAGGATTAAACTAAATTTATTACATTAATATTATTTTTCCATTATAGCTAATATATTAATATTATTTTTTCATTATAGCTAATATATTAATATTATTTTTTTCCATCATAGCTAATATAGATAATACATGAAACTATTCCAGGAATTTACTTCTGTCTTAATAAATCTGGATGCATGGAACTGCCTAAAATCCAGGAAATGCTCATCATCATCAGAGTATAAGCCCAAATGCCAAAAACATTCCATCTAGTCCACTAGGGTGTAGGACTTTAGACCTACCTCTCATTGTCCTTCCTCAGTTTCACTTACCCAATGTAGTGCTTGCATGTGCATAGCTTTCTGTACACTGTTCCTGATGATGGTAATTTGATTTTGCTCAAACATCAAAAGTATTAATTAAAATATTGTAATTCATACATAATTTATGTTGTAATATAAATTAAAGATGCCAAGAAATTATAGGCCCTTCCCATAATGCATAGCATTATACATGTCCATAAGGATATGTGCATCGCATTATGGGATATTAAGGCAATTGACATGAAGTTATTAGCTTCGATAAACAAGTAGTGCAATTGTGAAGTGACTTCACGTGCAAACTTTGTTTGCTTACACTTGGATAAAGGATGAAACCAAGAATATTGGCATCTTTAATTTATAGCATAACCAAGTGAAAAAAAACTTTCAATATGTTGTAATATCCTTATTAAAAATACCAGTATAAATAATATGTGACAGCAAGGCATAGTGGAAATGCAGCTGCCCCTATGTATAACTAACCCCTAAGGCTATAAATTAGTTATTTTTTAATCAACTTCTATGTTTGTATATCTCAGCCACTTGAGGGCCACAATGTGCTTTATATTGGTAAAAGACTGCAGTGAAGGGAAGTACTATTCTGTATAATAATTGCTGATATTGCTTGCATTTCAGCATATTATTATTATTATTTTTGATAATGTAATGTGTCTATGTGATTATTGGCCTTGTGGATTTATTACTGACTTTTTACTGAATTGTTAAATCTTGCCTTGAATGAAACACAATGGTGGTACTTACAGTGCTGGCTCTAGGGGTCCTGATGCCCTGATGCAATTTTAAGTGGAGTGCCCCTTACTTTTTTTTTTTTTTAAATGTACAGGCAACCCTCATATAATGCGGTTTCGATATAACGTGGTCTACAAATTGTAGTAACCCTAGTTCGACACAGTACTCATACAATAGGGTTTTATTATTATTATTATTATTATTATTATTCAGGCCTCCAAGGAGTCAAAAGACTCATCGAGGGAGGTCCTTTCTAAGACAAAGTCTGTCAAGACTCATCGAGGGGAAGTCCCCCTCTGAGAAACACAAAGTTTATCATACCACTCCTTAAACCCACTGACCGTTCTCGCTCCCACCACTCCACCAGGCAATGCATTCCACGGCTCAACCACCCTCCACACAAAGAAACCACTCCTTACCCTCTTGCTCACAGTTTCCTTTCGTAACTTCCAGGGATGGCCTCTTGTCATCACTCCTTCCCGCTGATCAACCAAGCGAAAGAACTCCCCAGTGTCAACCCTGTAACCACCTCTCAACAGTTTAAAAGTCTCAATCATATCACCTCTCCTTCTTCTATCCACCAAACTCTGCAGTCCACATTCTCTCAGCCGATCCTCATAACTATCCTTGTACAGTATTGAAACCATCTTTGTCATCCGTCTTTGTATCCTTTCCACGGTTAATTTATCCCCTTCAAATCCTGGGGACCAAATCTGAGAACAATAGTCCAAGTGTGGTCTGATCAGAGACTTATACAACGGAATGATAACCCTCTTATCTCTGCAGGTCAGTGTCCTTCTCATAATAGCAGCAATCCTCTGTGTTACCTTCACCACCTTTGCAATATGTCCCCTAAACTTCAGGTTTCTATCAATCATCAACCCCAGATCTCTTGTCTCCCCTACTTCCTCCAGTATAACTCCTCCCATAGAGTATGCAGCATCCCATCGATGTTTCCCAAACCTCAAGACCTTGCATTTTGCTGCATTAAACTGACACCCCCATTCATTTGCCCATCTATCTAGCTTATTTAAATCCTCTTGCAGGGCTACCACATCTGCACTATTACTAATAATCCTTCCAAGTTCGCATCATCCGCAAACAACTGAATATCCCCCTGCAATCCACTGACTATGTCATTGATATAAAGGTTAAACAATATAGGTCCTAGAGCCCTGTGGGACCCCACTTGTAACCCTCTGCCTCCTGGAAACTGCTCCACCATACACAACTCTCTGATACCTATCAGACAGCCAATCCTGAATCCAGTTGACCAATCTGACATCCAGACCCATGTGGTGCAACTTAAATATCAGCTTATCATGTGGCACCCTGTCAAATGCCTTCGCCAAGTCTAAGAAAATTGCAGTATATGCCTTTCCCTCATCTAATGCTCTTGTAACTTTATTATAAAAGGCTAGCATATTGCTAAAACAAGAGCGTCCTTTCACAAATCCATGTTGATTCTCACAGATAACATTACCCTCATCTGCCCAATGCTGTACACGGTCCCTCACTACTTTCTCCAAGATCTTAACAACTACTGATGACACACAGACTGGCCTATAATTAGACACTTCCAGTCTGTTACCACCCTTATGCAATGGCACTATCTTACCTTCCTTCCATTCCCTGGGCACCTTTGCCAAAGCCAGACTTTCATTGAAAAGCCACGTTAAAGGTATTGTCAATTCCCTAGCACATTCTCTCAAAACTCGTGGCGAAATACCATCCAGTCCCACAGCTTTACTGACATCCAGAGTACTCAGTATCTGAAACACACTCTCCTCCTGTACCTCCAGACCTCGTACCAGTCCTATCCCTCTAGCATTAAAACTGACTCCTCTAGGATGAAATACTCCAATAAAGTGTTCATTGAACAATTCCACTATGTCCTCTGCATCAGTCACTCTATTCCCATTTTTATCCCACAATATCATTCTTCCACAGTCATTTCTCCTCCTACTGGCCACATAGCTAAAAAATTCCCTAGGATTTTCTTTGGATCTTAGGGCCAATCTCCTCTCATATTCCAGTTTCGCTTTCCTTACCACACGAGTCACTCTTCTGGCCTGTGTCTTATATTCCTCATGCATCTCTTCACCTGTCTCCTTATATCTCTTCCATAGCCTCTTTTTCGCATGCAATTCCTGTTTAATATTGTTTGTCATCCACTTTACTCCAAATTGCGCCCTCTTCTTCACTCGTGGTATACAACTTACCATTGCTGATAACAAATATTCTTTCACAATTTCCCACGCACTGGTGATATCCCGGCCTTCCAATTCCTCCCTCCATGAAACTTCCCGAAGTTGACGTCTAAGACTATTATAATCACCTGCCTTATAATTCCACATAAGTTCCCGTCTCTTTGATACTCCTGCATGTCTATTCATTTTCCAAGTCAAAACCATATGGTCACTCTCTCCAACTGGTGGGAGAGACGTCAACTCAGTTATTATCAACTCTTCTGATGCTATAACCAAATCCAAAATTTTTGAACCTCTTGTTCCCTCTGTTACATGTTGCCTAAGACATTTGTCCCTCAAGAATTCTAGAAATTCCATTCCCCTATTGTTACATGCATCTTCCTCTCTCCAATTTATACTACTGAAGTTAAAATCTCCCATAACAATCATTCTTCTTGCACTTGCCAAACTTAGCTGTCTAAACATCTCCTGGTCCCCATCCTCTGTGCTCCTGGGTCTGTAGCAACACCCCACTAAATATCCTGTCTTGCCTACCTCTACCTCACACCATACGCTCTCAAAATCATTTGTCTCACTACCTTCCAAATTCTCCACTCTTAGAGGACATAGGTCATCACTTATCATAAGCAGCACCCCACCACCACGCTTTCCCCTCCTATCCTGGCGAAAAATGCTATACCCAGTGACTTCTATTCCTGTTGTTATATCCCCTTCTGTCAACCACGTCTCAGTGATCGCAATAATTTTTGGCCTGGCTGATGCTATCTGCGCCACCAATTCCTCTCCCTTATTCCGGATACTCCTGGCATTAGTATACAGCATATAAATGCCATTGTTTCTATACCCAGCATTATCCCTTCTAGACTCCACTGGGCTCAGTCTTACCTGACATTGTCTCCCTTCTCCCAAGTATCCATTCCCACAAGAGGCCACCCCTGCTATCATCCTCCCTGGGACACACTGACTCGTTCAGAACAGCAATCTCTCCAGATGCCTACGTCCTTCCTCATTCAAATGCAAACAGTCTCTCGCAAACAACTCCTCTCTTTCCTCAAACGCACTCCAAGCATCCACATATACCAGTCCTCTCTTGTCACACATTCTCGCTATTATGCCATTCAATATCACCGCTCTTCTGCTCAGCTCATCATTATCATACCTAGGCAACACGCACACTATTTTTCCTCTCTCTGTCTTCTTCCGTACAGTCTCAAGCAAAAATCTCATATCTCTCGCTGCCCGACTTACATTACCACTCAAGTCATTCGTTCCTACCATCACAATCATCTCATCCACCCTTTCACTTCTCTTAATTGCCATAGCCACCCTTTCTATTGTTCCTCCTGGCAAACACTCCTCACGCATCCTATCCTGAACACCACGGATCATTGAGTCACCATACATTATACCTCTTACCATTCCATCGCTCCTATTGTTTCCATTCTCTCCTCTTCTTTCATTCCCATACCTCTCTCTTCTACTGTTTCCATTCTCTCCTCTTCTAGCACTCCCATACATCTCTCTCATTCCCTCTCTCCTACTGTTTCCATTTTCTCCACTTCTAGCACTTCCATATCCCTCTCTCATTCTGTCTCTTCTACTACTGTTTCCATCCGCTCGTCTTCTAGCATTCCCATACCTCTCTCTCATTCCATCTCTCCTACCGTTTCCATTCTCTCCTCTTCTAGCACTTCCATATCTCTCTCTCATTCCGTCTCTCCTACTGTTTTCATCCTCTCGTCTGCTAGCATTCCCATACCTCTGTTTTGATATAACAGTCTCTACAAACTGTAGTAACCATTTATCTTTTCGTATATTTTTCACTGCATGACTTAAAAATCAATTTTTACCTTTGTTGTTTAAAGGTAAAATCAAATTTTACCTTTGTTTTGTCTGCCCATATCACGAATGTAGTTATAAGTAGTGAATTTATTTATATTTATATTAGGGAAATACCCTTTAACACACATGTACGTCAATTGTTTACCGTATAAAGTATTTATTGTTGAAAATTGTCTGTTTTCTGCCTGGAAAGCACATTAAAAATCACGAATGTGTTAATCTCAAGCTGAGCTCTTTATTTTCTAGTGAGTTACATAATTAATATGTAAGGATTTTTTATGTAAAAAATTTATTTTGCTTCCCTTAAGAACTGAATTTCTTCAGTTCTTAAGGGAAGGAAATATGTAATGGAGGGTCAGTAGTGTCAACAGGGTTTAACATAGAGGCAGCCTGCCTCAGTGTGCGGCTTAATAAGGGCACTCATTCAGCCATTTTGTGGCAGGCAGCGTTGCTACATGAACAATTCCTGTTAGTGTAGGACGTGCAGAAAGAACTTTTTCCAAGCTTAAACTGATTAAAAATTATTTGTGACCCAAGAAAGATTGGTTAGTCTAGCAACTACATCGATAGAGGCAGACATAAGTTATAATTTAAATTTAGAACAGCTTATAAACAGTTTTATTGTGCGATATCTCTGTAGAGCAAACATTTAATTAATACAGGGGTGGCCAACCTATGGCGCATTGCATGATTTGAAGTGGCGCACTGAACCCAGAGAAAAATTTTAAAAAATTTTGTATATGATTTATATAAACACACAATTAACATACCACTGAATTCTAGAGTGTGCACTTATTATACTCGTTTGATCTTGAAGCAGCTGGCACCGGCAAATACTCACATGCATCACCAGTTACTCAATCAGTTTACAGCTGACTCTCGTGTCATAATGTTTGATGAACTTCTGATTCGATGTGACAGTGAACAATTCTGTGTTTTTGAACTTTATGTTTTTATTAACAGTTCATTAAGTTTAAGATAAGCTTTCTGTTTTCATGAAGGCTTAATATAGTTCTGTAAATTTAAAAATAAATGTTTTCATTTTGAACGCGTATGTCAAGTTCTTGCCCGCTCCCCTAATTTGCTGATTACTGAAACCCGCAATTATTCGGTGTATTTGTATTGGTGTGTTTTTATGGGGTTTTTTTATATAATATCTTTCCTCTTTATTTACTTATAGTAGGTTTATTCCTAAAATTTAATTGATCATCAGCAAAGCTTTCGTAATGAGAATGTTTGGGTTGTGTGTGTGATGGCCAGCTGATCGACATTTTATGGCAGGAAGCGATCTCGTATTTCATTGGACATAATATATTATGAGAGAGAGAGACAAAAACTCTCTATGAAAAAAAAATATATATGTGATTTTTAAACTTACAGAACTGTATTAAGCCTTTATGAAAACAGGAATCTTATCTAAAACTTGTAGAACTGTTTTTGAATGTTCATAATGTTTAAAACGATAAAATAATTTAAATAAATTATTTAATAATAAGCTTTACTTTTTGAAATATTTTTTTATAATCAGTTACCCATTACTTTGCAAAAGAAAATGAGCAGAAGAAAAGCAGAAGGTGATAGCAAACACCAGTTTAATGAACTGTGGGAAAATGAGTTCTTATTTATTGCGGGTCCTTCAGGGAAACCGTTGTGCTTTGTTTGTGAAAGCACTCTCTCTCAGATAATAGAAGACATGATCTTAACAGACACTATAGAAAACATCAAGCTGAATTAGAAGAAAAACTGAAGTTAGTTCCTGGGTCTGAGTTTCAGAAAGAATATGTGGTTAAGAAAAAGGAAGAAATAAAAAAGAGACAACATATATTTGTGAAACAAAGTTGTGAAAGTGTGGCAATGCTGGAGGCGTCTTATGAAATTGCCTTTGTAAAAAACAAAGGCCTTTCCTTGATGGAGAGGAAGTTAAGCCCTGTCTCGAAAAATTTGTAAAATGTCTTAGTGATAAGAATGTTGAAAGAGAAGTAAACCAAACTGCTCTGTCCAAGCAAACAATTACAAGACTCATCGAAGAACTTTCCCATGATGTTACTGAGTAATTGAAAGACCATGTTCATGCTTGTTCTTTCTTTTCTTTAGCCTTGGACGGATCCACTGACATATGTGATGTAGCCCAATTAAGCATTTTTATAAGAGGAATTGATGGTAATTTTAACATCTTTGAAGAACTTATCAGTCTTGAGTCACTTCATGGAAAAACCAGAGGGTCAGACATATTTGACAAAGTAAAGTCATGTCTAGAAAATCAACACCTAGATTCTAGTAAGCTCATCAGTGTTTGCACTAACGGAGCACCGTCAATTGTAGGTAGAGTTTCTGGGACTAACTTTTCTTGAAAGGTCGTTCTCTACTAAAGTATCACTGTATTATACATGAAGAATCTCTGTGTGGAAAAACTCTAAATTTGAAGCATGTTATGATACCAGTTGTAAAGTGTGTGAATAAAACCAGATCAAGAGGGTTAAACAGAAGAGAATTCAGAGAATATTGTGAAATGCTAGATATGGAATATGGTGATCTCATCCTTCATTGTGAGGTGCGCTGGTTTTCTAAAGGACAAGTTCTCAGTAGATTTTGGAAGCTGAAAGAAAGTGTCCGTAATTTTCTGGAAGAGAAGGACGTGCTGCATGAGGAAAAAGCCCTGTTGTGTGATGAGAAATGGCTATTTGATTTAGCATTTTTAGTTGATGTTATCAGCCGCCTCAATGATCTAAATTTGAAATAACTGCAGGGCAAGAAAAAATTGTTTCCTAGCTTAGTAAATGACATCAGTGCATTCAAAATGAAATTAAAACTGTTCATCTCCCAGTTGGAAAACAGAGATTTAAGTCAATTTCCACATTTAAAAGAACATAGTGAATCTGTTGAAGATAATGGCAACTTTACAGAATATACAGAGAAACTTGGGTTATTACAAGAGTCCTTTAACAGTCATTTTAGCGATTTTGCCGAAGAAAAAGACTGCATTTATAAATCCCTTTTCAGTAACTGAACAAAAAATCTTGACGATGCATAGTAACATACAAATGGAACTTACTGATCTCAAAACCAATTCTTTATTGAAAATGAAATTTAATGACCTTCCATCACTCCCAGATGCTTCTGATATAATTAATTTCTGGCTATCGTTGCCCTATGAACATTTTCCAGAACTGAGAACATTTGCTCAGAGTTATATCTGTCGTTTTGGAACTACATACAGATGCGAACAAGCATTTTCATCAATGAAAATGATTAAGAACAAACTACGATCGTGACTGACTGATTCAAATTTGAAAAACTCTTTGATGCTTTCTGTAACTGATTTAACTCCAAACATTACAAACTTAGCAAAAGCAAAGTAATTTCAAGTCTCAATAAAATAATTAATGTTTATCTTGTCTTTATATGAAATCCTTTTGTTTAAAACTACTAAAGGTGTCTTTATTACCATATATATAATAAATCATTTTATGCATAACTGTTAAATATATCCATATTACCATATTTTAAAAGGGCTGAAAAGTGGTATAAGTTTGTATGGCGCATCTTAACTAAAAAATGAAAAAATTGACGCATGAACTATAAAAGGTTGGCCACCCCTGAATTAATATTATTATTATGTAATATTGCCACTAAACATGTAACAAAAGGGGAAAAAATAACATTGAAAAGAAACTATTTCTATCGAAGAGAAAATTAAAATTTTCTTATGAAATGACTCAACAAGTCCATGGGCCATCAAAAAGGCATGGGTTAAAGCTAGCATTTTTGAAAATTGGGAATCTAAGTGTTTTGTACCCGATGTAGAAATTCACACACACACACACACACACAAAAAAAAAATCAGAATTCTACCAATTTTAGATAATGCACCAGGCCACCCAACAAATTTAAGACATCCGAATATTAAAATGACTTTTTTGCTGCCTAATACTACTTTACTTATTCAACCACTCGACCAAGGAATATTAACATTTAAGTCATATTATATTTGTCGAACATCCAAAATAATTTTTAAAAAAATGGAATCTAATCCAAACATAACACTGCCTCAAGCGTGGAAAGAGTTTTCAATATTGAATTGTGTGAAAATTATTTCTATGTCCATTAAGGAATTACAACCCCTTACACTGAATGCTTGCTGGAAGCAAAAAAATGGCCTGACGCTGTTCCAGAACAAATTTTTACCTCCAGTGCATTACGAGCTCCTTCATATAATAAACGTCGTACACATTTTTGGTGAAGAGGGCTTTTGCAATATGGCTGAAAACGAAATTAGTGAATTAATTGATATGGAAACAGATTTAAATGAGGAGAAACTGGTACAATTAATTTTTATTTATTTATTTATTCATATCGAGTTTCCTCCCTTTTCTCCCCCGTCCCTATTGGGACAAGTTGAGCCCCCTCATGGGGGGTTAAGTATTTATGGCTGTAGATCCGTGTGTTCACGGGGCCGGTTTACCTGCTTGCGGGATGAAAAACCTCAGATAAACTGGGGAAAAACCCTGCTGTCCACACCCAAGACCGGTTGACTTGGCTATGATCCTAAAGCTACTCACGTCGGCAACGGGAATCAAACCCAGGACACTCCTTCCCTAGGCATATGGTTGTGAAGCACATAGCTACTAGGCTAACCATGCGGACGGTACAATTAATAGATGACATTGAACCAAAAGGCAGGGAAAGTTCTGCCAAAGATTCTAATTGTGATGAATCCATTAAAGAATTCAGTTTAAAGAAATTAGCAGAAGGATTGGACTTAGCAAGAAAGTTAGGAAGTTATTTTATGGATAATGATCCCTCATTGGAGCATTCTGGAAAATTCATAATTTGGTAATATCCAAGACAATTGGATATTTGTTTAGCTCCATATTATGAAGTTAATAAAAAATTGCAGCATAGTAGTAAGCAAGGTCTTATTACTGACTCGATAACTGATGTCCAAGCGATTTCAAGTGATGAAGATGTCCGGCCACTCGTAAATAAAGAACATCTATGAAATGTTATTTTTGAAGACAGTGATGATGATTAAAGCATGCACCTTATTTTATTTTGCCTAAAACATTTATGCATTATGTGCAATAAAGTTTGAATATACAATTGTAATTTTTATAAGTTTTTACTATGTATGCATATGTATTTGTTTCACAGCTTAAATTACATGAATTACCTGAAAAAAAATATTTTTGTTGGATATGTCATTGTTGTTTATATAATAAAAAGAAACTGATTTGGGAATATAACCCTACTTTTTCTATGTGATCTGAGTCTTGCATAACATGATTTATATAATGCGGCATTTCTATGGAACCTAACATCCGTGTCATGAGGGGGTTACCTGTACTTAAAATTTAAAGATTAAAAAAAATTAAAAAACACATATACTTTTATGTAAAAATGTGTACTTTGAAAAATACATATATTAACCACCCAATTGGCCAGGAAGTCTATATACTGGGTTAGCCTAAAAGAAATAGACAGTTTAAACGCTTTATAAATTGAAATTTGTTTGTTACATCAGAAAGCATTTAGTACTGTTTTATAGAAAAAGTCCTCAAGTTTACAACATCCGCTTTTCATTTGTCTTCGTGACATCAGCAGCACATGAGCGCACTTGATGTAAGTCGAGCAATATGGCTGCCAAGGTGGGAGACTTCTTGGTGGCTACATATGGGCCACCAAGAGGTCCGAATTTAACACCCTGTGACTACTTCTTATGGGGGTACATAAAGGACAGTTTTTGTTCCTCCCCTCCCTACAAGTGTGGATGATCTTAAACAACGCATCACAGTAGCTGCTGTGACTGTTGACATGGACATGCTGAGAAGTGTTTGGCAAGGACTGAACTATCGCATTGATATTTGTTGTGTTACAAAAGGGTCACACATGTAACTTACCCATGTAAACTTCAGGATGTACTCTTCAAACCATGTAAGTATTTCAGCCATGCTACTAAAACTCTTCTTTCTGTAAAACTTGGAAAGTGTTTATTTCTTTTAGGCTAATCTAAAAGTACATTCAGCAAAATCTGGATATGATGCATGCTATCTGTTGAAAGAACATGGATAAGAAGTGCCATTTGGTCATCATGTCCATTAGGAGGTGTGATAATCCTTCACACTGAAGAGAACACTTAACCAGATTATCTCGCGATTATAGCCAGTGGTGTGTTGGTAAATTTTTAACAACCGGCTCACTTTATGAAAAATTTAATTCTTCACAAAGTTCTATATCCATTTTTTGACTGCAAAACTCTAACCCTGATTACAATTATTTTAATTATTAAAAAAAAAAAAAAAACCGAAATAAAAACATATATTAAAGAAAATTTTCCTATATTACCTACAACTTACCTATTATCAGATGAAATCCTGAACCAAAAAAAAAAAAAAAAAGTAACACTAATATTACTACTCGTAGTCGATCAAATGACCAGAGACTGTAGCCATCGCGACGAATTTTTGTATTTATTGATAGTGCAAAAATGTTGCATTTCCAAGAACTTAATGTTGCAAGTTCTTGAAAATTCGCCAAAAAATAAGGCATTATTGTTTATTCAAATACCCAATTCAGGAGTTTTGATAACGTGTTTGTGTTTTAATGAATACAGACATTGTTTAGTAAATAAAATCGTTTCCAAATTCCCGTTCATAAATTGAGTTTGTGTTTTGTGAATTCTCCTTCATGCATTTATTTTTGATAATAATAATAATATATTTAAGTGTTTATTATACAAGTTCAAAATATTTACGAGAAAAAGCATATAACCACCATTCATCATCTATCCTTTCATAAAGAATTTTAATAACCGGCTCGCCCAACTTAAATACATTAACAACCGGCTCGCTAAATTTGAAAAATTTTAACAACCAGCTCACACGAGCCGGTCCCAACACACCACTGATTATAGCTATTATTATTATTATACACCTCCAGGGAGTCCAAAGACTCATCGAGGGAGGGTACCTACTCTACAACTCCGTCTCCACTACACAATCCACCAACTGACTGCACTACACCAACACCATCTATTGCCGACCACTGCACAATCCACCAACTGACTGCACTACAGCAACACCATCTACTGCTGACCACCACTAGTATTTCCACAAACATCCATGCCCACGGCAGGATACAAATCCACAGCCTTGTGGCTGGAGAGCGGATACGCTAACCACTCGGCCAGCCAGGCTATGTCTCAGTTGCTTATAACAAGAAACGCAGTTCCTTGTTCTATGCTAGGTAACTGAACTTTTAGTTATATTGGATAGATTAAAAATATAGAAATTATTTTTATTTTTGCTTTTCTCATTTTATCGTACAATTTTTAATGCCAGTACAGAATAAGAGATCCTTACATACTTTCTTTACTTAAATATTGCATTACCTTGTAGAAACAATTGCGTGTTTTACTTTTTTTTATGCTAATTTCGTCTAACCACTTAGTTGACAATACATTCTATCTATTGTCAAAGAACTTAATTCAAGATAATTATTTGAAATATTTTAAAAAAAAAACAGACTGTTGAAGTTTCAGTTTATGTTTAATTTTATTCTTGTTCAAAATCAAATTTCGTAGAATACTTCACAGACTGCCTGAAGGATGTGCTTTGACAACTTTGCTTTATAGATAATAATACGAAAATCTTTAATCATATCAAATGTGAAGTGTACATACTGTAAAAAGTATGAAATACGAAATTAGAAGAAAGTAGTCTTGTGTAGAGGCTTAAGTGCTGTGAAGACATTATGTTGGAGGTTTAATGGATTTTTTACAACACTCAAAAAGAATTAAAATAGAAATTAATACTTCCTATATTTTGTCCTAGTCACTAGGACATCTACGGGGATTACAAAGACAATTAATGTAACATGCACACAAAAACTTACAATACTAAGCCCAACCACGTGGGTGACACTAAAGTCCTATCTAGGTGGAGCGCCCTCTAAGGGCAGTAGTAGGCGGCCTGGAATGTAAGGTGGGACCTCTGGTGATGACTGTTTCCCAAATCTTCGGAAGCTTAATGCAACCGTATTTGTTAAGATTTGGTTGGTTTCTGAGAGCTGCTGCTGCTTCTAAGAAAAGTCTCTCTTTCTTGAATTTGCTGTGGTGGAGCATGGTGGTTTTCTTCCATGATACTCTGTGGGTGGTGTCCAAAACATGGTCAGCCAAGCCTGAATGGCCATAGTTGTGTTTAACAATGTACAACTTGTGTTCCTCCAGGCGGATGGATGCTGATCTGCCTATCTGTCCAAAGTACGCAAGCTTACAGGAACAGGGTACTTTGTAAACTCCAGGCAGAGAGAGAGGAGGGAGCTGATCTTTTGTAGAACGGAGAAGGGTAGCCAGTTTGCGGTAGGGCTTATATGCTGTGTGTAGGTTATACTTTTTTAGTATCTTGGCTATTTTTTCCGAAGTGCCATGGATGTAGGGTATGGTGATGGCATTTTTAAAATCTTGTTGATGAGAGGGACGGGGAATGGGAGAGGAATTGATTATTTTTTTGATGCTGTGTTCGCTGTAGCCATTGGAGAGGAAAGTTCTGTGTATGTGGTTAAGCTCAGTAGTGAGGGCAGTTCCACTGGAACAAAGATTGTGGGCTCTCTTGGTAAGGGTTTTAATGATGCCATATTGTTGTGAGGGGTGGTGGTGGGAGAGTTTGTCAATGTATCTGCCTGTGTGTGTGGGTTTTCTGTATACAGTGAAGGCAAGTGTATCATTAGGCAGGCACGTGACTAAGGTGTCTAGGAAGGGTAAACAATTGTTCTTTTCCTTTTCACAGCGAACACAGCATCAAAAAAATAATGAATTCCTCCCCCATTCCCCGTCCCTCTCGTCAACAAGATTTTAAAAATGCCATCACCATACCCTACATCCGTGGCACTTCGGAAAAAATGCCCTGAACACCTTACATAGAATTGACTGAAAAAGCACTAGTTGTCTACATCAGCGCTTCCCAAACTGTGGGCTGCGGCCCCCTTGGGGGCCGTAGGTTTTGTTGAGGGGGGGCGTGAAATAATGAAAACAAATTTTAAATGTTTTAAGACTAAGTAGATTTTTTTATTTTAAAAGAAACGTATTTAACTTCTATTATTTCTTTTTTGTTATTTTTTATATTTTAATGGAAAAATTCACACATTGGTGTTGGTTCACAAACTTTGCTTCCTGCGTATTTCGGCGCTTAATGAATATTAGTAAATATTGCTTATTCATATGTTTCATTTCAAAGCGGTGGTTAATTGTATTTACTTCGAATGCTCTCCAGGGAAGCTCCAAATCTTCCTGTCCCTTTCATCACGTGTTCGTAATCAGGGACTGTTGACATATCAAAATTCGTTTTATATTATCACTGTCATCCGAGCTAGTTTTCTGTTACCAATAAAAGTTTTGCATATACTTCACACATGAAAAAAAGCTTAAACAAGTTCATGTGCGGAGATAGTAACTCGCTTGCAGTGGTAAATAACACGCCCTCCCTAACAGCCACTATACTGCAGAGGCAATAAAAACAAGTACTTTTATTATGCCAATGAATAAGGTATGAGGAGTCTGTGTAATATATTTCTCAACAAATAGTGCAATTAGAGACAACTGGGATAAAAACACACTAATTAATGAATCACATGTCCCCCTCATACAGAAACTATGCTGTATAGACTGAAACAAAACCATATGTTGCATGGGCAAACACAGCATCTAACTAAAAACTATTGTTATTAATTAGATGTGCGTGAGTTCGATTTCCCAAGGCAGTAATAAAATTCAACCGAACATGTTAAAATTCGTAAAAGTGTTAAAACTAAGTAATATATATATATATATATATATAATGAATGTTATGGCAGTTTCACATATGGAATTCGGTTGAAGAGAGTTAGCATTTCAACTCAATTGTCAGCTATGCTTTTATCTTTCGGTTGCGCGATCTTTTGTTAATACCGCACGTTTTAATAACCTGCCTTTGCTGTCTGTTTCGTGTTAGGCTTATTGCCTTAAAGGGAGAAAAGTCACAAAAGAGAAAAATATTCCTGGTCCCCCTTATTCAGGTAATATTCACTAATTTCATGTTATCAGTCTGTGGTGTGCCAGTATCGGTAAGTGGTGATATTATTTGATCTATTCTACGTTAAAAAATTTAACCCTGAGATGGATAAGTGGCTGATAAAAAAAAATTCCCGCGAACAATCAGAAGAAGCAGAAACAGACTCAAAAAAAAAGGACAGTATTTCATATTTTACCAGAAAAGCCTGCATCGTCTTCAGAACCAAACGGTAAGAGGCAAAAAATGTAATATATGCATTTGATTTTTGCAATATTCGCTGTGTATGTTTTGTATTGAATATAAATACAATAAATATTATAATAATATATCTCTCTATTACGATTTTTTTTTTCGAGGGGGGCAGTGAAATATTTTAATTTTTGCAAAGGGGGGCCCTGACATCCAGAAGTTTGGGAAGCACTGGTCTACATCACACCAAAACATGGTATAATCTCAAATTGAAGGGAACTTGTGAGATTATTATCAACCACCCTAATCTAAACAATAATGATGGTCTAAAAATCCCATACATATGGAAGGCATATATTCATCACACGAATTCTTCCTCTCTAAGAACAACTATAAACAGGACTGTAAAAAATACAGGATTCTAAATCTAAAATAACAACTTTAATACTAAAAAATAGGACATCACTGTTAAAGAAAAAATCTATAAGAAAGAATGTTTATTCATGTTGTAATTCATAAATATTTTATTTATTTATTTTTAAATCAAAAATAACAATTGTAATAATAGAAATAGGACATCACTGTTACTGGAAGGAAAACCATCTGTAAGCAAGAATGTTTATTCATGTAATCATAAATTAAATCTAGCTTGATGTAATTTTTTTTTTTTTTTTTTTCTTCTCTAGAGGTCATGCCAGTGAGTAGCATGTGATCAAAATCATCGTTTCTCTAGCTTACGGTTTGAAATGTAACACAACTTGTCTTGTATATTTATGTGTATGCTCTAGATGATGATCTTGATATGAAGATCGAAACGTCGGGATAATAAAAAGAGTTATTTTAACACGGTTGTAGAAGCCATAATTTCAAAAATGAATGCTGATTAACTGATCATTGAATAATTCAGCTATATCCTCTGCAATGGTTACCAATGGATGTTTTTTTTTTTTTGCCACATATTGAAAGAACTCACAAGAATTTTTCTTAGCTTGACTGCCTAAGTTCTTCTCATATCCAATTTACTGCCTTTACCGACCGAGTTATCTTCATAGTCTGCTCTTTGTACTTTTCATGCAATCGATCATTACCAACATTCATCTAATGTTGCCTCCACAGAGCCTTCTTCTTTCAGATTTCATGCTTAATCTCTTCTTTCATCCATTTTACTCCCACTGTGTTTAGCCTTTTCACCTTTGGAATACACTCACATATTACTGCAGTTAAATAGTTCTTGATTATTGCCTACACAGCATTTACATCATTCCAACTCAACTCTTCTTTTCATGCCAGTTCCAAGTTGTCTCTTAAGCTTTCCATAATCACTAGCATTGTAGTTCCACATATATTCCTTCTTCACATCATCTGCAAACAACTGAATATCCTCTTGCAATCCATTGCCAATGTAATTGATACAAAGGTTACACGATACAGGACCCAGTACCGAGCCCTGTGGAACCCCACTTGTAACCTTCTGCCTCCTTGATATTGCTCCACCATACAGAACTCTCTGATACCTATCAGACAGCCTATTCTGAATCCAGTTGACTAACCTGACATCTAAACCCATGTGCTCCAACTTAAGTATCGGCTTATCATGTGGCACCCTGTCAAATGCCTTTGTAAAATCCAAAAAAAATACAGCAGTATATGCCTTTCCCTCATCAACTGCTCTTGTCACTATTATAAAAGGCAATCATATTATTCTAAAGCAAGAGCACCCCTTCACAAATCCATGTTGATTCTCACAGATAACACTACCCTCATCTGCCCAAAGCTGTATACGGTCCCTCACTACTTTCTCCAAGATCTTAACAACTACTGATGACACACAAACTGGCCTATAATTAGACACTTCCAGTGTGCTACCACCCTTATGCAATGGCACTATCTTATCATTGAATGGGCACCTTTCCTGAAGCCAGATTTTCATTGAAAAAGCCAGGTCGAAGGCAATGTCAGTTCCCTAGCACATTCTAACAAAACTCGTCGTGAAATACCATCCAGTTCCACAGCTTTACTGACATCCAGAGTACTCAGTATTTGAAACACGCTCTCCTCCTGTACCTCTAAACCTCGAACCTGCCCTATCCCTCTAGCATTAAAACTGACTCCTCCAGGATGAAATACTCCAATAAAATGTTCATTGAACAATTCCACTATGTCCTCTGCATCAGTCACTCTATTCCCATTTTTATCCCACAATATCCACAGTCATTTCTCCTCCTACTGGCCATATAGCTAATAAATTCCCTAGAATTTTCTTTGGATCTTAGAGCCAATCTCCTCTCATATTCCAGTTTCATCTTCCTTACCATACTAGTCACTCTTCTGGCCTGTGTCTTATATTCTTCATGCATCTTCTCTTCACCTGTCTCCTTATATCTCTTCCATAGCCTCTTTTTCACATGCAATTCCTGTTTAATATTGTTTGTCATCCACTTTACTGCAAATTGTGTCCTCTTCTTCACTCATGGTATACAACTTACCATTGCTGCTAACAAATATTCTTTCATAATTTCCCACGAACTAATGATATCCCGGCCTTCCAATTCCTCCCTCCATGAAACTTCTCCAAGTTAATGTCTTAGACTATTATAATCACCTGCCTTATAATTCCACATATGTTCCTGTCTCTTTGATACTCCTGTATGTCTATTCATTTTCCAAGTCAAAACCATATGGTCACTCTCTCCAACTGGTGGGAGAGATGTCATCTCAGTTATTATCAACTCTTCTGATGCTATAACCAAATCCAAAACTCTTGAACCTCTTGTTCCCTCTATTACATGCTGCCTAAGACATTTGTCCCTCAAGAATTCTAGAAATTCCATTCCTTTATTGCTATCTGCATCTTCTTCTCCCCAATTTATACTACTGTAGTTAAAATCTCCCATAACAATCATTCATCTTGCACTTGCCAAACTCAACTGTCTAAACATCTCCTAGTCCCCACCCTCTGTGCTCCTGGGTCTGTAGCAACACCCCACTAAATATCCTGTCTTGCCCACCTCTATCTCACACCATATGTGAGCTAGAGGTGGGCAAGACAGGCCTCCACTTTTAGATGACATAGGTCGTCATTTATCATAAGCAGTACTCCACCATTGCACTTTCCCTTCCTATCCTGCCGAAAAATGCTGTACCCAGTAACTTCTATTCCTGTTATTATATCCTCTTCTGTCGACCATGTCTTAGTGATCCCAATAATGTTTGGCCAGGCTGATGCTGATGTTAATGGATAAATATAGGATGATTGGTGACTGCTGCAGTGGACAAAGTTGAGGTGTTCAGTGAAAAGTTCATTAGGGTGTTTCCGAAGCTAAAATGTATAGACTGAAATGAGAGAAACTTAATAGTGAATGAGCAAGAGGTACATCAGGAGTTAAGAAAACTGGATATTAATAAGACGATATGACTTGATGACATATCACCATGTCTTAAGGGAATCCAAGGAGTTAGCATCAGCTTTGGCGGCCTACCTGTTTAACAAGAGTCTTGAAAGAGCACAAGTCCCTAGTTCACTAATATCACCAATATTTGAAGGGACTGAGTCAATCAATACCACAAACACTTTCTCTTTATTCCTAATGCTCATGGCATTTGTATACAGGGCACTGTCAGTATTCACACAGCTATTATTACTCTCCGCAAACTTCACTTGCCTCTGCAATATAGTATACATCCTCTCATTCTCAAGCTCCAATTTCCATGAGACCATCCCTTCTACTTTTCACTCTTACAATATAGTTTCCCTAGCCTAACACTCATTGCACAGAAAAACAAAAAAAATTCCCCCCCCTCCAAATACAATTCTTCAAATTATATTTCGGGGGACTGCTGCACTATATTTTCTTTTAAACTATTATATTATATTTTACAAGAAAGATTAGAGAAATCTTCTAAAATGAAGTGTAAGTTAGCATGGTGTTAGTGATATATGTTAATTTTTTTTAATTTATTTCATTTTAGTTACCCCATTCTTAACAGATTTTTATTTCAAAAATGCACTTAAAAGGAATTTTTAATGTCTTATCATCAAAATCAAGCTGACTGTTCTTTCTTTTTTTTTTAAGATTCGTTCCTCAAATCACATCTATACTTGTCCATTATTTTCATTTTTATACTAATTACTACTTTGTTATTTATATTTTTGCTATTTTAAAATAAATCTTTCAGATGCAATATAAGCAAGACACAGTAGTTAGTTCTGTAAAGGAGTGAGCATTTTTCTTTAATATATTACCAGATAGTATGTCATAATTTTTATGAAGAGAATTTGCAAACAGCATACCTAATAGAATATCCTCAGCTGAATCATATTTTGTGGATTGCTGGAAATGCAAAAAAGAAAAGAATTCATAATATTAAAATGAATACATTATCCTAAGTACATAATTTTTTCTCATAATTTCATCCCTCATAAATTTTCTCAAAGCACAAAATATTTTAAGCGTTAAGAATAACTGAACTCTATTATATAAAAATGATACCTCGCTAAACAGAGAAAATGTACACTTGACCATAGTTCACAGCCTTCCCTACTGGAGTGGTTTTGTCACATGTCACTGCCTTAAGTCATTGGAAAAGAGATCTAGGCTCATTTGTAAAAATTATAGAACCATCTACCTTGTTATAGTAAAATTTTAGTTCAATTCTTCTCCAATGTTTTTCAACCTTCATATCAAAGTGATCATCATATATACAAAGAAACAAGCTATGTTTCAATTCCAAATAGTGTGCTCAAGTCACACTGATTTGATCAATCATTAACATCACTGGCCTGATCTCTGGTGGAAAAAAAAAAAAACAAGTAACAACATCAAAGCTAGAGTAAACTAGAGATTACTCATAGACAAATTATTATCCTTAGATCCCATGGAGTCAAAGATTCATCTATAACTGTCGATAGCGCAGTTGGCAGAGCGATGGACTGTAGAGGGTATGGCAGTACTGATAGCTCAAGGTCGCTGGTTTGACTTCGGCTCGACGGATTTTTTCTTTAGCCAGCCTGGTTGGCTGAGTGGTTAGCATATCCACTCTCCAGCCAAATAGCTGTGGATTCGAATCCCACCGTGAGTGGATGTTTGTGATTATCTGTGAAAATAGTAGTAGTAGTAGTGGTTGGCAGTAGATGGTGTTGGTGTAGTTGCGGCTCATTGTAGTTGGTGGATTGAGTGGAGGAGACAGAGTTGTAGCGTAGGTGCCCTCCCTCGATGAGTCCTTGGACTCCCTGGAGGTGTCAAGTAGTTATAATAATAATAATAATAGTAATAATAATCCCTTTGTCATCACACAGCTCATCATACCTTGCCTTAAATATATTCAAATTCTTTGTAAACAGTGTGTTGTGCTCTGATGATGCTGAGTTGAAAATCAGCGAAATATAAGTGTTAATAAAACATCTTTGTGATAAAAGTGTGTGAGGTGTTGTTAATACCGTGAAAAATAAGTCATGAAGCTTATCTGTTAGATAGAGATGTACAAGTTGGTAAGGGTATGGGATCAATGTTGAAGAGATTTTTTATAAAATGGTAGGAGATCGGGGTAGGAGAGGTTATCCCCTGGAAGCTGCATAAAGAAGGTGTGATCAAGGGAGTGAGAAGCAGGTTTTCTGCATGCACTTTGGACGCTTTTGTCACCTACCTAAACAGCCAATACCCCCCAAAATTCACTTCACAGTAGAAAAAGAATCAAATAACTGTTTACCATTTCTTGACACAGTAGTTACGTGCCTTTCAGATGGATCACTATCTTTTTCTATTTACAGAAAACCTACACACACACACACAGGAAGATACTTACATAAACAATCACATCATCATCCAATCCAACAGTACGGCATTTTAAAAACACTTACACACAGAGCCATTTGTTCTAACGATACAGCTCTGACCACTGAACTCCAATACCTGCGCTATACATTCTTAGCCAATGGCTACAAGCCCTACAAAATAGATAAAATACTACATAGGCCAATTACTCTGCCCTCCCCTAATACACAAGAATACAACATGACCATTTCTATTCCCTATATCAGAGGTACATCGGAAAAGATAGCCCAAGTATTGTTGAAACATGGCCTTCGCACCACTTTCAAACCTCATGTCAAACTGGCAACTCTGATCCGCTCGCCTAAGGATAAACTTCACCCTTTAGCACACCCAGGAGTGTATGAAGTTCCTTGTGACTGTGACTTGGCCTATTATTGGCAAACAGGAAGATCAGTGAACACCTGCCTGGAAGAACATGAAAGATACATTCGCTACTGTTGGATCCCACTTCTCAATCTATACTTTGGATCCGATTTAGGGTTATTACAATATTCTTAACTAGTTGATAGATTGCAAGTTGATTTCTAATTCAATTATAAAGAAAATTTATATTTAAAGACTGCGCCACTTTATATCTGAATTAGTTCAATAATTGAAGATAAACCAACTCTTAACCACCTTTCCCCTTATATGATGTTATTAATTATACTGGCCGAGAATATTTAACTTACTTAATTTACCCGCTTTGGTTCGAATATTTTATGAACGGTGCAGTAAAAGAGATTCAGGCAAAATACAACTTTTGATTAACAAAAACAAACATTTAATTTTAAAATCACAAATTTTACACTTAAGATCAAATCACTAATTAAGTTATTAGAAACACTTCAGCCTTTCCTATAATACTGTCATACAAACTCAGACAATGGTAAATTTGTTATCTCTAATACAATCTTCTCACAGTTCCTTAAGTTCCAAAATACAATAAAAATTGTGGTAACACCTCTTCACAAACAAACACTCTTAAATTTACACTTCAGCTAATCCTTGTAATAGTTACTGTTAGTATAGGGAAAATCTAGGATGAAACTCACACACTTTTCTCTATAGAAATTTCAATGGTTGGAATAATCTTACTGATAATCTTCTATCTTCATCTACTTATACATATACACCTTTTATAACTGTAAACACTTAAAACAGTAAACGGCACTCATTAAAATAATTCTTCTAAGCAATAACTGAATTAATCATCGGCCACAATACACATAAACAAACGTTGTTGCATAAAGTAATACTGATTACTCATGAAATAAGGCAACACAATAATTCCTTAACTTTAGGTTTTATATGCACAGTTGTTCATGTCTCTGGCATTCAATTAATTCTTTAGGCACTATAATTCCAAACACAGCTAACGGTAATCATCAACTTTACAGCCTCTACTAATCTCTAGTAACTTGGTGCTTTGCTTCAAGGTTCTGAATGTCCTTGAAAGGTCGGCCCTGAAATTGAATCTCAACTCAAATATCGCTAGTCTATTTAGTAGTCACTCAGCTGTCTTCCGTAGCTATAATTGTTATTCTACAATTTATTAGCTAACCGCCTCTCGACTAGTAGACTTTATTAGCTGCTTGAGTGACTTGCCGACTCGCTATTATCGCACTGTGATTCCCGAATGCCCCGATTTCAACCTAATGCCAATCTCTCTCTCCTTTCTCTCTCTCTCTCTCTCTCTCTCTCTCTCTCTTAATCTATCTAATCTCCTAATTAAAAAATAATTTCAGCATTCATCGCTTATATATCTGTTCTTCCCGCCTAAATTATTCTCGTGATTTCTTTCTAAAACTCTTTTCAATAAACCTTCTCACATGGTGTTCCAAAAACGTGCTCGCTCACTTACATACGTTTCCATGACAACCAAACAAAATATAATAAAATTGAAGTATTGCATAACGCTAAACTTCTACAAATAGGAATAAATAAAGAATATTTATATTTCAATTAATGCACAGTTAAATTATCAAATACAAGTTCTTATAATATTATAATATTAACATAGTAATAATTAAAATAGCTTAATAATATTTAATACAGTCTTTTCATTATTAATACATATATCTTTGATTAATTAATTAATTATTAATAGAACTTCAAGGAAAAATACATGAATAATAAATCTTAAGCAGGGGGACTAACAAATAATATATAAACAAGTCTTGCTTACTATATGGTAGATTATGTTAAATGTGAATGAATAACAAAAACATACAAAATAATTTCATTCACAGTTTAACACTACTATTACTATGGCAAGTTGGGACTGGCAGACCATGCTTTGGACACTCCTTCACACAGGATTAGATGGAGGAAAACGAATGTGCTATTTAGGAGTCGTTATAGATCTGAAAGATTATTTTTTGAGTCAGCAATGGCTTTGAAGAATTCTCCCAACCTTAACAAATATGGTTGCATTAATTTGCCAAAAATTTGGGAGACGGTTATCCTAAGAAAAACTCCTGGATAGCTGCTTTTTTTTTTTTTTTCCCCATTAGAGGGTGCCAAAAATAGGACTTTAGATCTTTTGCAATTATATTGTTTCACTCACTCACTCACTGTCGCGTATACAAGTGTGTCATGCTCTGATGATGCCGAGTTGAAAATCAGCAAAATATAAGCGTTAATAAAACATCTTTGTGATAAAAGTGTGTGAGGTGTTGTTAATACCGTGAAAAATAAGTCATGAAGTGTACATCGCTATCATATCACCTCTCTTCCTCCTATCTGATAGACTCTGTAAATTGCATCTTCCCGAACTTTCTCAAAATCAACATTCCAGATATCAAACACTACCTTAGTCAATCACCTCCAGACCATTTCCAATATCTCCCATCCTTCTGAAAACCAGATGACAAAATCTGTGCACAGTAGTCCAGTATGAGGTATTTTCTTCTAATTGTATAACTCCTTGAAAAAGCCACATACTATGACTTAATCAAGGTGTTATACAATTAGAAGGAAAAAAAAGTATTGATGATGGACAACGCATGAAATAATAGAATAAATTATTGCTTATAGTCCTAATGTGAGGGTTGTTGGAAAAATGGAAAGAAATTATGTGGGCTGAATGTGTGCAATCCATATTCTTAGGAGTTTTATGCTACCATTATTATTACTATTATTATAATTGTTAATATCTAACCTCCATGGAGTCAGAGACTCATTGTGAGAGGTCAGATGAGTCTGCTCCTCATTAATCTGCTCACACCTTCCTTATATAGTTGCCAGCAATGGCTTCATGTTCTACCCCTCCCTCTTCCATTCTATGAAAAATCTCTTCCATGCCAACCTGATAACAACCCCTGATTAGCTTATATATCTCAATCATATCTTCCCCCTCATCCTCCTATTCACAAGGAGGATGAGGGGAAGATTGAGAGAATGCAAGTTTGCAACTTGCATTCTCTCAATCTGTCTCACACTCTACAGTCCAAAGACCACTGACCACCTTTGTGAATCTTCTCTGGACCCTTTTCGACATCCCTCGTCACCTTGAAAATCCAGTAACCAAATCTATGCACAATAATCCATATCAGGCCTGATTAAGGCCTTATACAATGGCATATAACATCTTTATTTTTGCATATCAGGGTCCTCTGCATCATTGCAATTATCCGATGTGATGTCTTCACAACTTGTTCAATGTCACTCCTGAATTTCAAGTCCTTGTCCACCATTACTCCTAGATCTCTCATCTCCTCTACTTCCATTAAACTTTCCCCACCAAATGTATACTTTGCATCCCATCGTTGTTTACCGAATCTCAAAACCTTACACTTTGCAACATTGAACTGATAGTTCCAATTACCTGCCCATTCATGCAAACAATTCAAGTCCTCCTGTAAGGCTATAACATTTGCTTGACTCTGCAATTGCTCTCCCCATTTTGATTAATCAGCAAACAGCTGCATATCACTAGCAAAACCTATTCAAATATCGCTAACATACAAACTGAACAACAATGGTCTCAAAACTGACCCCTTCAGTAAATCACTAGTGGCCTTCCTCTTTCGGTATACTGCACCCCATATACAACTTTCTGATATCTGTTTGACAGCCCGTCACTGATCTAAATCTGTTATCTAATCCCATCTGTTTCAATTTATTTAACAGCTTGTTGCATGGCAGCCTATCAAAAGCTTTTGTAAAATCCAAGTATACCACTGTATATGCAGTGGTCCAAGGTATTTGTCACATATAATTTGAAGCTACAGCCTTATCTACACCTTTATGCAGGGGAAAAATTTTACCCTCCTTTCAATCCCTTGGAACCTGTGCTGTTGTACGACTCTTATTAAACAGGCATGCCAATGCTACTGCCAATTCCCTGGAATTGGCAATAGCATTGGCAAGTCCTCCTGTAAGGCTATAACATTTCCTTAAGATGTGTGGTGACATCAAGGTTATTTATTTTCTAAATACCTCTTGCTCACTCACAATTAAGCCATTTTCTCCTATATCCTCTACACTTAAGTTACTCATGATTCCATGCTTATCAGGATGAAACATTCTTATAAACTGATCACTGGATACATAAACAATGCTTCTGCAGCAGTTACCATTTTACCATTTTTATCCATTAACCAACTTACCATGAACATTCTTCCTTCTGCTTGCCACATATCTAAAAAAACTCTCTAGGGTTTTCTTCATCTGATTTGCCAATTTCTGCTCATTGTAGACTTTCATTTTCTTAACTTCACTCTCCTGGCTTGTTCTTTATACTTTTCATGTAAATAATTATTACCGTTATCCATCTTGTGCTACCTCCAAAGCATCTACTTCCAGATTTCAGATTTAAGCTCCTCATTCATAACTTTTACAGCTACCTGATTCAGCCTTTGGCTTTTGGAATACATTCATACATTGATGCTATTATGTATTTCTTTGTCAGTTCCTAAGCAGCATTTATTTCCTTACAGCTCAACTCCTCATTCCATGTTATAGCTCCAAGCTCTCTCCTAAGCTTGTCATAATAATAAAAACATCACCATCTCCTGGTCTATGACAACATCCTACTAAATATGTCTTCCTGTCAACTTCCACATCACACCAAATTGCCTTATAACCATTGCCACTATTTTTGTCTTTCATGTTTATCTTATATGGACATAATTCCCCTGCTATCATCAGCAGGGGAATTATGTGATCATTTGATCATCTCCATTCACACATACATTCGCTGCCACTTCTCCTCCCTTCTTGTCCCCCCCCCCTCTCTCTCTTCTTGCATAAAATACTGTATCCTTCTATTTTTATTCTCATGAGGATATCATCTTCATTCAGCCATGTTTCACTTATTTCAATGGTTTTGGAATAAGTGAAATAAACGCAATCAGTGAAACCATTTTATCTTATTTTTGATATTTCTGGCATTTGTAAACAAACACAGCAGCTCATTATTAGGTCTGTAACCAGGACTATGCAAGCCATTTGTTGGTTATGATTTCCCCACTACGCCTGCCCTTGCCCAATCATCACCTTTATTATTATTATTACCCCAAGAGCTCATGGAGTCAAAGACTCATCTGGGAGGTCCTTTTATCACACACATCTCATCATATCGTTAAACTTCTTGCTTCTTGCAGACACCACACTCTCAGGCAAGGCATTCCAATCACCACTTACAATATATATCAGCTCAGTCTCAACCTTCCCACCCACATTGTAATATATTCCATTTCTATGCTGATCATCTCCATTCACACATACATTCGCTGCCACTTCCAACATCCACTCTCCCTTTGCCATGTCTCCCTGGTCCACCTGAGGTCCCCCCCCCCATTTCCTTGTTCCTCTTGCATTCCCATTCTCTCTTAATCTCTCTCACACACTACTACTGTTTCCAATGCCAGGCACCTCTGTCTTTTCAATACCACTCTCCTGATCATTCACTTCATCTTTTACTTCTGATCTCTTGCTTGCATCACCCTTCCATCAACAACACTTTTTCCAGTGCACACACACTCCAAAGCCATTCAAATGGAATGCATCACACCTGTATAATTCCATTCTTCCATCAAACTGTATGTCCTTCCCCTCACACATCTCTGCTAACATACCAATCATGACAACCTTTCCTACTATACTGTTAACTTTCATTCGTCTCAAAAACCTCATGATAACCTCTTACAGTCTCCTTATGTCCAAAGCCTGATTTATCTGGCTTATTCTCCCTCCTAGATAGACCTTATTGAACTCTCTCATTAACTAATCCTCTAACAATGGAATCTCTATACACTGCTATCCTGGAATCACTAGTCACCTCTTTTCCATTTTTTCTTTCATTCTATTCATTTGCACACTTTCATTAGTTTCCACTAAATGTCTAATATCACTCTTCATATTCTTCATTTCTCAATTTCAATAACTGTTTCATCAAATTTTATATTCCAATAATTTCATTTTATGATACTCCTATAGTCGCCCTACCTCTCATTCTGCTGCATCTTACTTCTTCCTCATTCACACTTCCTTTTGCTCCGTGATCACTAGCTTTTACTTTTAAATTCTTTCACTCCATTTCCATTTCTTTCATTTATGCCACCTTTTATTTCTTTCAGTCTGTTTCACATTCATTAACTCATAGTCTAATAATATACCACACTTCCTATAAATCCATACTTTCTCTCATCTCTGGTTCAGTCTCTATCTTTATGTGAGCGTAAGAGGAAAAAACATGTCACTTATGAAATGTTTTAAAATGAATATTATGTAAATAAGTATATCATCATCATCATCAACAATTTCCTGCCATGTACCCTCAAGGGGTGTATAGGATATGATAGTATACATGAAAAATTTACATCATTACTAACTTCCTATCTACAATTTTCCTCCAAATCAGTCTGTTACTTGTCAAGACTCCAACATTATCAGATCATCTAAGGCACTTTGTACCGTATCAATCCACTTATATCTTGGTCTTCCTCTGAGTCGTTTTCCTGCCAACCTGGCAGAGAATGCTTGTTTTGCTAATCTTTCCTCGCCCATTCTGTTTAAGTGACAATACCACCTGAGATTAGTTCTGCTAACACATTCCTGGATGCTGACAATGTCAAGTTCTTTCCTAATATCATCATTTTTAATATGATATTGCCATTGATGCCATCTGTTCACGCCTATAATCTTTCTCAGGACCCTCATATCTGTGGTCGCTAGTCTTTGGTCAAGTGTTTTACTTCTGACCTAGTTTTAAGAGCCATAAGTTAAAATTGGTTTGAACACTGTCTTGTATACAGCTAATTTAGTGTTCTGACTAATTTCTCTCTTGTTCCATATCAATTTATTCAATTGACTTCCTACTATACTAGTTTTGTTGATTCTATTGTCTATTTCTATATTTAATTTACCATCTTCACTAAAAATTGTACCTAAGTAGCTGAGATGTTTTACTTGTTCCACAAGTTCTCCATTCACAATGCAGTTGATATTCTCATTGCTTCTGCCTATTTTCATTGTCTTCGACTTGTTGTTGCTGACCTTCATACCATATCTATTATAACAGTTATTCAATTTAGTCAGAGAATTTTGGAGACTTGTAGCAGAGTTATTTAGAAGTATAACATCATCTGCATAAAGCAAAGAGCTGACATTAACATCTCCAATTCTGATATCATGTTTAATACTACATTCCTTCATAAAGTGATCCATATAGATAATGAATAATAGAGGGAATAATGTACATCCTTGTCTCACACCAGATTTAACATTAAACCATCTCCC
Source organism: Typopeltis vanoorti (assembly GCF_054136105.1). Classification (NCBI taxonomy): domain Eukaryota; kingdom Metazoa; phylum Arthropoda; class Arachnida; order Uropygi; family Thelyphonidae; genus Typopeltis; species Typopeltis vanoorti. Next base: position 74,600,136 of record NC_143549.1, read on the forward strand.
TGTACTTCCTTCAATTCTAACTGCTGACTTACAACTCAAATAAAGACTAAGAATTGCTTGATATAATGCCCCATCGACACCATATAACTGTAGCATATTGAATAGCTTCTCTCTTGGCACCTTGTCATATGCCTTTTCCAAAATCGACAAAACTTAAATACAGATCTTTGTTATATTCCCATGATTTCTCTACTATTTGTCGTAAAGTGAAGATCTGATCTTGACAGCCTCTATTTGAAGTGAATCCAGCTTGTTCTTCACCAAGCTTTTCTTCCATAATTCTTCTCAGCCGTTTCTCAAGTATACTTGCATATATCTTACCAGGAACACTCAGTAGGGATATACCTCTGTAATTCTCACATTCAGTTTTATTTCCCTTTTTATATATGGGTACTATGAGAGCTCTACTCCAATCATCGGGAATTCGTCCCTCTGTCCAGGCTTTTTGAACTATGCAGTGCAGCCAATGTAAGACTTTTATACCACCATACTTCAACATTTCTGCTCAAATATCATCTACTCCTGCTGCCTTTCCACATTTTAAGTCTTTGATGGCTTTTTCTACTTCAAGTATGGATATGTATTCCTGACTGCATGCTTGGTCAGTGTTTTTTTACCACTGTGCTGTCATCACTGCTTATTTCATTTAGCAGTTTTTCAAAGTAATTACTCCATACTTCAAGGATGTCTTTTTCTCCCGTTTTCATATCACCTTTATCATCTCTAACTCCTTTTACAGCACTCTTTCCTCCATTCCTAAGCTTTTTCAACAACCTCCAGAATATTTTGCCACCTTCTTGATATTTATTTTCTATGTTTCCTCCCATGACTTTTGTTTAGCTAGTTTTACACACTGTTTAGCTTTCTTACATTTGTCTCTGTATTCTCTAAGAGCACAAGCTGACTTATTTGCCAGGAACGTTTGATATGCTTTCTTCTTTTCTTTCACTGCCGCTTTAACTTCCTGTGTCCACCATGGAGTTCTAATTTTTCTCTCCTTGCAGACAACTTCACCACATGCCTCTCTAGCTGAATCAGAGTTTTCTTCAAGGCTTGCCACCGAATCTCCAAGGTTTGGTTCCTGTTCTCAAACTCTTTCATTTTTTTCTTCAATAATCTTTGTGTATTTTAGTGTACAGTTCACATCTGAGAGATGCTCAACTTTAATTCGCTTTAAAACTTTACATGTTATTCTTTTCAATATGAAATTCAATTTTATCCTGCTCAAGACTAAATAGTGATCACTTCCAATTTCAAATCCTTTGTACACTCTGGTGTCCTGCACCAGGGAGAAAACATCACTATCAACAATAACATAATCAATGAGACTTTTCTTATTCCTTGTCTCTTCTCTCCATGTGAATTTGTGCACAATTTTATGTTGGAACATGGTGTTAGTAATAAGCAATCCATGTCCTGAGCAGAAATCCAACAGATGTTTGACATTATTATTAGCTTTGCTCTTTTCTCCAAATTTTCCCAAAAGATATTTATTATGTCTCACAATCATTTCCTACTCTGCTATTTAGATCCCCAACAAGGACCAACTTTTCCTTTTTCATTATGTCAGTTGCTTTTTCTAAAGCCTCAAAAAATTCCTCCACTTCTACCTTAGTAGAACCTTCTGTGGGACAATAGGCACAAATAAGTCTGATTGTCCAGTTCCCCATTCTCATATTTGCCCACATTACTCTACTTGAGACTGCCTGCCATTCAAGAAGATTAGCCTTGTATTTTGTGTTGAATACTATGGCTACTGCTTCTTTTCCTCGATTGTCATTGCCTGAATATAACATTTTGTATTTATTGCTCAGAAAGATCTCACCAGTTTTTGTCTTTTTTGTTTCAGTCACCCGTATTATGTAGATCTAGTTCTTATCTAATTCCTCAGCTAGCTCCATTTCTTTGCCATTCAGGCTTCTTATGTTGATAGTACCAATTTTTCACTCTGGTGATATTGAGTTGGGGTGTGTTTTCAGATTTGTTCCAGTAGCTGACTTTTTGCTGTTGCCCTGGTTCCTTGGCGAAAACCACGGGGGCCTTGTTTTTCCAGGCGATGCCCCAGCTGGCATGAAATTTTGTGATGTTGTACCATCATTTTGTATTTTGGTTTAACCAATAAGAATACAATTTGGCCGGCTAAATCGCAAATTGCCAGCCCATCCACGTTCATTCAGTATCCAGGTAGATACCCAACAGGGTGCACCACGAGAAGGTGAGGATTGGACATTAGGTCAGAAGCCCTGGTCGGTTCTCCGCATTCTTTTAAAGGCTATGTGGAGGTCTCTTCTCAGTTATACAGCTTTGACCCTTAAGCATCCCAAATAAGTATATTTGAATTTTTATTAATTATTAATCAATGTTTTTTTTTTTGTATTATAAATCTCCTGTCTGTAGAAAGTTTTTCACTTGATTATAAATTAAATTATACTTGCCAAGAAATTATATTCTTGTTTAATCCTTTATCCAAGTGTGAGCAAACAAGGCTTGAGCAGGAAATATCTTTGCAACCAAGCTGCTTGCATATAGAGGCTAGTGACTTCACATTAATTGACTTAGTATCCTGTAATCCAAAGCCCATGTCCTTTTGGATGTGAATAATGCTATGCATTTTTGGAAGGATAACTGTCCAGACTGGTTTCAACTCTTATTGAGGTGAAAGTAAAGTAAAGGGGTGTTGTTTATCATAGGTCTACAATAGTTAGTACAGGGATGGAAGAAAGCCAGATACTATTAAGAGAAAGAAAAGACAGATGGATGGATGGTTTAAGAGATATGTAGCCAAACGTTACTGTTTGGCGACATAGTGTTTTGCTTTTTCATCAGTCTCATGTAGCTGAACAACAAAAGACCAATTGAAACTAAAGTACAAAGATGATTGACACCCAGGTGGTTAGCCTTATTTAAGTTAATTGACTTGAGTTGGCCTTCTCTGTATATGATTGCTCTCCAGTAATCCCTTCAATTGACCATAAGACCACAGAGAGGATGGAAGAGAACTGAGAGGATGGAACCATTTAAATAAACCTCTCATAGTAAAAATATATCGTATTTTATCTTCCCCTCATGAATATTGCAGAATATACGTGGTCTACCTAGCCAAAAATTTGATGTCTCCTAGAATACTTCTTTCTAAGTACAAAAATCATCTAACTGAACAATAACATTTACATAATACAATATTGTAGAGCATTTGTATATCATATTGATGGTTTTCAAATCTATGTTTTTCCTAACTTTCCATAAATGGTATTTTAATTCATTAATTATAAAAATCAAAATTCTCTTCCCATTGCTGGCAGGTGGGGGGGGGGGGGGGTACTGCAAAAAAAAAAAAAAAGGAACCTGTTCTGTTGTAAACGATGGAATGCCCAACACATTACATAATCCATTCCACATATGTAGAGCAAGAGGGCAGCTGTAGAATGCATATTCTGTTTCCAATTGGTAACAGATGTCACAGAGTGGACCTTCAATGTTCAAGAATACTTCCATTTGATGGCATTTACTGGAAAGTGACGATATGCAATTCTCCAAACAAGGTCCCTCCCATCAGGGTATCTTTGGAACTTCCGTAAGTTATGAAACAAAGTGTTATTGTCTATAAATTAAAGATACCAAGAAATTATATACTTGGTTTAATCCTTTATCCAAGTGTAAGCAAACAAAGTGTTTACACCTGAAGTATTTTCTGGATTGGGCAACTCATATATATATATATATATATATATATATAAGCTAATGATTTCACATCACTTACATTAGTATCCCATATTGCAAAGCACATATCCTTGCAGACATGTATAATGCTATGTATTGTGGGAAGAGTCACTACCCAGATCCAGAGGTGATATTAAGATTGAAGTAATGCATAAGGGATATTTTCATATACGAGTAGCCAAAAGGTGTCATACATACCTTATTATTAAAATACGCTGGATTAGAGATAGCCATTGGAAGTATTTCCACTTTGTTATATTATACTATAAATTAAAGTTACCAAGAAATTATATACCAGATTTAACCTCCCAACTGGCCGGTGTGGATGAAATATTCAACACTCCCTAGCTTTTTTTATGGATCAAAACTTCGTCGGCATTCTACCTTTTATCATGCCATTACCTTCCTCCGCCGTTAATCTCATTGCGGCTATTCTATAGCCATTAGTGGATTAACTGTTGCTGAGTGACCTTTGTTCCCCTCCCCCTACGTCTATTGTGTTGCTTAGAATTTCATTTACTGTCCTAAGTTATTTGACCTTTCTTGCCTCTAAAATGATTTATTGTGTCTCTTCCCAAAAATTGAAATGAATTTCACATATGTGAAAAAAATCAATCCTGAAATGACCACTGATCAGCCTTTGCAATGAATCTATTTAGTGATAGTAAATTTGGTGTATTTTATTCCACAAATCAGTGCACCGGAAGAGATGCTGATTGTTCTTTCACTTTATGTGTAATAATTGAATAATTTTTTTTCGAATTTTCGAATTTTCAAATGTTTGCTTTGAAAATATTATGTCAAATATTTATATTTTTAAATAATATTTATTGAAATAAATATGTCCTTTTTCTTTAGTTTCTAGCGAAATAGCATTATATGGATCATCACATTTCAGATTTAGAAACGATTTTTTGTTATTCATAAAGACAAAATAAAAAAAAAATGTTAAAATGCTAAATTGCATTACTCGGTTTCCGGTTTCCGATTGTGTCTTTTTGGTATCGAAAATTTATATCCAATGATATTTTAGCAGTGATTCTTCGCCTTCGTCATTTATTTATTTATTTGTATTATGCATATTACGATAATATCTAGTGCATAACCTCGTAGATATGTTGAAAATATAATGTGAAAAATATCATATACGGAATGATTCAACATTTTTGCTCATTTTGAAGATTTTCTAATGCTCCCCCCCCCCTCCTTATTCTCTCCTGGAACTGAATTGCATAACTACTCTAAATTTCTATACAGGTTTGAAAGCTTTTCTAGACAGCATTCACAATCAATTACTTCATTTTACCATTTTGACAAAAGATATACAGCAATCAGATTGTATCCTGAAGCTTCTAATTCTGTTCTATTTATTTGCAATCTAAAACCAGCTGTTCTACTGTCCGCTGAAATTATGTGAAATTTTAGAAATAATATGCTATATTTTCACCATGCAAAATTGTTTATATGCATACCACACAAAAGAAAGTTCAGTAGTATTATTTGTGTTTGTTTTTCTTTAAAAAAAATCTAAATATTACTTCTTCTGCTGCTGAAAGCTATTTCTGAAATAATCTACATCTTCTAAATACTTGGTAATATCCTCTTAGCTGGAGGAAAAGTTGAAGGCTTATTACTCTCAGTGCTATTGAGAAGAAAGGGGAGAACACTAAAGTGCCTCAGGCTGTAGTGCAGAATATGTTAAGAATGTCTTGTTTCCTTTTCGATTGTTGATTACCTATATCCTAACAGAAATACTGATATTTTGTTTACATGCTTATACATTATTTATGCCAAAATAATTGCTTCATTTATAATGATCAGTTTCACTTTTATTATCAAAAATTAGAAATTAAATCATACAATTATCTTGAAAAAGGGGATTTGAATTATTTTCAAAGAAAAGGTGCATATGCATTTCATAATCTTCTTTTTTTTTTGGGGGGGGGGGATATAGACCTAATCAATCTGCGGATATTTCAGATAATTTATTTCATAAATCGTTCGCAAGACAGCTGTTACAAACGTAAATCACTTGGGGAACATACCCATTCATTTTAGTGTAAAATAGTAGCAAAGGTTCAGTTACTTCAGATATCTAATCTAAAAGAAAATGTTATGTCTGCTGAGATTAGAATCTTACGTGAATAATTTTTCTGACATGATTTCTCTATTCGTTATAATATAACCAATTTCCAGATTTTTTTTCCCTCCTGCAGACTTCATGTTATATGCAGTGATTTCTTCTTTGTACTACAAGAAAAAAAATCAGATAACAGGAGAAAAATATGTAGTATTTTCTTTTCCACTGGCTGAATTTACAATGTTCTTTCTTTGTGTTTTGAAGAGAAAGTGCAAATGACTTTTTTCTTACTATTTTTGCCATTATAACATCTCATAATTATAAGAGTGACATTTTACCGTTTTTCTCCCACACGAGAAACAGAAATAAGGTAGTAATAATATTGTTGATTCTGCCAAACTTCATTGTAGCAGAAATTTTTATTACAAAACTTTGTAATATATATATATATATAAGAAATTTGGAAATTTGAGTATATATATATATATAATTGAGTATATATAAAAGAAATTTGGAAACAAGAAATTTGGAACCCATATCACATCAGTGTTGAGTGTTGGCAAGGTGAAAATGTTCCCGTTATTATTTATATATTTCATTTATTAACTAGGGGGGGGCTATGCCCAACCCCCGTGTTCCGGTATGGTAGACCAGTTCTCCTTCAATTGTGATAACTCGAAAGGGAGTTCCGCCCCTGAATTCTGATGACTCGAACAATAGTCCAAGTGTGGTGTGATCAGGATCTTATACAACGGAATGATAACCTTTTATCTCTACAGGTCAGTGTCCTTCTCATTATTGCAGCAATCCTCTATGGTACCTTCACCACCTTTGCAATATGTCCCTAAATTTCAGGTTTCTATCAATCATCAACCCCCAGATCTCTCGTCTCCCCTACTTCCTCCAGTATAACTCCTCCCATAGAATATGCAGCATCCCATCAATGTTTCCCAAACCTCAAGACCTTACATTTTGCTGCATTAAACCGACACCCCCATTCATTTGTCCATCTATCTAGCTTATTCAAATCCTCTTGCAAGGCTGCTGCAGATGCACTATTACTAATAATCCTTCCCAGCTTTGCATCATCTGCAAACAACTGAATATCCCATTGCAATCCACTGACAATGTCATTGGTATAAAGGTTAAACAATATAGGTCCTAGTACTGAGCCCTATGGGACCCCACTTGAAACCCTCTGCTTCCTTGAAACTGCCCCACCATACACAACTCTCTGATACCTATCAGACAGCCAATCCTGAATCCAGTTGACCAATCTGACATCCAGATCCATGTGCTGCAACTTAAATATCAGCTTATCATGTGGCACCCTGTCAAATGCCTTTGCTAAGTCTAAGAAAATGGCAGTATATGCCTTTCCCTCATCTAATGCCCTTGTAACTTTATCATAAAAGGCTAGCATATTGCTAAAACAAGAGCACCCCTTCACAAACCCATGTTGACTCTCACAGATAACATTCCTCTCATCTGCCCCAATGCTATATACAGTCCTTCACTACTTTCCCCAAGATCTTACTAACTACTGATGACACACAAACTGACCTATAATCAGACACTTCCAGTCTGTTACCGCTCTTATGCAATGGCACTATCTTACCTTCCTTCCATTCCATGGGCACCTTTCCAATAGCCAGACTTTCATTGAAAAGCCACGTCAAAGGCACTGTCAGTTCCCTAGCACATTCTCTCAAAACTCGTGGTGAAATACCATCTAGTCCCACAGCTTTATTGACATCCAGAGTACTCAGTATTTGAAACACACTCTCCTCCTATACTTCTAAACCTGCCCTATCCCTTTAGCATTACAACTGACTCATCCAGGATGAAATACTCCAATAAAGTGTTCATTGAACAATTCTACTATGTCCTCTGCGTCAGTCACTCTATTCCCATTTTTATTCCACAATATCATTCTTCCACAGTCATTTCTCCTCCTACTGGCAACATATCTAAAAAATTCCCTAGGATTTTCTTTGGATCTTAGGGCTAATCTCCTCTCATATTCCAGTTTCGTCTTCCTTACCATACTAGTCACTCTTTTGGCCTGTGTCTTATACTCTTCGTGCATCTTCTCTTTATCTGTCTTCTTATATCTCTTTCACAGCCTCTTTTTTGCATGCAATTCCTGTTTAATATTGTTTGTCATCCACTTTACTCCATATTGTGTCCTCTTGTTCACTTACCATTGCTACTAACAAATATTCTTTCATAATTTCCTATGCACTAATGATATCCCGGCCTTCCAATTCCTCCCTCAATGAAACTTCCCCAAGTTGACATCTGCATGTCTATTCATTTTCCTAATCAAAACTATACTGTCACTCTCTCCAACTGGTGGGAGAGATGTCATCTCAGTTATTATCAACTGTTCTGATGCTATAACCAAATCCAAAACTCTTGAACCTCTTGTTCCCTCTATTACATGTTGCCTAAGACATTTGTCCCTCAAGAATTCTAGAAATTCCATTCCCTTATTGCTACATGCATCTTCCTCTCCCCAGTTTATACTACTGTAGTTAAAATCTCCTATAACAATGATGCTTATGATAAGTGACAACCTATGTCCTCTATGAGTGGTGACCTATAAGTCAGTGACACTAATGATTTTGAAAGCATATGGTGTGAGGTAGAGGTTGGTAAGACAGGATATTTATAACAAAGATGCCAGACATTACCAAATGCTTGAGTAAGGTACACTAATAGCACTCCCATTAGCTCATTTTTCATATTAACTAGGTAGAATAGATTGTACAGCAGAAACAAATAAAATTCCGCTACTCAGCCTAGAATTCCATACACTTGTGTGTTTTTAATTATGTTTCTCATTCCTAATTTGAGCCTGTTATTTATAATGCAAAAAAAATCTTGTAGATGTCACTATTAGATACAAAATTAGGCCTCCAGCTTTTGATTAAGCTATTATCTTTACTAGGTTTTGAAATGAGGAGGTATGGCTTGCTATAGATTCACTTGGTATGTCTCCTGTAGAGAGAAAAAAAAATTAAACAGTATAATCAAAATGGAGGGGAATAAATCAAAGGCCTTGCAGGAAAAATTCTTTCCCTGGCCCATTAGTTTCTTGGAATTTCCTTGGGTTTACCAGCTACTCTCTTTATACAGGTTTTCATCTTTTTTCTTTTGAGGCAAGCCTGCTCCTTTCCCCATTCAATCATATTATGTTTTACTGCTTGTTTGAATTTTAACCATGTATCCCAATTCCAGATAACATTATTGCAGTTTGAACATAGGGTCTGGAGTTATTTTATGATATCTTTGTGGAGTCCAGAGACTAATCATGGGAGACCCCAACTATTATATACACAAAACCTATCATACCTTCCCTTAAACTCATTCACTGTCAAAGAACTTATAACTAATTCTGACAAGCTATTCCACTAATTCACCACTCTCCACACAAAAAATCTAGTGTCCACACACTCTGACTAACCACATTCTTACACAACTTTGATGGCTGGACCCCCTAGTTCTCTGACTGCTTGTCATATATAGAAAAATTTCCTTTGCATCAATTTTATAAAAACCTCCTTTAATGTCTTAAAAGTTTCTATCATATCTCCTCTTTTCCACCTATTAACTAAACTTTGTGACCCACAAACCTTCAACTTAAGTCAGGAAGCATTCACAGACCTGTCCCCAGCTTAGTCACTTGTCTCTGAATCTTCTCTACCACCTGTTGGTCACCAAGAAATCCAAGTGACAAAACCTGTAAACAGTAGTGACTACTGTTAGATACAGCCGTGTCTCCAGATATCACCAGTGCAAGGAAACTAGTGCAGATATATTTATTAGCAGCAATGTTATGTCGTATATCTCAAGTGAAAAAAAAGAGAACATGAATTGGTGTAAAGTAGATGAAAAATGATATCAGTAATTGATGAAAAGATATTATGAAAGAGGTTTAAGGCTGGGGAGGGGGACAGCTGCATGAAGAGCAAAAGACTCAGGCTAAGGAAGGCAAAAACTTGAATATGAGAAGAGATCAATCCAAAGGCAGTTTCTCACTATGTGACAGTAGGAAGAGAATTATTTGGAAGTATGACATTGTTAGATGAAAATGGGAGTGATTGATTGATTGTTGCAGAAGACTAGTGAAGCTGTTTCATGATTACTTTAATTAGATATTTCATCCTAGAAATGTAAGGTTTATTACTAGAGGAAGGGTGGTATAGGTTCAAGGTTTAGAAGTGCATGATAAGAATGTGTTTCAAATCTAAGTACTCTGGATGTCAATAAAGCCATGGAATGGATGGAATTTTGCCACATGTTTTGAGAGCATGTGCCTGATCAAACCGACCATATCAGGATTAACTGTGCTCAGATTTGGTCACTAGTTCCACTGAAGAGACTTGTCAATGAGAATCCAGATATGGGAAGGTATCCAAGGATTGGAAGGAGGGGATTCAGATAGTGCCACTGCATAAAGAGGTGTTTGGATGGAAGTGTCAAATTATGGACTAGCTTGTATTTCTGTAGTTAATATTTTACAGAAATTAGTGAGATATTGTATACGGTACTAAGCAGAGGATAATATCATCTGTGAGGGTCAGAATGGATTGGTTAAGGGACATTGTTCTTTTATTAATCTGATTGCCTTTTATAATAAAGTAGCAGAAACAACTGAAAAGGTAAAGGCATATACTGCTTTTTTTTTTTTTTTGATTTTACAAAAGCGTTTAACAGGATGCCACATGATAAGCTGATATTTAAATTACTGCGTATGGGTTTAGGTGTCAGTTTAGTGAACTGGATTGAGGGATGGGCTGTCTGATAGACATCGGATAGTTGTTATGAGGGAGTAGCATCAAGGAAACAGAATAATTGTGATGTACCCAGTACTTCTGCTTATAATACAGGTCCAGTACCTGTACTAGGACCTGTATTATTTAACCTGTATATCAATGACATTGTCAATGGATTGCAGACAGATATTCAGTTGTTTGCAGATGATGTGAAGTTAGGAAGGATTATTAGTAATAGTGAGGATGTGGTAGCCCTTCAGGAGGATTTGAATAAGCTGGGCAGTAGGCAAATGAATGGGGAATATCAAAATATAAAGTCTTAAAGTTTGGGATTCATTAATGGGAGGCTGCATACTCTGCTGGTGGAACTGTACTAGAGAAAGTGGAGGAGGCTAAGAATCTTGGGGTGATGACTGATAGAAAGTTCCAGTTTAGGGGGCATATTGCAAAGAATGTGACAACAGTGAGAAGGTTGCTGACTAGCAGAGATAGAAGAGTGGCAATACCATTATATAAAGTCATTCTGATCAGACAAAATCTGGATTACTGTAATTAGATTTGATCACCAGGATTAGAAGGGGATAAATTAACCTTAGAAAGGAGTGCAGACGCAGATAACAAAAATAATATCAAGACAGCACAATATTAGTTATCGGGATAGGCTGAGGGCAAGTGGACTACAAAGTCTAGTAGATAGAAGGCAAAGTGACATAACTGAGATGTTTAAACTGTTTTATTTATTTATTTATTCATATGGAGTTTCCTCCCTTTTTCTCCCCTGTCCCTATTGGGGTGAGTTGAGCCTCCTCATGGGGTGGGGGGTTAAGTATTTATGGCTGTATATCCGTGTGTTCACGGGGCCGGTTTTCCTGCTTGCGGAATGAAAAATGCCAGATAAACGGTTGGAAAAAACCCTACTGCCCGCATCCAAGACCGGCTAACTTGGCTATGGCTGAGGAAGATCCTCAAATTCCTCACAGCTTCGACGGGAATCGAACCTGGGACACTCCTTCCCCAGTCATATGGTTGCGAAGCGCACAGCCACTAGGCTAACTGCGCAGACATTTAAACTGTTAAGAAATAGTTACAGGATTGATACTCATGGTTCTTTCATATGGCAGAACAAAGGGGAGGAGTGAGGACAAGGGGCCACCATACCTGAAGGTTACAAATGGAAATGGTGAGCAAGTGAGGAGTGGGTTTTTCTTTTTTTTTGCATGAAGTGTGATTGGGCTGTGGAATGAACTGCCTGATAGAGTATTGAGAGCACAAAGGTGAATGAGTTTAAAGAGTAATATAATAGACTTTGTGTTGTCTAGGATGGGCTTCCTATGAAGAGTGTTGTGATACATGTCCTGAATAATAATAATAATAATAATAATAATAATATTCAGCACCAGTTAATAAAAAAACTACAAGTTCAATGGACTGACTGATAATTAGAATAGACATACAATTCTTTTTTTGGTGCATAAACCAACCCATTTAATCAGGGCTTAACATTTTTAAAAGTAAATGTCTATTAGTTCTTGTTTTACACCTGACAAAGTCCTATATAATTAGGAGGAAACGTGTTTTTTGATTAAAGCAAATATTAATATCTTATTCCATTTTACTGTTATATAAATCTTATTTATAAAGTGAGCAAGAGGTGTATGGGGAATTGAGTAAACTTTATGTTAATAAAGCTGTGTGACTTGATAATATATCACCATGTATTCTGAAGGAATGTGCCAGAGAGGTGACATCTGCCTTGATATATTTCTTTAATATGAGTGTTGCACCGGGTCTTGTTCCAAAGGAGTGGAAGGAAGGCAAGATTGTGCCGCTTCATAAGGGAGATGATAGAACTCAGACATCAAATTCTAGGCCCATCTGGGTGTCAGGTGTTGTGGTTAAGATATTGGAAAACTAGGATCCAGAATTGGGATGACAACGATGGTATTATCTTTGATGGACAACATGGATATGCTAAAGGGAGGTCATGTTTTAGTAATCTACTTACTTATTACAATAAGGTGACGGCTTCATTGAACAGAGTAGAGGAATACACAGTTAGTATACTTAGATTTCTCAAAGGCTTTTGATATATTATTGCATATGCTAAAGGGAGGTCATGTTTTAGTAATCTACTTACTTATTACAATAAGGTGACGGCTTCATTGGGCAGAGTAGAGGAATACACAGTATACTTAGATTTCTCAAAGGCTTTTGATTGATGATTGCATGATAAGTTGATAGTCAAACTAGAAAGGATGGGGTTGGATATTGATCAGAGACTGGCTATATCATAAGTATCAGCCAGTTGTGTATCAGGGAGCAATATCCAGGAAGAGGAAATCACAAGTGGTGTGGCTTAGGGGGTCTGTTTTAAGGCCATTGCTGTTTAACTTATATGTTAATGATACTGGTGAAGATTTAGATAGGGATATTCAGTTGTTTGCAGATGATGCAAAGTTGGGATGAACTATGAAGAGTAGAGAAGATGTTGTGGTCTTACAAGAAGACTTGAGTGAATGGGCATGGAAATGGGGATGCGAGTTCGATGCTACAAAATGTAAGGTTTTAAAATTTGGGAAACAAAGATCGGATGTAGAATTTATGCTTGGTGGGAATAAATTGTTGGAGGTGGAGGAAATAAGGGATCTTGGGATGATAGTGGATAAAGATATGAAATTTAGGCAACACATTGCAAAAATTGTGAGGATGACACAAAGAATTCTGGGAATGATGCAGAGAACACTGACTTGTAGAAGTAAAGAGATTCTTGTTCCATTGTATAAGGTTTTGATTAGGCCACACATGGACTACTGTGCCCAGATTTGGTCACCTTGTTTTCAAAAGGATGAAGAGATGTTGGAAATGGTCAAAAGGCAACTTACTAAGGTGGTTTCTGATCTCTGGAATGCCGAATATGAGGAAAGGTTGAGAAAATGCAATTTGCAGTCTAGTGGATAGGAGGAGGGATGATATGATAGAGACCTACAAGTTGATAAAGGGTTCTTATAGGATCGATGTTGAAGAGGTTTTACAGCAAATGGTGGAAGATCAGGGAAGAAGAAGAGACCATCCCCTGGAAAGCTGTATAAGAAGATTGTGAACAGGAGAGGATGAGAAGCAGTTTTTTTGCAAGCAGGGTGAGTTGTGAATGATTGGAATGCCTTGCCTGAGAGTGTGGTGACTGCAGAGAATTTGAGTGTTTTTAAAGCAGAGTATGATGAGCTGTGTGTATGACAAAAGGATCTCCTAGATTAGTCTTTAGCTCCATGGAATCTTTGGATAATAATAATAATAACAATATTTATCTAACCACAAACCGGCAAAGTTTACATAAGGTGTCAGCAGGTTATATATGGTTGTCACCTTATTAATCCTTTAATGTTTGTCCACTAGTTTATGTTTTACAGTGTGAAGAAGTACTATGGAATTAGAATGAAATGTGTTTTTTTGATTAAAATACTTATTAATATCTTATTCTGGTATAGGGTCTTGGATTTGGTCATCTCATCGGAGGATGTAATTATAAATGAGGTGTCAAATCATCCACCAATTGGTGAAAGTGACCATGAGGTGATTACCTGGGTGGTTGCCAGCAGTGCAAGGACCCCTGTGAAAAAAGGGTATATGTGGAACTACGGGGGGGGGGGGGTGATTATGAAGAACTCAGGAGACGGCTTGCAGATGTAGCATGGAATGAGGAGTTAGCTGGAAAACAGATCAATGCAGCTTGGGGGATTTTCAAAAACTATTTAGTAGATGCAATGTCTAAATGTATACCACGGGTGAGAAGGTCAAATAAGGTAGGTGTGAGATGGATGAATAGAGAGATTAAGCATGCAATACAGAAAAAAAGGGCATTGTGGAGGCAGCATAAGAGAAGTGGAAGTAACCAATTTCATGATGTCTACAAAGACCAGGAAAGGAGGGTGATTTGGTTGGTAAGAGAAGCTAAAGAGAGGTATGAACAGCAGTTAGCTAATGAGGCCAAAAAGAATCCTAGGGAGTTCTTTCGATATGTAGCCAGCAAAAGAAAGAATGATTATGGAAGGATGACATTGATTGGAGAAAATGGTATAAAGACAGCTGTTGCAGAATGTGTGGTGGAGATACTTAATGAACAGTTCAGAAAGATCTTTCAATCTTGTGAATGTGACTTCATGGAGAGATTAAGAGCAGCTGATGATGGGGAGGAGAGACTGACTGTAAGTGAGCAAGAGGTGTTTGTGGAGTTGAGTAAACTAGATGTAAATAAGGCTGTGGGACTTGATAATATATCACCACGTATTCTGAAGGAGTGTGCCAGAGAGTTGACACCTGCCTTGACATATTTTTTTAATACGAGTCTTGCACTTGGTCAAGTCCCTAAAGAATGGAAGGAGGGCAAGATTGTGCCACTTCATAAAGGAGGTGATCGAACTCAAGCATCAAACTATAGGCCTATCTGTGTGTGTCAGGTGTTGTGGTTAAGTTGTTGGAGAAGCTTGTGAGAACTAGGATCCAGAGTTGGGTTGAAAACAATGGTATAATCTTTGATGGACAGCATGGATTTGCTAAAGGGAGGTCATGTTTTAGTAATCTACTTACTTATTACAAAAAAGTGACTACTTCTGTGGACAGAGGAGAAGGATACATAGTAATATACTTGGATTTCACAAAAGCTTTTGATAGAGTACCTCATGATAAGTTGACAGTCAAACTAAAGCAGATGGGGTTGGATATTAGATTAGTGCATTGGATTAGAGACTGGCTATCTGATAGGTATCAACAAGTTGTGTATGGGGGTGCAATATCCAGGAAAAGGAAAGTCACTAGTGGAGTGCCTCAGGGGTCTGTTTTAAGGCCATTACTATTTAACTTGTATATTAATGATATTGGCGAAGATTTGGATGGAGATATTCAGTTGTTTGCAGATGATGCAAAGTTGGGACGAACCATAAAGAGTAGTGAAGATGTTGTGGCCTTGCAAGAAGACTTGAATAAACTGAGTGATTGGGCAAGCAAATGGGGATGCGAGTTCAATGTTGCAAAATGTAAGGTTTTAAAATTTGGAAAACAAAGATGGGATGCAGAATTTATGTTTGGTGAGAATATATTGTTGGAAGTAGAGGAAATAAGAGATTTGGGGGTATAGTGGATAAGGATCTAAAATTTAAGGGACACATCACCAAAATTGTTAAGACAACACAAAGACTTCTGGGAATGATGCGGGGGACACTGACATGTAAAAGTAGGGAGATACTTGTTCCATCGTATAAGGCTTTGATTAGGCCACACATTGGACTATTGTGCCCAGATTTGGTCACCGGGTTTTCAGAAGGATCAAGAGATGTTGGAAAGGGTCCAAAGGCGACTGACTAAGGTAGTTTCTGACCTCTGGAATGTTGAGTATGAGGAAAGATTGAAAATATGTAATTTGCAGAGTCTCGTGGAGAGAAGGAAGATGGGAGATATGATAGAGACCTACAAGTTGGTAAGGGGTTGTTATAGGATCAATGGTGGAGAAGTTCTACAGAGAATAGTGGGAGATCAGGGGAGAACCAGAGGTCATCCCTGGAAACTGTATGAAGAGGGTGTGAGTAGGGGAGTGAGAGGCAGGTTTTTTTCGTGCAGAGTTGTAAATGATTGGAATGCCTTGCCTGAGAGTGTAGTGTCTGCAGGGAGTTTGAATGTGTTCAAATCATGGTATGATGAGCTGTGTGTGTTGTGTGTGTGGGGGGGGGGGGTGATAAAAGGACCTCCCAGATGTGTCTTCGACTCCATGAGGTCTTGGGGCAATAATAATAATAATGTGTATAGACCCAGCCTTTTGCCTAAAATTAATAATAAAGAAAAGAAGAGAATACAATTTAGAAACACATATTGCATTTATTGACTTTGAAAAAGCATTTGACAAAGTTAAAAGAAACATATTATTTAACATATTAAAAGAAAGACAAATACCAAATAATATCCTAAAAGCTATCACAAGTATATATGAAAATAATCAAATACAAATAAGATTAAATCACGAGCCATCATATACAAGAGAGATAAACCAAGGGTTCCAACAGGGATGTCCCCTCTCAGCAACTCTTTTTAATATCTACTTAAATGAAATAATAATAAAATGGAATAAAAATTTACATCCAGGAATTAAACTTTCTTCTACAGTAAACTTAAACACTCCTCTTTGCCGACGACCAAATAATAATTACAAATTCTGAAGATAAACTACAGAAAGCTATTCTAGATCTAAATGAGATATCCAAAGATTATGATATGATAATATCAACAGAAAAATCAAAAACTATGGCCTTTAAAGGACAAGATCCAGCAAGAACAAAAATAGTAATAGATAACAAGATCTTAGAACAGGTGAATTCATTTAATTACCTAGGATGTATGATCACATATGAAAATGAAAAAGATATAAACGTAAAAATTGCAAACTATTTAAAAATAACAGGTGTAATTAACTCTATATTGAAACCAAACCTAGTTCAAAAACAAACCAGACTAAAAGTATACACTACATTAGCCATGCCAGTCTTAATGTATGGAAGCAAATAAAATAAAACAAAAAGACAAACAAAGATTAACAACAGCAGAAATGAAGTTTATGAGAAAAGCTGCAAAGTATACCCTCTTTGATCACAAAAGAAACAAAGAAATTATGAAAGAATTAAACCAAGAACTAGTAATAGAAAAAATTAAAAAATATAAACAAAAATGGATGGAACACGTTCAAAGAATGAAAACAGAAAGATTACCAAAACAAGCCTTAAAGTACAAGCCATTAGGAAAAAGAAAACCAGGACGTCCTCTTAAACGATTCAACAATGACTTCTAAGGCCGGAACAGGCCATGCTAGGCCTAAATCCTTGATATGCATGATGATGATGATGATGATGATGATTTATCTAACCACGAATATGCAAAGTCTACATGCTTCTATATACACCAACCCATATACACATATAAACTCAAAATAAAAAAATATTACTTTTAAGATATTTTCTATACCATTGAGATAGTTCGAAATATTAGCTCTACATGAAAATGCTAATTGAAATAACTGAGAAATAATTGAAACTGGTGTGCTATATGTAATCAGAAATATATAAAAATGTGTCTGCACCATGCAGACAGATTTTTGTCACATTTATATCCTTGCTGCATTTCTTTGTAGAATAAAATGCAATGAATAATTTAATTTATTATTTGTATCACTAAATTAATTATCATGTTAAAATTGTTAATTATTTTATTAATGTATTATTAATTAATTATTTAAAACAAAATTAATGATTTGTACCAAATAATTCTTGATGGATAAACTCAATGGCTATATTTCACAGTTGGTTTTTTTATTTTTTTTTATTGAAACAACAAACTTAGATATGTAATATAGCAGGAGTGGGCAAGTTCTTCGGTAGTAAGAGTCGCATATAATACATTTTTGAATGTTCAAGAGCTGCAGAAGATATTATTTTCTGCGGCTCCTATACAACAATATAGTAGTCCTACTCACCAAAGAAGAATACAGCAATCTCTCAATTAGTGTGTCTAATGCGTTCTTTAAAACAGGCACATTAATCGAAAATGCACTAATCAAATATAATAACCTATGGGAAAAAGTATAATTCATTCCTCAAATTTCTTTTTTGAACCTTAATTTTTTTTATAAAAGAATTAAGGTATGTCTCAGTGCCTAGTTAAAGGAAAACCAGGAAGCTGAAAGACAATAAAACATATTCAGAATATAAATTTTATTATTCTACTTCTTAACAAAGAATTGAGCTAACGTAGTTTGGCAGGCATTTTGTTTCTTTTTTTCATACAACTGACAGTATGGCCCTATTGCCTCTTCTACTCTTCTGCAAATTTTACTGCTTCTCTCTTCATCAGGGTCAGCCTCTAAGCATTGCTGCTTAAAAACTTCGATTGTACAAAAAATATTTTCAAATTGTTTATGTGAAATCTCTTTTGGCTGACTATCAGTGGTTAAATTTTCTTCATATTCTTCGGGATCTTCCTGCTGTCCATCAATCACCCAATTCTTCAGAATGAGCTTTAATTAACTTTTGAAAGTTATCATTGAAGAGGAGAAAGAAATTCCCAACTGTTAGACAAGCAAAATAGTTACCACTTTAAAAACTACAATGATCATAAAAGAGAAGTTAATTTTCTAACATGTAATAATAAACAACTTATCCCAGAAGCCGGATTGATTACCCTATTATCGGAATGGATTCTCCTTTTTGTGACATGTGCATAAGTGTCAAAGGTCTCGAATCTGTGGGCGTACTATAGCAGACGACATAAATTTTGGTGGTAAAAATTTGGAACATAGTATACATAGTGTACATAGAAGTAGTATAGTATGCCATTAAAAATAACTTTGTAAAATGTTTTAAATCGGTAACTAAATTATTTCATTCTGGTGAGTGATTTTTTAAAATAGTTAGCTATAAAAATGTATAGATAGAACATCTTTAAAATCTGTAACATTTATTTTTAAGATGTATATAGGTGCACTAATCGAATTTAGGTATCGAAAAAAAATGACGCACTAATCAGGGGCACATTAATCGAGGGATTACTGTATGTTTAATCTCTACTCATTGAAGGCTTTCATTGATTCTTCATTTGTGCAGTTAACAGTTTAAACTCAGGCTGGTAGGATGTCAAAGCTGTTCTAAGAAGCTCAGCGAGATGGCTGTTAGTGAGGATAGCATGATCTTTTGACTTGACAAATTTCATTACAGTGAAGAGAATTCACAGCAGTAAGTTGTCCCAAAAACAGAGAGTAGTCGGAAGCCAGTTTTGTGAAGATTGGGATACTTTGCTTCTGGGATTTGTTTCCAAAAGCCAGTTACAGATGAGCTTTTATGTAATGAATACTAGCTTCAAACCCACATCTTCCTGCAGCTCAAAAAGCTCTGTCTCTATTGAAGCAACATCCACGGTAAAAGGTGCAACAATAGGACATCCATCGTTGATGACATCAATCAAAAAATTCAAAACATGCTTTAACTTTTTTAGTTTCTCAAACCTATTCTCAAAATTATTATAAAGTGTTTCGTAAGTTTCCTTCGTATTGTTTCAGTAAACTGAAACAATACAAAGGAAACTGAAACAATCCTTCATATTGTTTCAGTTAAAATCTTCCTCCCACTGTTGGTTAAACACTAATTTCTTGTTCATATTTCCATTTTATACTCTTCTGTTGCTAAGTCATTTTAAACAAGGGTTTTATAACTTTCACTAAAATCAATCTTAATTATTTATTAATCAGAAAAGTACTTATCTACATTAAAATTCACTAGTTATGTTCTGCTACCAACACAAGCATGTAATCTGCATATACTGCATGAAGAGTGATGATAAGGCAACAGAGGCAGTGGGTAATGCAGCGATGATTCCAGGGATGATCTCTGGTTTTCCCCTCTGACACTCTACTCTTTTCAAAATCTCATCTCAATTAATCTGATAAAATACTCTCACTAACTTAAATGTCTCTATCATATTAACTCTTTTACTCCTACCCACTAAAACTCTGCAATTCCCATTTTTTCAATCTATCTCTCCATAGCTACAGTCCAAAGCCCTCATATTGTCTTAGGCACTTGCCTCTGAACCCTCTCCAAGGTCTCCACATCACACTGAAATCCAGTCCAAGTGTGGTCTGAGCAGTGCCTTATACAGTGGCACAACCAATTCCTTATCCCTATATGTTAGAGTACTTCTTATCATAGCAGTACTATGATGTGCAGCCTTTGCAACACTAGCAATATGCCCTCTAAACTTCAGTCAGATGTGAACCATCACTCCCAATTCATTAATCCCATCCACTTCCTGCAGTACTGCACCATCAATACAGTACACAGCCTTTCATTTCTGCACTCCAAAATGCAACACTTTGCATTTATTGATATTAAAACTACAACCCAACTCCTTTGTCCAAGTAAAAAGTCTATTCAAATCTTCCTGAAGGGATTCAGCATCAGAAATGCTACTTATAATTCTTCCTATCTTTGCATCATCATCAGCAAATAACTGAAGATCCCCAGTCACTCTACATGATATGCCACAAGCAGGAGCCAAAAAAAAACAAAACTCTGGGGTATGCCACTGGTTACTTTACTCACATTTTTCTCTTATTTGGCCTCTCTACATAAATATACATGACATCTTTCCATGAATACATACTACATTCACTGCCTTGTATCATTTTTTGAAAAATCTATGGCATTTATTTTATGTCTTCTGCACAGACCTATGCAATTATTTGCCTTTCACCACCATGTTTTATCAGTGTGCTAACAAAAACAATAAATTTATGATAATATCACCTAAGAAATTTATCTAAATTTCTTAGGTGATATTATCATCTCCAACACTTAATATGCAATTTAAACCAGGGGTGTGAACCTTTTTAAATGTGCCTGACAAAACTGCCACATTTTTTATGCAAAATTTAAGATTTAAGAACATTATTAGATATTGTGAAGAGGAAAAGTGTCAATGGGAGAATAGTGTGTGTGCTGCCTCGTTTTGACAATTACGAGTTAAGTAGACGAGCAATGATAATGAATGATATGATTGCAAGAATGTGCAGAAAAAGAGGTCTGGAGTTTGTTGATGTTTGGAGTGTGTTTGAAGGAAAAAGGCAGTTGTATGCTAGAGATGGACTGCATCTTAACATGGAAGGACATAAGAGATTGAAGAAGTTATTGTTTTCTGAACAGGTTGAAGTTATTGGGCAGGGAAACTAATATTGAAAAGGTTGAGTGTAAGAGAGAGAAACTTTAGCACTGATTGTGTATTTATTGATCCTTACAGGCAGAATAAATTGCAGAAGAGAGGGGGAAAAAATCGGCATAGGACTACGGTAGTTAGTGACTTATATATCAGTTCTAAAGCCGGTACAAGATCTAGAGGGAATCTGCAATTTTTGTATACCAATGCTAGAAGCATTAGAAATAAGAGAGAAGAATTTTTGGCATTAGTCAGTGAAATCTCACCAAAAGTTGTAGGCATTAGTGAAACTTGGCTGTCAGCAGAAGATGTGGTCACTGGAATTGAATGTGATGGGTACAGTATTTTCAGGGAGGATAGAGAAGATAGAACAGGAGGAGGAGTACTGTTGATGATAGCTGATGTGTTGCAGCCAAAGAAAGTAGTATATCATGATGATAGACATGTGAATGAGAGTTCATTTGAGGCAGTCTGGTGCGAAATAGTGACCAACGCAACCAAATATACAGTTGGATGCTGCTATAGGCCAGGGAGTACAGGGGGAGATATTGAATTCATGCATCAGCAACTTAGTGCAATGAGTGAAGGCTTAGTGATTATTATGGGGGATTTTAATTATGGTGATATCAATTGGAAGGAGGAAATATCACGTAGCAAAAAGGAAATGGAGTTCATACATCTGCTACGAGATAATTACTTGAAACAGCACGTAACTGAAGGGACACGTGGTGTGAGAGTGTTGGACCTGGTTATTGGTTCAGAGGTTATGTGCATAAGTAAGGTGACCTCGTTACCTCCAGTTGGTGAAAGCGATCATGTGGTATTGACTTGGGAGGTTGCAAAATCTGTGGATTTTTCTATTAAGAAGGGGTATGTACGAAACTACAGGTTAGGCAATTATAACAAGCTTCGGAGTGAGCTTGCAGCCATCCCATGGCAGAACATATTGCAAGGGAAAGATGTTAGCAGTGCTTGGGATAAAATCAGTGGGTATCTGAGGAAAGCAATATCAGATTGTGTCCCCATGGTCAGGAGGTCAAACAAGGCAGGCATTAGATGGATGAGCAGTAGTATCAAGCTTGAACTACAAAAAAAGAAAATGTTATGGAGAATTTACAAGGAGAAGGGCGATCAGGATACCCATGAGCAGTACAAGGCTCAAGCTAGGAAGGTTACCAGCATAGTAAGAAAAGCTAAATCAGATTATGAGAAGACCTTAGCCAAAGAGATCAAGGGTAATCCCAAAGAGTTCTTCCGCTATGTGGCAAGTAAGAGGAAGAATGACTTCGGAAGGATAACCTTAGTGGGTGCTGATGGTATTGAGGTGACAAAATCAGATGTAATAGTCGAGTTACTGAGTGATCACTTCTCAAAAGTCTATCACCCAAGTGAGGATATCTCTATACCTATAGCAATACCTAATGTGAGAATTGAAGCTAAAGAATCAGAGGTATTAAATATATTGCGAAACTTAAATGCAAACACTGCGGTAGGCTTAGATGGAATATCAGCTCGGGTGTTGCGTGAATGTGCAAATGAATTGTCAACCCCTCTTACCTGGATATTTAATTTAAGTTTGAACTCTGGTATGGTCCCTAGGGAGTGGAAGTTAGGCAAAGTGGTTCCTTTGCATAAGGGTGGCTCTAAAACTGCAGTATTGAATTACAGACCAATCACCATCTCAGGAGTAGTGGTAAAAGTATTGGAAAAGTTGGTTAAAGACAAAATTCAAGAATGGGTGGATCAGGATATGATACTCTATAGAGGCCAACATGGTTTTGTTAAAGGTAGATCCTGCCTTAGCAATCTATTAACTATCCATAATAGAATAACATCAGAGTTGGACAAAGGAACTGGCTACACAGTGGTACTTCTGGATTTTGCTAAGGCTTTTGACAGGATACCCCATAGAACACTGTTACGCAAATTGGAGCAGATGGGAATGGATATTAAATTGGTGATATGGATAGGAGAATGGCTCAGGGAGAGATACCATAAGGTGGTGTATGGAGGAGCCGAGTCCAGAATGAGGCAGGTGACCAGTGGTGTGCCTCAGGGCTCTGTGCTTGGGCCAATGTTGTTTAATTTGTATATAAATGATATAGGAAACGGCTTAAAGGGAGATATTCAGTTGTTTGCTGATGATGCAAAGTTGTGTAGTGCAATAAAAAATCAAGCTGATGTTGAAAGTTTGCAGGAGGATTTAAATAAGCTGGTAAAATGGGCAAAAGAAAATGGATGTCAGTTCAATGTGGAAAAGTGTAAAGTCTTGCATTTTGGGATTAAAAGATTACCAGCTGTGTACTACATAGATGGAAAGGTACTCCAAGAGATTGATGAGGCTAGGGACTTAGGGGTATTGGTAGATAAGGAGATGAAGTTCAGAGGACACATTGCTAAGGTGTCCAAGATTGCACATAGGATTACTTGGTTGTTGAGGAACACACTGACATCCAGAGATAAAGAGGTTATTATTCCCCTTTATAAAGCATTGATACTTCCACATTTGGATTACTGTGCTCAGGTCTGGTCACCTGGATTCCTTGGAGATGAGGAGGCTGTGGAGAGGGTTCAGAGAAGAGTGACCAAGTTGGTGAGTGATATAAAAAATGCTCCCTACATTGATAGATTGAGAGCTTGTGGATTGCAGAGATTGGCTGATAGGCGAAGAAGAGGGGATATGATAGAAACATTCAAATTACTAAAAGGTTTTTATAGGATTGATGCAGGGGAAATGTTTCAGCTGTGTGATAGTGATGGAAGAACAAGAGGTCATCTCTGGAAATTAAAGAAGAGTGTGGTTAACAAAGGTGTCAGAACAAGGTTTTTTGCCTGGAGGGTGGTGAATGAGTGGAATTCATTGCCTGACTTTGTTGTGAGCTCTTCATCTGTAAATGAATTCAAGAAGAGATATGACAGATATTGTTTTGCTAGTTTGGGTCTCCCGCGATGAGTCTACTGACTCCATGGAGATACCCGTAATAATAATAATAATAATAATAATAATAATAAAATTTTCTCATGTGCCAACCGAAATTTTGGGGAACATATTATTATTATTTGGAGAAAGTTTTCAAATAATCAAAAATCATACTAGAGCAGTAAAATCAAAGAATATTGTACAAGTGATTAATTATTGTAAGTCATGTAAGATTGAATGAATGTAAAAATTAGCAATGGAATTTTTACTCGAAAGTCCTTCTACCCTGTTGATAACATGGATATTTTTTATTTGCCTTTAAATGTAATTCTAACTGCCCCACAATTTAAAGATACAATATTTAACATCAGCGAAAGTGCAAACAACAAATATGAATTTTTAGTTTTTTTTTTTTTTTTTTGATCAATCAGATATAAGTTTTTTCAAGTTTTTCATATATTACAGTGCACAATCTCATAATTGTTTTGCTAAAGCACAATAAAAGAAAATAATATTAAAAGATATTCTTTTATTATTATTACCCAAGACCTCATGAAGTCAAAGACACATCTGGGAGATCAGACAGCTCATCATACCATGCTTTGAACACATTCAAACTCCCTGCAGACACCACACTCTCAGGCAAGGCATTCCAATCAGTTACAACTCTGCATGAAAAAAACCTGCCTCTCACTCCCCTACTCACACCTTCTTTATACAGTTTCCAGGGATGACCTCTGGTTCTCCCCTGATCTCCCACTATTTTCTGTAGAACTTCTCCAGCATTGATCCTATTACAACCCCTTACCAACTTGTAGGGTTCTATCATATCTCCACTCTTCCTCCTGTCCACCAGACTCTGCAAATTGCATCTCCTCAATCTTTCCTCATACTCGACATTCCAGAGGTCAGAAACTACCTTAGTCAGTTGCTTTTAGACCCTTTCCAACATCTCTTCATCCTTCTGAAAACCAGGTGATTAATTCTTAATCCCTTATAAGTAATACATAAAAATTGCAGATAAAAATAAAATATTATTTTACCTACATAATATATTAAACAGAAATTAATCTTTACCATTTTTAGCACATTAAAACATTAAATCAAAACTAGAGAAAGAAAAACAGTGGACGTTTTATTTATTTATCATCAATGAGACTTCTGCTGCTGTACCACTGATGACAGGTAATTTATAACAGGTTTATATTTTATAACCTTTAGAGATATGCAAGTGCTACTAGTTTCATATGTAAGGCTACTCCTATTACCAGACTTAACAAAGTTCATCACTGAGAACAATGATTCACAAGAATATGTAGATGCAAAAATGGATGGTAATGCTGTTGCAAAGGTTTTTAAACATACAAAAGTTTTCTGGAATAGTATTCCAAGCCCTTAGTACCTCATTTTCCACTTCTCTCTGTTACTCCCATCTCTAATTGATCCTTTTCAAATTCTCCAAGTCAACTCTGAGGTCATCAAATTTCTGCTTCCAGCTACTTGGAAAATCAATCAACTGCATTTTAAAATCATCCATAATTATCCATGAAAACATGTGCAAGTTTAATTCATCTAGTTTTATAGTGTCTAGAAACTTAATGAATTTTGCAGTCTCTTCTAATTCTCTGAACTTAACAACTCAGAGAGAGAGAGAGAGAGAGAAGCTCAACATTGACACAATGATGCTTAAAAATAGCTCTGAAGACACTGGTGGTCTGCTCTGTCATCCTTTTGGAGATCACTAATGTATTTCTTTAGGTTTGGAAAATATCTAAATCTCTCACTGTCTACATCCCTCTTAAAAACTCCTAGTTTCATTTCAAGTGCCTCTATATCATTAAACATAACATCAAGAGTCTCACCAGAACTCCTATAGTTTAAGGTTCAAATCATTTAAATGTTCGCAAAAATATGCAAAAAATATCAGTTTACAAACCCGCACGATATCATACATTTCTTTA
Organism: Typopeltis vanoorti; assembly: GCF_054136105.1. Taxonomy (NCBI): domain Eukaryota; kingdom Metazoa; phylum Arthropoda; class Arachnida; order Uropygi; family Thelyphonidae; genus Typopeltis; species Typopeltis vanoorti. Next base: position 74,626,338 of record NC_143549.1, read on the forward strand.
TAAGACATTAGTCAAAAAAGAGATTTATCTCATCCAGGCATTCAACAAGTCATTTCAGAACAAGATCTCGATTAAGCCAATGAACATTGTTGTATATTATCAGTCCTTTGTACAACAAATCCACCTTACTTAATAGATTCTGAAATTGTCTTTTATTCAAAGCACTGCAGAAATGTAATTAACATCCTTGGGTACTGTTTGCATCACTTCTTGAAGTTCCTTTAGGCCAGCTTTTGCACATAAAGTCTCCTCATGTATGATGCAATGTTGATCAGTGGATGGTCGACATGTTTTACAAAGAGATTTACAAATCCTGCTTCCTTACCAATCATGCTGGTGCACCATCTGTTGTGATGGATGCCACTTTTGAAATATCTATTGGCCGAATAGATAATTCATTCATAACTGCTTTACATATTTCAACCTCAGTGGTTGTTCTTGTGTATTCCTTTCCAACTTAAGTATCCTATCCTTAACTGTTTTTCTACTCACAGACAAATCTTTAATAGGCTGAATAATTTTTAACTTTTCTGAAAGATTGCCAAAAAGGAAAGGAGCACATTCTACCATGCTTCTTTAATATACTTCCTATCACTGAATGGTTTTCCATGTTGAGCAATAACTTCTGAAACCTCAAAACTAGCAGCAACTAAGTTGGAATTTGAACTAGGCCTACCTGAAATAAATTTCATTAAAGTATCAGACTGTTTTTTTTTTGTCTTGCTCAGTTCATGAGAAATTAATTCTTTTCTTCTTGCTCACTTTTATTGCATAAGTTCTTATGAAACAGTTTCAAAATGCCTCTTTACAGAACAAGTCCTACAAACAACTAATTTGAGGATAAAATGCATAATGATTTATTATCTTTCTTAATCATACCAAATTTTTCAGTCCATATTTTAAATTCTCTAATATCCTCTTCATTTAAATGTCTATGTTTCTTTGCTGGTGGTTGTGACATTCTATACGATGTGTAAGGAGCAGGAAGCAAATAAAAATAAATGATAATGGCGTGTATACATACATACACACACACACACACACACACGTGTGTGTGTGTGTGTGTGTGTGTTCAATAATTTAATGACTTAAACCACCAAGGTAATTAAGAATAATATGGACACAACTACTTTTGTTGGTAAGCCAACTTCGTCAAGTGTCAAAGTACAAATATATATTAAAAAAAACCGACAGAAACATTACACACTAACAACAACAGAGCCATCAAAAAAACTACAGTTAAGTTCAAATTGGAGTTCGCACTTCAGTTCTAGCTACATTTATATGCGTGCGTGTGATCTCGTGAGAATACCAGCACTGAACAGCAGAATTATGAGAATCTGGCAAATTTATTCATGTGGGTAGAATCGAAGGTGATTTCTTTAGGCTCCAGGATGCATCTTTCAAATTCATCGTAACATTTGTGAATATTAGAAGTTTGATTCCAGTCTATTCGGTGTTGGTGGCCTTCATCAGAGTTTACAGAGAACAAGACGTAGCTGGCAAGGACACTGGCTCAGATTCTATTATAAGAGATGTCTCTTTTGTGCTCTTCAAGACAAAGAAGGATTGATTTATCAGTTTGTCTGTAGTAAGGTTTCCCACAACTACAAATAATTCTGTATACTCCTGGGAGCTGAAGATGGTGATGTTGTGATGAAAGTTATTTAGATGATCTAAGAAAACATTGAGGTTGTCTGGGCCGTGTTCCCATATAAGAAAACATTGTTGGTATAACTGAGCCAGATTTTAGGTTTCAGTACAGCCAAACAAAGTGCTTTTTCTTCCAAGTTTTCGAGAAATGTGTTTGCTAGCACTTGCATGACAACATCAAATTCACCTCGGAGCTAGAAGTTAACAATTGTCTTTCTTTTTTAGACATAAAGTTAACCAGGAGTACTGATAATATTAAAATTTCAATCTTCAGGAAACCAACACATACAGATAGATACCTTCACTCATCCTCTCACCACTACCCTCCACAGAAATATAGCATTATATCTACTCTTGCACATCGGGCCAGATCCTTATTATCAGACGACGAAGAGTTTCAAAATGAACTTAATTTCCTCAAAAAGACCTTGGTCAATAATGGTTTCATGCCAAAAAGTATTGAGAAACTTCTTTTTCACCATCGTCAACAAACTAATGAAGATTCTACTACCAAGCAGAGCTTACATCTCCTTGCCTTACATTAGTTCCCTCTCCCCCAAAACTGGCTAGATCGGAGTTCGACATCAAAACGTGCTTCTCTCCTTTATCTAAACTCCGATCTATTCTTAGTCAGCCAAAAGAAAAACATCACCATCTTCAGTTCCCAGGAGTATACAGAATTATTTGTAGTTGTGGTAAACCTTACTACAGACAAACTAATAAACCAATCTTTCTCCATCTTGAAGAGTACAAAAGAGACATCTCTTATAATAGAATCAGAGCCAGTGCCCTCACCAGCTACGTCTTGTTCTCTGTAAACTATGATGAAGGCCGCCAACACCAAATAGACTGGAATCAAACTCCTAATATTCACAAATGTTATGATGAACTTAAAAGATGTATCCTGGAGTCAAAAGAAATCACCCTCGATTCTACCCACATGAATAACAACCTTAGCTACAAATTGCAAAATTCGCATTGCTCTGCTGTTCAGTGCTCGCATTCTTGCAAGATCACACGCGCGTGTATAAATGTAGCTAGAATTGAAGTATGGACACCAATTTGAATTTAACTGTAGTTTTTTTTTTGATAGTTCTGTTGTTGTTAGTGTGTAATGTTTCTGTCCTTTTTTGTATATATCTTTGTACTTTGATGCCTGACTAAGTTGGCTTACCAAAGAAACTAGTTGTGTCTGTATTAAACTTTTATTCTTAATTATCTCAGTGGTTTAAGCCATTAAAATTATTGAACAAGTTCAGAAACCGAGTCAATCTGCATATATATATATATATAGCATAAATATAAATAGAAAAAAAAGGAGGAAGGAGAAACAGAAGTCAAGAAGGGAATAAAGTGAATGACAAAAGGAAAAAAGTAAACTAACTGAATGACCAAAATTGTACAACGACAAGGTCCATACAAAAAATAATTGCTTTCTTTATACATCTTCCAACTTTAATGAAAATCGGATCATGGGGTGTAAAAATATGAACAGAGACATACGGACACAGACAAAAATTATAATTTGGACTCAGAAAATCTCATCATAATCTCTCTCTGCATACACCTACAAAGTTTAAGCAAACCAAAAATTAGTACAATTATAATCCTACTTAAACCTACACACATGCAAATGAAAGAGAAAGGTACGCATGCCATCTAATCACTTGCAGATAATACTTCATAATCTGAATATTAATAATACTTTTCACATAGCTTTAACAATAACTTATGTTTATGGCAATGTACAGAAAATTTGCATTTATATCTAATAAATTCAACATATTAATTAACAATAAATACTTCCAATCCATATTTTAATGACTTAAAATGTAATTAAATCCAAATCCACATATATACACACTTTAGAAAATCGATAAATTCTTTATGAATTTATATAAAATGATGGTAAAGGAGTCATGCCACATCTGGCTGTCTGGAAAACGATGCAACAACTGAACGGGAAATAGGATGTTTGTTTCATTTTTTTATTATTACCAAAACAGTTGTTAGTATTTGTTTCTTTATTGCATTTTTATTTGGTATTGCTCTACTTAATAAAATTGTATTCTATTAAGTTAAAATATACAACTCAGCGAAGATGTTGGATATGTATTTATTTATTTAATTATTTTTCAAGAGGAGCCCTGGGTTGCATGCCGAAAAAATTCGTTGGCATGCCACGTTTAGCATACATGCCAAGGGTTCCTCATCCCTGATTTAGACAATATCGACACACACATCTAAATATAAAATTTACTTATCTTGCTGCAGCCCACATGACAAGTGATGTTTTAACTCATGCTATCTATTATCAGGTTTGTGTAACTCTGAATTGACATAAGTAATGTGAATATGTTGGGAATTCTGTAATTATAAATAATTTATAAATAATTTATAATTTAATATTTAATATTTAATAATTTATAAATAAATATTTATAACCATAAAAAATGAATTTACCTTTAATGATACTGATGACCACATTGGATCCTTATCGTGTATTAATGGCGGGATATCCAGAAACTCGTCTAGATCATCATTAGATATATATCTGTTAATGGGCTGCTTAGGTATTTGTGTTTTGTTTTTTTCACCATCACTAATCATCTTTATATACTCATGTAATCGATAAAATCCAGGCTTTGCAACTTTATCTGTGAAACTTGTCTTCAACCAAAATGAATATATATCCTGATATGTTGGATTCATAATTGGTGATGAAATATTTTCCGATTCACCAGAAATCACACCTGGAAAAGAAAAAAAAAATCAGCTCGTTTGTAATAACCATTTGTTTCATAACATAAGAATGATAATCGCATGCATTATGGTTATCTTTCACAACAGTGTAACAAGAGCAGTGGATGAGGATGAGGCATACACTGTCATTTCTTTTGGATTTTGTAAAAGCATGTTTCACATAAAGTTTTTTTTTTTTTTATCGTACAATGAAACCTGTAGAAAATTCATGACTAAACACATGTAATAATCAAAGTAATAAGTAAATATTTCATCCTAAGTATCTTAGGATATTGTGAGTACAGTCAATTCAAACAATACTAGGAATAAGATACAGTTAGGGTGCATGATTACAATGGAATCCCAATATGCATGCAGTAGCGTGTTATAGAATTAAATTAAAATATATCTGGAGGGGGGGGGGAACAGATTACATTAAAAATAAGATGACATATATAAAAAATTAGTTTACACACTTTTGTATAACAATTTCCCATACTTTAAGAATAGCAAGAATGTCATTACGGTTTAGATTTGGCCTGTGAAGTAGGGCTTCAGCATGTTATAAACGTTCATGTTTATATAAAGATCTATGTAGAAGTTTGGTCTTTTTTCCAATGGATCCCATGATTTGGGTTTTCAACTCCGTGTTATGTGAGGCTAGATTTTTGCGGTTTGATAAGACAGATATCGTCTTGATATTCCGAAATGCATTCATGAACAGATCTTCCTGTCTGTCCATAGTAAGACAATCTACAGGAGCACAGAACCTCATACATGCCAGGTAGCATCATAGGTGAGAGTTTGCCTTTAGGAGAAGGTAACACGTTATAGATCTGGTTGATTGGTTTGTAGGTAGTAGCAAGTTTGTATTTCTTCATAATGTTTGAAAGACGTTCAGAGATGCCTTTGACATAAGGTATGGGAATCCTACGGGCTTGTTCTTGTCTAGGTTGATGTGTGGGAAAGTGACTGATGATTTTTGAGTTGTTTTAAGATTGTATCCATTTAGTATGGCTGTATTTTTGATTATTTCCAATTCTTGAATAAATTTAGTTTAATCCTTTATCCAAGTGTAAGCAAACAAAGTTTGCACCTGAAGTATCTCCAGGACTTAGGCAACTCATGGTAAAGGCGGACCAAGCTTTCATCACTACTTGTCTTAATATCTCCCATAATGCAAAGCACATCTCCTTGTAGACATATATAATGCTATGCATTAAGGGAAGGGCCACTACACAGATGGGTTTCAACCTTTATTGAGGTCTCGTCAGTGGGAGCCAGACCCAGAGGTGGTGATACTAAGGTGGAAGCAATGGAGAAAAAAAACTTCCAACATCTTCCAATTCTTTGTTTAGAGATTTTTCAGAGGAGCAAAATCTGTGTGCTCCGGTTACTAATGATTTAATGATGCCAAATTTTTGAGATGGATGATGAGCAGAAGAATTGTGAATGTAGCAACCTGACAATGTGAAGTAGGGCTTCAGCACATTCTTTATAAAAACGTTCATGTTTATATAAAGATCTATGTAGAAGTTTGGTCTTTTTTCCAATGGATCCTATGGTTTGGGTTATGTCTATCGGCTTGTGATAGACAGAAATGGAGATGGAACAATCTTCTTTTCTTTGGATGTGCAAATCCAGAAAGGAGATACCTTGTAGAGATTCTTTGTCTTGCATAAATTTGATGAAGAAGATTTATTTAATCTAGAAACAGATGTAGTTCTTGTTTGGAATGACCCCAGAGAGCAAAGACGTCAACAACCTATTGTAGCCAAATATATTTGGTTTGGGTTTATTATTATTATTATTATTACCACGGGCTACTCCAGGAGTCCTTAGACTCATCGAGGGAGGCCCTAAACATCATGTTCACGCAGCTGTTCAACATTCTCACAGTATCTATCATACCTTGCCTTGAACTCGCTCACCGTCACAGCACCCACAACAGGCTCTGGCAGCTTATTCCACTCATTTACCACTCTAAAAGTAAAGAACCCAGCTCTAACACCCCTGCTAACCATGCTCTTGCCCAGCTTCCATGGGTGTCCCCTAGTTCTCCCACCACCAGTCCTGATCTCAAAAATATCATCTGAATTAATCCTATAGAATCCTTTTAGCAATTTGAATGTCTCAATCATGTCTCCCCTTTTCCGCCTATCAACTAGTTTCTGCAACCCACAAATCTTTAACCTGTTCTCATATGGTTCATTCCATAGACCTGCTATCATCTTAGTCACTCGCCTCTGGATCCTCTCAACCTCCTCCCCATCAAGAAGGAACCGAGGTGACCAAATCTGGGCACAGTAGTCGGGATGAGGTCTTATCAGGGCTCGGTACAGAGGTACAATAACTTGTTTTTCTCTGCTCGTCAAGGTATTTTTCAACAACCAAGTGAGTTGATGAGCTGATTTAGCTACTTTCGCAATGTGCCACCTAAACTTCATCTCCCTATCCACCAACACTCCCAAGTCCCTGGCCTCATCAATCGCTTGGAGTACAGTTCAAACGTGAAAATTTTTTCTTCAAGGTATTCAAGAAACAGGTTGGCTAAGTTTGGTGATAAGGGAGACCCCATTACTGTTCCTTCCTCTTGCTTGTAAATTTTCTCTTTCCAAGTGAAGTAACCGGACATAATAACAAATTTCAATAATTCAACAATATCAAATTGAAATTTTTGAGTTAACAAGTCTACCATTTCCTTATGGGGAATATTAGTGAAGAGGGAGACAATGTCAAAGCTAATTAGCATGTCAGTTTCCAACAGTTGAATGTCTTTTATTTTTATGCAAAACTCTGTTGAATTTTTAATTGATGAGGCTGAGTGGCCTATGTGAAGATGGAGAAGGTTAGATAAAAATCTTGATAATTTGTAAGTCGGGCTGCTAATAGAATCCACGACGGGTCTGAGTGGAACGTTATTTTTGTGAAGCTTAGGTAATCCATATATTCTAGTAGGCCTAGCATGTTCCTGAGTTTTTTTATTGTTCATCTAATATTTTTTATCTTCATCTAAGGAAATAGTTTCATCAAGTAACTTGTTGAGTTTCTTGAGCTTTTTTTTTTGTTTTTTTTGTATATATTTCAATCTCGGAGTAGTAAATTCATTTTTCGGTCATATGATATGGTATCTAAAACTACAGTGGTATTTCCCTTGTCAGCTCTGGTGATGATTATGTTTTTATTACGTTTAAAGGAGCTAAGTGCTTTCAATTCTGATGGTGGGAAATTCAAGAGGATTTGAATAAGCTGAAAAGGTGGAAAATGAAGGGCGAAATGGTGTCAGTTTAATACAACTAAATGTAAAGTTCTAAAATTTGGGATTCACAGATGGAATGCTTCATATTCACTATGTGGAGTTATACTGGAAGGAAGTGGGGTGATTGTAGATAAAAATTTGAAGCTCAGAGGACATACTGCAAAAGTTGTGAAGCTTGATCACATTGCACCCTAACTGTATGTTATTCCTAGTATTGTTTGAATTAACTGTACTGACGATGTCCTAAGATACTTAGGATGAAATATTTACTTATAAAACTTATTACTGTGGTTATTATGTGCATTTGTTTAGACATAACAAGTTGTTTTTTAAGCTGCAATATATGGATTTGGATATTAGGTTAATGGATCGGATTGGTGACTGGCTTTCTCATAGATATCAGAGTTGTATATGAGAGAGCAGTATGGGAGTAAGAAGGTTACAAGTAGTGTTCCACAGGGTTCAGTACTGGGACCATTACTGTTCAATCTTTATGTCAACAATATTGTCCCAGGACTACAGAGAGATGTTCAGTTGTTTGCAGATGATGTAAAGGTTGGGAGGGTTATTAGTAATAGTGCTGATGTTTTGCCTCTTCAGGAGGATTTGAATAAGCTGGAAAGGTGGACAAGTTAAGGGGGTAATGGTGTCGGGTTAATACAACTAAATGTAAGGTTCTAAAATTTGGGATCCACAGGTGGAATTTTTCATATTCACTATGTGGAGTTATACTGGAAGGTAGTGGGTTAATTGTAGATAGAAATTTGAAGCTCAGAGGACATACTGCAAAAGTTGTCAAGCTTGATCACATTAAGTTGAGCATCTCAGAGAACTGCTGCAGTACTGACACAACTCATTACATTGACCACGAGAAATAAAAGAGTTGGTCCCATCGTATAAAACTTTGATCAGACCACATCTGGATTTCTGTGCTCAGATCTGGCCACCAGGATTTGAACAGGATGAAATAATCTTGGAGAAAGTGTGGAGACAGATAACAAAAAGTTATCTGTGGGGGGGGGGAGTAGAAACATGGAATGAATTGCCTGAAAGGGTGGTGAAGGTGCAGACTGTGGATGATTTTAAGGAGTGGTATGATAACTTTTGTTGACCTCCCACAATGAGAACAAAACCTATCATACCTCTCCTTAAACTCATTCACTGTCAAGGCACTCAAAACTAACACTGGCAATCTGTTCCACTCACTGACTACTCTTCATGCAAATTATCTAGTCTGCACAGCCTTACTAATCAACTCTTACACAACAATTTTTTAGCTATGTGGTGAATAGGAGGAGAAAATGATTGTGGAAGAATGACATTGTGGGATGAAAATGGAAATAGAATGACTGATGCAGAGAACATAGTGGAATTGTTCAATGAACACTTTATTGGAGAATTTCATCCTAGAGAAATAGGTTTTAATACTAGAGGGATAGGGCAGGTTCAAGGTTTAGAGGAGAGAGTGTGTTCCAAATACTGAGTAATCTGGATGTCAGTAAAGCTGTGGGAGTGGATGGTATTTCACCACAGGTTTTCAGAGAAGGTGCTAAAGAACTGACAGCTCTTTTGACCTGGCTTTTCAATGAAAGTCTGGCTATGGGAAAGGTACCCAAAGGAATGGAAGGAAGGTAAGATAGTGCCATTTTCATAAGAGTGGTAGCAGACTGGAAGTGTCTAATTATATGCCAGCTTGCGTTTCATCAGTAGTTGTTAAGTTCTTGGAGAAATTAATGAGGGACCATATTCATCGTTGAGTAGATAAGGGTAAGGTTATCTGTGTGAATCAACATGATTTGTTAAGGAGCGCTGTTGCTTTAGTAATATGATTACCTTTTATAATAAAGTGACAAGAGCAGTTGATGAGGGAAAGGCATATACTGCCATTTTTTTGGATTTTGCAAAGCCAGGGTGCCACATGATAAGCTGATACTTAAGTTGCAGCACATAGGTTTAGATGTCAGGTTAGTCAACTGGATTCAAGATTGGCTGTCTGATAGGTATCTCAGAGAGTTGTGTATTGTGGGGCAATATCAAGGAGGCAGAAGGTTACAAGTGGGGGGTTCGACAAGGCTCAATACTGGGACCCTGTATTGTTTAACTTTTATATCAATGCCACTGTCAATGGATTGCAAGGGGATATTCAGTTGTTTGCAGATGATATGAAGCTGGGAAGGATTTTCAGTAATAGTGCAGATGTGGCAGGGCTGCAAGAGGATTTGAATAAACTAGATGGTTGGGCAAATGAATGGGGTATCGGTTTAATGCACCAAAATGTAAAGTCTTGAAGTTTGGGATACATTGATGGGAGGCTGCATACTCGATTGCAGGAGCTGTACTGGAGGAAGTAGGGGAGACAAGAGATCTGGGAGGGGGGGGTGATGATTGATAGAAAACAAATTCAGGGAAGATACTGCAAAGGTGATGAAAGTAACCCAGAGGATTGCTGCAATACTGAGAAGGACACTGACTTGCAGAGAAAAAAGAGTTATCATTCCATTGTATAAGACCCTGATCTGACCACACTTAGACTACTATTGTTCTCAAATTTGGTCCTCAGGATTTGAATGGGAGAAATGAACTGTGTTGAAAGGGTACAGAGGCAGATAACAAAGATGGTTTCAGGACTATACAATGTTAGTTATGAGGATCAGCTGAAGGAATATGGACTGCAGAGTTTGGTGGATAGAAGGAGGAGGAGGAGGAGAGGTGATATGATCCAGACTTTAACTGTTGAGAAGCAATTACAGGGTTGACACTGGGGAGTTCTTTCACTTGGTGGAACAACAGGGTATTAGCAAATGACAAGGGGCCATCCCTGGAAGTTATGAAACGAAGCTGTGAGCAAGAATGTCAGGAGTGGTTTCTTTGTGTGGAGGGTGGTTGAACTGTGGAATGCATTACCTAATAGTGGTGAAAGCAAGAACAGTCAATGAGTTCAAGGAGTGGTATGATAGACTTTGTGTTTCCTAGGAAGGCCCTCCCATGATGAGTCTCTTGACTCCATGGAGGCCTGAATAATAATAATATTATTGAAAAATGTATTTATTTATCCAATCCTTCAATTATCAGAAAAGCATGTTCTGAAAATTCAAGGATCTGATAATTAAAGTACAATTACTTTAATTATCAGACTCAGAAGTTGGTTGACATGCAAGGGTAGGTTAATTGAAGGATCGCTGTTTTGAAGGTTGGAAAAATAAATCATAGATTACTATATTATAGGGTTATTGCCATGGAATGTGAAAATTCATCACTGAAAAGCCAACTTCTTCTTCTGCTGCAGCTTGTCCCACTTAAGTAGGGTCGCTGTTCTCAGTGAGTCTCCTCCACATCCTCCTGTCTTGGGCTATAAGCACATCCCAGTTCTTCATCCTCAAGTCCTCCTTCACCAGCTCCCTCCAACTCTTCTTTGGCCACCTGTGCTTCCTCCTCCCCTGCAAATCCATTTGCATGACCTTTCTTCAAACATATTCATCCTCCTTCCTTATCACATGACCAAACCATCTCACACTTGCCTCCTGTATCTTCGCTCCTAAGTTGTAACTTTCGCCATTCCCCCCCCCCACACACACACACACCCACACACACACATAGTCATTTCTCAGACGAACCTTTCTGGTCACACCACACATCCACCTAAGCATTTTCATCTCAGCTACCTCCATCCTGCTGATGTTATTTTTCCTCAGGGCCACAGTTTCCTCAGGGCCACAGCATACGTCATAGCTGGTCTCACTACTGTACAGTAGATTTTACTTTTACATTCATCAGCACCCTCTTATCCCATAGCACTCCAGCCATCTCTCTCTCTCTCTCTCTCTCTCTCTATTCCCCCCTTGTATCCTGCATCCCACTTTTTCTCAGCCCCTCCATCCTCCTTCACTGTTGAGCCTAAGTATCTAAACCCCCCCACCACCTTCCCGATGACATTTCCTTCCAGCTCTAGATCTGTCTCCTGGATGCCATCCATTTCGCAACACATATAATCTATCTTACTTCTGTTTAGTCTCGTACAAGGGTGGTTTGAACAGTTCTCAGCCTCGACCATAGATGGCAACACTATTGGCAAGATTTTTTTTTCTAAGTTGGTACATCTCTCATAAGTATCCATGTGAAATTGCAAGTCATTCTATCAAGTAGTTTGTTTTATACAGCTGTATAAATCTGTATCCCTTAAAATGGATAAAACTGAGTATCGTGCGGTTATAAAATTCTTTGTTAAAAAAGGTTTAACATCAAAAGAAATTCATTCAAAGTTCATAAAAGTTTATGGACACTCTTCTTTTCCTGCATTTTTGACAATTAAGGAATGGGCTGCAGAGTTTAAATATGGTACCAGCCTTGAAATGATCCACATCTAAAAAGTGTAACAACACCAGAAATCATTGATCAAGTGCACAATATGGTATTGGATGACGGGCAAGTCAAAGTGACTGAAACTGCTGAGTCTATAGGCATTTCAAAAGAAGGTGCAAGATATATTTTGCATGAAGAATTGCAAATGTAAAAAGCTTTGCACAAGATGGGTGCTGCGCTTGCTCACAGAAAATCAAAATCGCACTCGCATGAAAATCCCTGAACAGTGTGCTTGGAGCATTTTAACAAGAATAAAACTGATTTTGTAAGGTGATTTATTACTATGGATGAGACTTGGATTCACCATCACCCACCAGAATCCAAACAGCAGTCAAAACAGTGGACAGAAGCAGATTGTTTAGCACCAAAGAAGACAAATTCGGTTCCATCAGCAGGAAAGGTCATGGCATCAGTGTTTTGGGATGCTAGAGACATTTTGTATATTAATTATCTTGAAAAGGGTAAAACAATAACCAGGAAATATTATTCCGATCTGTTAACCAGACTAGATGAAAAAATTTGTGAGAAAAGACCCAGTTTGTAGAAGAAAAAAATCATCATTTATCAAGACAATTCACCTGCTCACAAAGGTTTTGGCAATGGTATTGGATAAAATTAAGGGATATGCACTATGAATTGTGGGAACAACCACCCTATTCCCAGATTTGGCTCCTTCTGACTTCTATCTCTTCCCAAAACTAAAACTCTTCTTCGCTGGTCAGCATTTTTCTTCGAATCAAGAAGTGATTGCAGCTTTAGAGGGATATTTTGCAGATCCTTCAGAGAACAACTACAGGGACGGGATAATGACGCTGGAATAAATGTATTAGTCTTAAGGGAGATTATGTTGAAAAATAAAAATAACTTTGAATTTATAAATTCTTTTTTTGAAGAATTTATAAATTCTTCAAAAAAATTCAGAGAACTTTTCAGACCAGCCTCGTAAGTAGGCTAGATGTCAATAAGGCAATATGACTTGATGTTGTAGTCTTAAGGGAATGTTCCATGGAATTAACATCAGCTTTGGTCTACCTGTCTAAAAACAGTCTTGCAATAGCACAACCAAAGGAGCAGAAGGAAGGGAAAATTGTTCTACTTCATAGAGATGTTGATAAGGTGAAGTCTCCAAATTATATGCTAGTTTGTATACCTGTAATTGTAGTTAAGGTATTGGAAAGGTTGGTGAAAGCTAGGATCAAAAGTGGGTTCATAACAGTGGTATTCTCTGTGCTTGTGAGCATGAGATTGTTAAAGGAAAGTAATGTTTTACCAACTTGCTTATGCACTATAATGGGGTGATCAATGTGTTGGACAAGCGAAATGCATATATAGTGGTATACTTAGATATTGAAAGATTTTTGATCGCCTACCACACCAAAAGTTGGTAACTGAATTGAAGCAGATGGAGGTGGGATGATAGATTAGTGAGTTGGATAGCAACTGTTTATAAGAGATAAATATCAGCAAGTTGTGTATGGGAGTACAGTATTCCCAGAAGAGGCAAGTCACTAGTGAATAATAAATTATTATTATGGGTATCTCCATGGAGTCAGTAGACTCATCGCAAGAGACCCAAACTAGCAAAACAATATCTATCATATCTCTTCTTGAAATCATTTACAGACGATGAACTCACAACTCAGTCAGGCAATGAATTCCACTCATTCACCACACTCCAGGCAAAAAACCTTGTTCTTCATACCCTTGATAACCACACTCTTCTTTAATTTCCAGGGATGACCTCTTGTTCTTCCATCACTATCAAAAAGCTGAAACATTTCTCCTGTATCAATTTTATAAAAATCAATCTTGTATCAATCTTATAGAAACATTTAAATTACTTTTTGTAATTTAAATGTTTCTATCATATTCCCTCTTCTCCGCCTATCAACCAACCTCTACAATCCATAAGTTCTCAATCTATCAATGTAGGGAGAATTTTTTACATCACTCACAAACTTAGTCACTCTCCTCTAAACCCCACAACCTCCTATCTCCAAGGAATCCGGGTGACCAGACCTGAGCACAGTAATCCAAATGTGGAAGTATCAAAGCCTCATAAAGAGAAATAATAACCTCATTATCTCTGGATGTCAGTGTGTATTCCTCAATAACAACATAATCCTATGTGTAATCTTTGACACCTTAGTAATGTGTCCCCCTGAACTTCATCTCCCTATCCATCAACACCCCTAAATCCCTAGCCTCATCAATCTCTTGGAATACCGTTCCATCAATGTAGTACACAGGTGGTAATCTCTTAATCCCAAAATGCATAACTATGCATTTTTCCACATTGAACTGAAGCACATTACCTTTTGCCCATTTTGCCAGCTTATTTAAATCATCTTGCAAACTCTCAACATCAGCTTGATTTTTTTATTGCGCTACCCAACTTTGCATGGTTTAAAGGAAGATATTCAGCAAACAACCTGAATATCTTCCTTTAAACCATTTCCTATATCATTTATGTACAAATTAAACAACAATGGCCCAAGCACAGATCCCGGAGGCACACCACTGGTCACCTACCTCATCCTGGACTCTGCTCCTCCAAACACCACCTTCTGGTATCTCTCCCTGAGCCATTCTCCTATTCATATCGCTAGTTTAGTATCCATCCCCATCTGCTCCAATCTGCACAACAGTGTTCCATGGGGTATCCTATCAAAAGCCTCAGAAAAATCCAGAAGTACCAATGTGTAGCCATTTCCTTCGTCCAACTCAGAAGTCATTCTATTATAAAAAGTTAATAAATTGCTAAGGCAGGATCGACCTTTAACAAAACCATGTTAGCCCCCTATAGAGTATCATATCCTGATCCACCCATTCTTGAATTTTGTCTTTAACCAACTTTTCCAATACTTTTACCACCACCTCCCGAGATGGTGATTAGTCTGTAATTAACTACCAGTTTTAGAGCCACCTTTATGCAAAAGAAGAACTACTTTGCCTTCCTTCGACTCCCCAAGGACCATACCAGAGTTCAAACTTAAGTTAAATTCCAGATGAGTCTTTGACTCCATGAGGTCTTGGAGTAATAATAATAATAAATAACCAAGTAAGAGGCATTGACAATTCCTTTGCACATTCACACAACACCCAAGCTGATATTCCATCTAAACCTACAGCAGTGTTTACATTTAAATTTTGCAATATACTAAGTACCTCTGATTTCTTAACTTCAATTCTCACATTAGTTATTGCTACATATACAGAGATATCCTCACTTGGATGATAGACTTTTGAAAAGTGATCACTCAGTAACTCTATTATTACATCTGAATTGATCACCTCAATACAATCAGCACACTATAAGGTTATCCTTCCGAAGTCATTCTTCCTTTTACTTGCCACATAGCAGAAGAACTCTTTAGGATTACCCCTTGATCTCTTTGGCTAAGGTCTTCTAATAATCTGATTTAGCTTTTCTTACTATGCTGGTAACCTTCCTAGCTTGAGCTTTGTACTGATTGCCTTTCTCCTTCTAAATTCTCCATAACATTTTCTTTTTTTGCAGATCAAGCTTGATACTACTGTTTATCCATCTAACGCTTACCTTGTTTGTCTTCCTGACCATGGTGATTTAGTGCACTATAATGGGGTGATACGTGTTGGACAAGAGAAATGCATATATAGTGGTATACTTAGATTTTTGATCGCCTACCACACCACAAGTTGGTAATGAACCAAAGCAGTACATGGGGACACAATCTGATATTGCCTTTCTCAGATACCTGCTGATTTTATCCCAAGCACTGCTAACATCTTTCCCCTGCAATTCTGCCATGGGACGGCTAAGCTCACTCTGAAGCTTGTTATAATTGCTTAGTTCCATATATACCCCTCCTTAACAGAAAAATCCACAAATTTTGCAACCTCAAAAGTCAATACCACATGATCGCTCTCACCAATCGGAGGTAACGAAGACACCTTACTTATGCACATACTCTGAACCAATGAACAGATCCAACACTCTCACCCTACATGTACCTTCAGCTATGTGTTGTTTCAAGTAATTATCTTGTAGAAGATGTATGAACTCCATTTCCTTTTTGCTACATGATATTTCCTCCTTCCAATTGATATCACCATAATTAAAATCCCCCATAATAATCACTAAGCCTTCACTCATTGCACTAATTTGCTGATGCATGAATTCAATATCTCCTCCTGTACTCCCTGGTCTATAGCAGCATCCAACTGTATATTTGGTTGCGTTGGTCACTATTTTGCACCAGACCGCCTCAAATGAACTCTCATTCACATGTCTAACATCTTGATATACTACTTTCTTTGGCTGCAACACATCAGTTATCATCAACAGTACACCTCCTCCTGTTCTATCTTCTCTATCCTCCCTGAAAATACTGTACCCATCACATTCAATTCCAGTGACCACATCTTCTGCTGACAGCCAAGTTTCACTAATGCCTACAACTTTTGGTGAGATTGCACTGACTAATGCCAAAAATTCTTCCCTCATATTTCAAATGCTTCTTGCATTGGTATACAAAAATTGCAGATTCCCTCTAGTTCTTGTACCGGCTTTAGAACTGATATACATGTCACTAATTTCAGTAGTCCCATGCCGATTTTTATCCCCTCTATTCTGCAATTTATTCTGTGAATAAGGATTAACAAATATACAATCACTGCTAAAGTTTCTCCCTCTTACACTCAATCTTTTCAATTTTAGTTTCCCTGTCCAATAAGGAGAGTGTGAGCAAGGGCATAAGCAGCTGGTTCTTTACATGGAGAGAACTTTGTACATAACAGTTTTTGCCTCCCACAATGAATCTTTTGGCTCTATGGAGGTCTGGTGTTAATAATAATAAGTTGGCAACCATTATTCTCTGCTCAGTGTCAGTCTTTTCAATCATCTCTACAATTTTTTTATCAAATACTGCCCTACCCAGTTTTGCAGCATCAGCAAACTGCTGGATATTTCTGTAGGAAGTTTATATCATTGAGACCACATTGTAATATAGAGAGTTTATTAAACAAAACAATTAAAACCCGAGAAGTATCATGTGTCGTAAGACTTACATCCTCATGGGTAGTAGTACATAAAAGTTTTACCAACAAAAGCCTATTAACAATTAATTACACATAGAGTTTTTGATAACTTCACAACTTCTAAATAAATTGATAAACCAGAATATAAATGATAAATTTATTACTATATGTGTGTTGGAACATTGCTAGTTGTTGCTATAACATTCTGGGTATTACGTGTGCTATATCCTAGGTCTGTGGCAGTTAAATTTTTGATAAAAGCAGACCATGCTAATATAACATTAAACCTTGATTTTTATTGCATTGTGCAGGGATCCTAAGCATTTGTGACGCTTCTTTAAATTTTCTTGTCGAACAGTTATTATTAATATATGACATTTTTGTTTGTTACCAGAATACTTGATGGCCGGTAGTGGTTGTGTGGGATGGCAGGCCTGATTTATGCTATTTTCTTTTTTCAAGATCATTTGCATGTTCAGACATGTGGATCTTTCCTGACCTTCCTGTCTGGCCTACATAACAAATGCCACAAGAGCAATGAATCTCGTAGATGCCTGGTTTTTTCACTGGGTGATGTGGAGGTTTGTAAAGGCAAAAAAGACACTTTTATGTTGTACTAGCAGAGTAACAGAGCCTCTTTGTCCGTGACATTTTTGATGTAAGGCAGTGCGATTACATTCTTGAAATGTTGTTTATGTAAGAGGGTTGCAAGAGATGTATTAAGAATTTTTCTGATCATCTTGGATTCAAAACCATTAAGTGCAAGGTTCTGTTTCAGAGAGTGAAGTTCTTTATTCCTTTTAATTGGCGAGCTTGATATATTGTATGCCCAGTATCGTAAAGTTTTATTTATTTCTATCTTCTGCAATGGATGGTGGCGTGAAGTGGCATTTAAAAATCCTATTGTGGTAGGTTTTCTGTATATGGAGAAGGATAACTTTTTTCTTCCTTGTTTACTTCAACAAGGATATCAAGGAAAGGTAATTTTTTGTGCTCTTCTAGTTCAATAGTGAATTTCATATTATTATTATTCAGGCATCCATGGAGTCAAAAGACTCATCGCTGGAGATACTTCCTAAGAAACACAAAGTCTATCAAGACTCATCGTGGGAAGTCCCTCCTAGGAAACAGGAAGTCTATCATACCACTCCTTGAACTCATTGACCATTCTATCGGCCAATGCATTCTATGGTTCAACCACCCTCTATGCAAAGAAACCACTCCTCACCCTCTTGCTCACAATTTCCTTTCATAACTTCCAGGGATGGCTCCTTGTCATCACTCCTTCCTGCTGCTCAGCCAAGCAAAAGAACTCCCCTGTAACCACTTCTCAACAGTTTAAAAGTCTCAATCATATCATCTCTCTTTCTTCTATTCTCCACAAACTCTGCGGTCCACATTCCCTTAGCCGATCCTCATAACTAACATTGTACAGTCCTGAAACTATCTTTTTTATCTACCTTTGTACCCTTTCTACAGTTCATTTATTGCCTTCAAATCCTGGGGACCAATCTGAGAACAATAGAAATAATTTGAGAAAGGTAGATACTCCAAGAGGAGGTGAGAGCAAGTGAAGGCAGGAAAGAAATGAGATGACCAGGGATCAAGAGGAAACAGATCTAATTGAAAACGGTTCTAAAATGAAGAAGCAGAAAAGGAAATGGCCCCAGTCCAGCATGGAGAGAGATCACATTGAGTGAGTGGTATCAGTGGAACTAGCTGTAGATCCAGAAATGATTCGTTGTGTTTGTATACCAATGCTAGAAGTATAAGAAACAAGGCAGATGAAATGGCTGCACTAATTGGATTTGTTCACCCAAAGATTGTAAGAATAAGTGAGACATGGTTAGATGAGGATGACATCCTGACAGGAATAGAGATGGAAGAGTACGATATGTTTCATAAGGATAGAAGGGGTAAAAAGGGAGGAGGAGTGCTATTGATGATAGAAAAAGAGTTATGTCCATACAAGGTAGAGATGCAAGAGGGAAATAGGGACATGCTTTGAGGCAGTATGGTGTGAGATAGAGGTGAATAGAATCAAATACTTGGTGGGATGTTGTTATAGACCTGGTAATGTGGATGGCAGTGATAGTGAATGTATAGTCAAATTAGCCAAGCAAATAAGAAAAGGGTGATCATTATGGGTGATTTTAATTATGACAATATAGACTGGAATGAAGAGATAGCAACTGGAAGTAAAGAAAATGAGTTTCTTGAGTTTTTGAGGGATAACTACCTCAGACAGTATGTAACAGAGGACACACGAGGATTGAGGGTCTTGGATTAGGTCATCTCATTAGAGGATGTAATTATAAATGAGGTGTCAAATCATCCACCAATTGGTGAGAGTGACCATGAGGTGATTACCTGGGTGGTTGCCAGCAGTGTGAGGACCTCTGTGAGAAAAGGGTATATATGGAACTACAAGGAAGGGTGATATTGAAGAGCTCAGGAGACAGCTTGCGGGTGTAGCATGAAATGAGGAGTTAGCTGGAAAACAGATCAATGCAGCTTGGGGGATTTTCAAAAACTATTTAGTAGATGCAATGTCTAAATGTATTCCAAGGGGCAGAAGATTAAATAAGGTAGGTGTGAGATGGATGAATAAAGAGATTAAGCATGCGATACAGAGAAAAAGGGCATTGTGGAGGCAGCATAAGAGAAGTGGAAGTAACCAATTTCATGAGGTCTACAAAGACCAGGCAAGGAGGGTGACTTGGTTGGTGAGAGTAGCTAAAGAGAGGTATGAACAGCAGTTAGCTAATGAAGCCAAAAAGAATCCTACGGTGTTCTTTCGATATGTAGCCAGCAAAAGAAAGAATGATTATGGAAGGATGACATTGATTGGAGGAAATGGTATAAAGACAGCTGTTGCAGAATGTGTCGTGGAGATACTTAATGAGTAGTTCATAAAGATCTTTCAACCTTGTGAATGTGACTTCATGGAGAGATTGAGAGCAGTTGATGATGGGGAGGAGAGACTGACTATAAGTGAGCAAGAGGTGTTTGGGGAGTTGAGTAAACTAGATGTGAATAAGGCTGTGGGACTTGATAATATATCACCACGTATTCTGAAGTAATGTGCCAGAGAGAGTTGACACCTGCCTTGACATATTTTTTTAATACGAGTCTTGCACTTGGTCAAGTCCCTAAAGAATGGAAGGAGGGCAAGATTGTGCCACTTCATAAAGGAGGTGATCGAACTCAAGCATCAAACTATGGGCCTATCTGTGTGTGTCAGGTGTTGTGCTTAAGTTGTTGGAGAAGCTTGTGAGAACTAGGGTCCAGAGTTGGGTTGACAACAATGGTATAATCTTTGATGGACAGCATGGATTTGCTAAAGGGAGGTCGTGTTTTAGTAATCTACTTACTTATTACAATAAAGTAACTGCTTCCTTGGACAGAGGAGAAGGATACACAGTAATATACTTGGTATATTACTGTGTATTAATATACAGTAATATATTCTGGTGTCTGCAAGGAGTTTGAGTGTGTTTAAGACACTGTATGATGAGATGTGTGTGTGATAAAAGGACCTCCCAGATGAGTCTTTGACTCCATGAGGTCTTAGGTAATAATAATAATCTGTGTTTCTTAGGGGTGGGGACCTCCTCTCGATGAGTCTGGACAGACTTTATGTTCTTAGGAAGGACCTCCCACAATGAGTCTTTTGACTCCATGGAGGCCTGAATAATAATAATAACAGTCTACGTGTGGTCTGATCAGAGTCTTATACAATGAATGATAATCCTTTTATCTCTGTATGTCAGTGTCCTTCTCATTATTGCAGCATTTCTCTGTGTTACCTTCACCACCTTTGCAATATGTCCTATAAATTTCAGGTTTCTATCAATCATCAACTCCAGATCTCTTGTCTCCCCTACTTCTTCCAGTATAACTCCTCCCATAGAGTATGCAGCATCCCAACGATGTTTCCCAAACCTCAAGACCTTACATTTTGCTGCATTAAACCGATACCCCAATTCATTTGCCCACCTGCCTAGCTTATTCATATCCTCTTGCAGGGCTACCACATCTGCACTATTACTAATAACCCTTCCCAGCTTCGCATCATCTGCAAACAACTGAATATCCCCCTGAAATCCACTGAAAATGTCATTGATATAAAGGTTAAACAATATAGGTTCCAGTACCGAGCCCCGTGGGACACCAGTTGTAAACCTCTGCTCCTTGAAACTGCAGCACCATACACAACTCTCTGATACCTATCGGACAGCCAATCCTGAATCCAGTTGACCAACCTGACATCCAGACCTATGTGCTGCAACTTAAATATCAACTTGCCATGTGGCACCCTGTCAAATGCCTTCGCTAAGTCCAAGAAAATGGTAGCATATGCCTTTCCCTCATCTACTGCTCTTGTAACTTTATTATAAAAGGCTAGCATATTGCTAAAACAAGAGCACCCCTTCACAAATCCATGTTGACTCTCACAGATAACATTACCCTCATCTGCTCAATGCTGTATACAGTCCCTCACTAATTTCTTCAAGATCTTAACAACTACTGATGACACATAAACTGGCCTATAATTAGACACTTAGTCTTCCTACTGCCCTTATGCAATGGCACTATCTTACTTTCCTTCCATTCCATGGGCACCTTTCCCACAGCCAGATTTTCATTGAAAAGCCAAGTCAAAGGCACTGTCAGTTCTTTAGCACATTCTCTCAAAACTCGTGTGAAAATATCATCTCTTCCCAAAGGTTTACTGATACCCAGAGTAGTCAGTATTTGAAACACACTCTCCTCCTGCACCTTTAAACTTCGAACCTGCCCTATCCCTCTAGTATTAAAATTATCAGCTCCAGGATGAAAGACTCCAATAAAATGTTCATTGAACAATTCCACTATATTCTCTGCATCAGTCACTCTATTCCCATTTTTATCCCACAATGTCATTCTTCCACAGTCATTTCTCCTCCTACTTGCCACACATAAAAAATTCCCTAGCATTTTCTTTGGATCTTAGGGCCAATCTCTTCTCGGGATCCGGAAAAGTGGCCTTCCACATTTTGCTCTCTGTAGATAATGAGTAGGCTACAAAAATGTAAATAATTAGAATTATTTTTTAATAATTCTAATATATTTTATTTTACTAGAATAAATGTACATTATTATTGTTTAAAACTCTAAGTTTTAGACAATTTGCTGTGGCCGTTCGTTCGTGGTTGTTGCATGTTGCCATATTTGACCAATCAATTGCAATGCTTCCGACCTTGCAGCTTGAGCTGCATGGTTATGTTTAGTTATGACTTTCACAACTGGGCCTTCCATACCCTCTGTCCAAACATGAACTTTTTTCACAAACCCAGATTCCATGTTGTTCATCTACACTTCTCTTTGAAAACACATAAATGTGCTTGTCATCATCTACCAATTTTCATTTGCCTCTTATTGACAAAACACTTTTTGCCATTGTACACACAGGATTGATTAATCAAGATGCAAAAATAATATGCAGATATTGCACTGCCTGCAACACTCAGCTTGTTCATGCAATCCACCGCCAATAATGAGGCGGTGAGAACAGCAAACGAGTGCTGTCCACTGCACTAGGAAATGTGAGGAGAGCCAGATGCAGGAACTTTTATTGTTTGAATTTAGACAAATCAGAACAAGATTCACTTGTTACTGAAAAGACTCCTATAAGATTAGTCACCGTTCCCCCCTCCCCCCCATGTCTGTCACAAACCACGTGACTATTGCCCTCATGGTCGAGTATGTATTCTTTCCATTGTGAAAGGATTAACAGTTCCAGTTAATGCTTTCACAATGAAAAGAGAACCCTGAAGATATACTAAAGGGGAGAAATTTGTTTAAAAGCTATGTGACAATTTATGCATGAATGTAATTTTTAAAATTTGTTCAGAAAAGTTATCGGAAGTTCTGTTCGAGTAACCGAGAGAGTTTAACATTCAATCTCCACTAAAGGGACTGGGACTTCAATAAAAATTCGCGTTATCAAGAGATGCTGTATTTACATTTTTGTAACTTACTCATTATCTACAGGGGATAAAATGTGCAGGGGGCAAAATGCTTGGGGAAAAATGCGAGCGGTCACTTTTCTGTAAATCATTTTTCTCATATTCCAGTTTTGCCTTCCTTACCATACTGTCACTCTCCTTGCCTGTGTCTTATATTCTTCATGCATCTACTTTTCACCTGTCTCCTTATATCTCTTCCATAGCCTCTTTTTCACATGTAGTTCCTGTTTAATATTGTTTGTCATCACACTTTACACCAAGTTGTGCCCTCTTCTTCACTCTCGGAATAGAGCTTACTATTGCTGCTAACAAATATTCCTTCACAAATTCCAGCACTAATGATATCCCAT
Source organism: Typopeltis vanoorti (assembly GCF_054136105.1). Lineage (NCBI taxonomy): Eukaryota > Metazoa > Arthropoda > Arachnida > Uropygi > Thelyphonidae > Typopeltis > Typopeltis vanoorti. The sequence goes on from NC_143549.1 coordinate 74,649,731, forward strand.
CCTTCCAATTCCTCCCTCCATGAAACTTCCCTAAGTTGGCATCTACGACTATTATAATCACCTGCTTTATAATTCCATATATGTTTCTGTCTTTGACACTCCTGCATGTCTATTCATTTTCCAAGTCAAAACCATATGGTCACGCTCTCCAATTGGTGGGAGAGATGTCATCTCAGTTATTATCAACTCTTCTCATGCTATGACCAAATCCAAAACTCTTGAACCTTTTGTTCCCTTTACTACATGTTGCCTAAGACATTTGTCCCTCAAGAATTCTAAAAATTCCATTCCCTCATTGCTACATGGATCTTCCTCTCCCCAATTTATACTGCTGTCTAAACATCTTCTGATCCCCACTCTCTGTGCTCCTTGGTCTGTAGCAACATCCTACTAAATATCCTGTCATCTCTGCTCAGACCATATGCTTTCAAAATCATTAGTGTCACTGCCTCCCAAAGCCTTCACTCTTAGAGGACATAAGTTGTCACTTATCATAAGCAGAATTCCACCACCACGTTTTCCTTTCCTATCCTGACAAAAAATGCTGTACCTAGCAACTTCTATTCCTGTTATTATATCCTCTTCTGTCAACCATGTCTCAATGATCCCAATAATCTTTGGCCAGGCTGATGCTATCAGTGCCACCAATTCCTCTCCCTTATTCTAGATACTCATGGCAGTAGTATAAAGCATAAAAATGCCATCGTTTCTATACCCAACATTATTCCCTCTAGACTCCACTGGACTCAGTGTTACCTGATGTCATCCCCCCCCTTCTCCCAAGTACTCATTCCCACAAGAGGCCACCCCTGCTACCATCTGCCCTGGGACACACTGACTGGTTCAGAACAGCAATCTCTCCAGATGCCTACGTCCTTGCTCATTCAAATGCAAGCGGTCTCTCACATACAATTCTTCTCTATCCTCAAACGCACTCCAAGCATCCACATATTCCAATCCTCTCTTCTGACACATTCTAGCTATTATGTTATTCAATATTACTGCTCTTCTGCTCAGCTCGTCACTATCATACCTAGGCAACATGCACACTATCTTTCCTCTCTGTTTCTTCTTTCATACAACCTCAAGTAAGAATCTCATATCTCTCGCTGCCTAATTTACATTACCACTCAAGTCATTTGTTCCTACCATCAAAATCATCTCATCCACCCTTTCACCTTTCTTAATTGCCATAGCCACACTTTCTATCGTTCCTCCAGGCAAACACTCCTCACACATCTTATCTTGAACACCACATATCATTGAGTCCCCATACATTACACCTCTTACCACCTCGATTGCTCACATTGATCCCTCACTCTCTCTCTCTACTCTAACACTTTTTCTCTGAGCTCCCCTACTTATTATTATTATTATTATTGTTATTATTAAACAAGACCTCATGGAGTCAAAGACTCATCTAGGAGGTCCTTTTATCTCACACACATCTCATCATACCACGTCTTAAACACATTCAAACTGCCCAGACACCATTCTCAGGCAAGGCATTAAAATCACTCAAAACTCTGCACGAAAAAAACCTGCCTCTCACTCCCCTACTCACACCCTCTTTATACAGTTTCCAGGGATGACCTCTGGTTCTCACCTGATCTCCCACTATTCTCTGTAGAACTTCTCCACCATTGATCCTATAACAACCCCTTACCAACTTTTAGGTCTCTATCACATCTCCCCTCTTCCTTCTCTCCACTAGACTCTGCAAATTACATCTTTTCAATCTTTCCTCATACCCGACATTCCAGAGGTTAGAAACTACCTTAGTCAGTCGCCTTTGGACCCTTTCCAACATCTCTTCATCCTTCTGAAAACCAGGTGAACAAATCTGGGCACAATAGTCTATGTGTGGCCTAATCAAAGCCTTATACAATGGAACAAGAATCTCTCTACTTCTACACGTCAGTGTCCTCCGCATCATTCCCAGAAGTCTTTGTGTTGTCTTCACAATTTTAGTGATGTGTCCCCTAAATTTTAGATCCTTATCCACTATCACCCCCAGATCTCTTATTTCCTCTACTTCCCACAATATATTCTCACCAAGCATAAATTCTGCATCCCATGTTTGTTTTCCAAATTTTAAAACCTTACATTTTGCAACATTGAACTCGCATCCCCATTTGCTTGCCCAATCACTCAATTTATTCAAGTCTTCTTGCAAGGCCACAACATCTTCACTACTCTTTATGGTTCGTCCCAACTTTGCATCATCTGCAAACAACTGAATATCTCCATCCAAATCTTCGCCAATATCATTAATATACAAGTTAAATAGTAATGGCCCTAAAACAGATCCCTGAGGCACTCCACTAGCAACTTTCCTTTTCCTGGATATTGCACCCCCATACACAACTTGTTGATACCTATCAGATAGCCAGTCTCCAATCCAATGCACTAATCTAATATCCAACCCCATCTGCTCTAGTTTAACTGTCAACTTATCATGAGGTACTCTATCAAAAGCTTTTGCGAAATCCAAGTATATTACTGTGTATCTTTCTCCTCTGTCCAAGGAAGCAGTCACTTTATTGTAATAAGTAAGTAGATTACTAAAACATGACCTCCCTTTAGCAAATCCATGCTGTCCATCAAAGATTATACCATTGTTGTCAACCCAACTCTGGATCCTAGTTCTCACAAGCTTCTCCAACAACTTAACCACAACACCTGACACACAGATAGGCCTATAGTTTGATGCTTGAGTTCGATCACCTCCTTTATGAAGTGGCACAATCTTGCCCTCCTTCCACTCTTTAGGGACTTGACCAAGTGCAAGACTCGTATTAAAAAAATATGTCAAGGCAGGTGTCAACTCTCTGGCACATTCCTTCAGAATATGCAGTGATATATTATCAAGTCCCACAGCCTTATTTACATCTAGTTTATTCAACTCCCCAAACACCTCTTGGTCACTTACAGTCAGTCTCTCCTCCCCATCATCAACTGCTCTTAATCTCTCCATGAAGTCACATTCACAAGATTGAAAGATCTTTATGAACTGCTCATTAAGAACTGTCTTTATACCATTTCCTCCAATCAATGTCATCCTTCCATAATCATTCTTTCTTTTGCTGGCTACATATCGAAAGAACTCCCTAGGATTCTTTTTGGCTTCATTAGCTAACTGCTGTTCATACCTCTCTTTAGCTACTCTCACCAACCAAGTCACCCTCCTTGCCTGGTCTTTGTAGACCTCATGAAATTGGTTACTTCCACTTCTCTTATGCTGCCTCCACAATGCCCTTTTTCTCTGTATCGCATGCTTAATCTCTTTATTCATCCATCTCACACCTACCTTATTTAACCTTCTCCCCCTTGGAATACATTTAGACATTGCATCTACTAAATAGTTTTTGAAAATCCCCCAAGCTGCATTGATCTGTTTTCCAGCTAACTCCTCATTCCATGCTACACCCGCAAGCTGTCTCCTGAGCTCTTCAATATCACCCTTCCTTGTAGTTCCATATATACCCTTTTCTCACAGAGGTCCTCACACTGCTGGAAACCACCCAGGTAATCACCTCATGGTCACTTTCACCAATTGGTGGATGATTTGACACCTCATTTATAATTACATCCTCTGATGAGATGACCAAATCCAAGACCCCCAATCCTTGTGTGTCCTCTGTTACATACTGTCTGAGGTAGTTATCCCTCAAAAACTCAAGAAACTCATTTTCTTTACTTCCAGTTGCTATCTCTTCATTCCAGTCTATATTGTCATAATTAAAATCACCCATAATGATCATCCTTTTCTTATTTGCTTGGCTTATTTGACTATACCTTTCACTATCACCACCTATTTCACTATCACTTTCACTTTCATTATCTACTTCCTGCTATCACTCTATGGGATGCAAGTTGTTCAGATAATCTTTGAAAGCAATCAGCTCATCCACAGTACCCATCCAAATAACAAAAATATCATCAGCATAATGTAACCAAACTTTTGGTTTCTTCTGATAGATTTTTAATGCATAAATTTCAAAATTTTCCATAAACATGTTGGCTAAGGCTGGAGAAAGAGTTGGGGGGGGGGGGGTAAACCATGGCAATTCCTTCTTTTTGTTCCCAATATTTGTTTTCAAATATGAAAAAAGTGTTTTCCATGCATGTTTGAATAGTCCTACAGTGGTCCAGTGGGAAAAGATTTATAAGTAGATCCCCTGTGTCATTTCTGGGTACATTGATGAAGAGACTGACTATATTGAAACTTGCAAAGATGTCTGAAGGTTCTATATTTATATCTTTTACCTTTTCAATGAAATGGAAACTATTGTAAATGTAAGCTATTCTTTACACATGATTCTGTTTTTCCTATGTGGTGACATCATGTTTGACAGATATTTTGTAAGTTTGAGGTCAGAGAATCTCTCCCTCTACAATTGGCCATAACAGAATTTTTTTTTTTTTTTTTTTTGTGTGTATTTTTGATGTGCCATAAATTCTTGTGACCAATGGATGTTTTGATGATAAAGATTTTTTAAATTCTTCTGGCCAATTAAGTAACTTTTTTTCATTGGTTTCTTTATGTTTGCACCATGTGGGATCCCTATCTAAGGATGAATAGCTACTGGAATCTTCTAATAGGCTGTTCATTTTTCTTGCATATTCATCTGAATTCATAACTACTGTTGTATTTCCTTTATCTCTTGATTATTACTATGTTTTATCTTGTCTTAATTCTTTAAAGGCTATGAATTCTGATTTAGGTAAGTTTCTAAGTGATGCTTTACATTTTAGTAATAAATCTGAAGTTTATATGCGGATAAGATCTGCCGAATCATGAGGAAAATTCAGGATTCCTTTTTCGATTTGTGCTATGATGTCGAATGACTGTGAAATAATAACCTCGCTTAGTACTGATGGTAAGAGGTGGACAAAAGTAGATGAATTAGTTGAGTTACTAAATGATCACTTTGTAAATGTGTACCATACAGATAGAGATATCGCAATGCCAGATTTGAGAGGAACTGGTATATGAGAATCAAAATAGATCTATTCTGAGATGCTCAAGATATTGCAGAACGTTTGCAAGTACAGCCACAGGATTAGATGGGATACCAGCTTGTGTGTTACAAGAATGTGTGTGTGAATCGGTAGTCCCTCTGACCTTTTTTTGTTAAGCCTCAACTATAGTAAGGTCCAAAGTGAGTGGAAAGAGGAGTTGCAAAGAGCAGGCTCCTAGATAGATATAGCAAATTATAGATTTAAACTGGAGTAAATGGTGATGGATAAAGATAGTGATATGACTTAAAGGGGAACTAATAGACAGACATCAAAGAGTAATATGTAATGTGGCAGTGGATTTGAGCTGTGCTAAAGAAAATGTTTTTAATCAGTATATAGTGTTGCTTATGTTGCAAATTGTGCTACATTTTTTCAGTGATACAACTGTCCTTTTGTAGTGTTGCTTTTAGACTTTAGTTGTTGTTTACATTGTGTTTATTTTTGGCTTATTATTACCGAGAGGACGAGGTTAGAGTCAGACGCATTCTGTGGTAGAAGAGAAGTTTTCATTATTTAGTATAGTTGTAGTATAATATAGTATAGTATAGTATAGTTTATACTTAAGTATATCGTATAATATAGTATAGTATAGTATAGTATAGTTTATACTTAAGTATATCGTTAAGTATATTTTATACTTATAGTATCACATAAGTATAGCTTATAACAGAGCATATAATGTAGTAGAGCATTCAGTATAGTTGTAGTAGTTCCTAGTACTTAGCACTATTTAAATGATGGCAGCAGACACAGCTCAAATTATGTGGAATTGTGTGTCACCGAGTCTTCCCCATTTAAGGACTACATTTTGCATAGCATACTACAGGAGTTTGTCGTATGTGGTGTTTGTGGTATGTATGCATCCCGGCAGTTGGGTATGTGCAGGTGAGAGATGGGGGGAAATACATATATGTGGAAAATATGAGAAATGGGAAGAACTTTGTGAGTTAGAGATAACCATAACCAACTTCAGCAGCTTTTCATCAGAGGCGCGAGAATATTGACCTAGAAAGACAAAATCATAGAGGGTGAGAATAATGAGTGAAATATAAATGAAAAAAATAAGAGTGAGGAGTGTGGAAAGTTTGAATAATTGTGAAGTTTTCAGAAATGGTCTTCACTGGAAGGATGGATAGTGAGCAAGAATGGGTAACTTGCATAGAGAGATAGACGAGCTGAAAGTGGAGGTGAAATGAGTTATTAAGTGAATGGAACAGATGAATACAAAGCAAATCAGAGTAAGAGTGAGAGAGTTATGGGAATGATAGAAGAGGAGAGAATAGAAACAGTAGGACAGAGGGAATGAGAAGAATGTGAGGATGTGCTGGAACCAGGGATAAAGAAATGCCAGGACACCAGGTAAGAAGGGGAACACAGAGAGAAAGTGTTTTAAGAGAGAGAGAGAGAGAGATATGCAGACAAGCAATGAAGGAACAGAGTGGTAAGAGGTGTGATGTATGGAGACAATGATCCATGGTGTGCAAGATAGGATGCCAAAGATCGTTTGCCTGGAGGAATGATAGAAAGTGTGGCTATGGCAATTAAGCAGGGTGAAAGGGTGGATGAGATCATTGTGATGGTGTGCACCAATGACTTGAGAGGCAGTGTAAATTAGGTGGCGAGAGATGCGAGATTCATGCTTGACATTGTACAGAAGAAAACTCAGAGAGGGAATATAGTGTGTATTGCTCAGGTATCATAATGACAAACTGAATAAAAGAGCATTAATAATGAATAGCATGATAGCCAGAATGTGTCAAAAAAGAGGCCTTCAAATATGTGGATGCTTGGAGGGCACTTGAAGACAGAAAGGAAGTGTATTGTGAGACACTGCTTGCATTTGAATGAGGAAGGATGTAGGCATCTGGAGAGAGAGAGATTGCTGTTCTCTGAATGAGTCAATGTATCAATGCAGGGAAACTAGAATTATCAGAGTGGATGATAGCAGGGATCTGGGAATAGGTGCTTGGGAGAAGGGGGAATACATCAGGTAATGCTAAGTTCAGTGGAGTCTGGAGGAGATAATGATAGGTATAGAAGCAGTGACATTTTTATGCTTTATACTAATGCCAGGAGTATCTGGAATAAAGGAGAATTGGTGATGCTGATAGCATCAGTCGGGCCAAAGATTATTGGGATCTCTGAGATGTGGTTGATGGAAGATGATATAATAACAGGAATAGAAGTAGCAGGGTATAGCATTTTTCAGCAAGATATGAAGGGAAAATGGAGTGGTGGAGTACTTATGATAAGTGATGACTTATGTCCTCTAGGAATGGAGGCTTTGGAAGGTAGTGACACTAATAGTTTTGAAAGCATATGGTGTGAGGTAGAGGTGGGCAAGAAGGATATTTAGCAGGATGTTGCTACAAGCCAAGGAGTACAGAGGGTTGTGAGCAGAAGATGTTTAAGCAGTTGAGCTTGGTAAGTGCAAGAAGAATGATTGTTATGGGAGATTTGAATTACAGCAGTATAAGTTAGGAAGAGAAAAATGCATGTAGTAATAAGGGACTGGAATTTCTAGCATGCTTGAGGGACAAATGTCTTAGGCAACATGTAATAGAGGGAACAATAGGTTCAAGAGTTTTGGATTTGGTCATAGCATTACAAGAGCTGATTATAACTGAGATGGCATTTCTTCCCCAAGTTGGAGAGAGAGAGAGAGTGACCATGTGGTTTTGACTTGGAAGATTTTTTTTGCTAGCCTGATTGGCCGAGTGGTTAGTGTATCCCCTCTCCAGCCAAAAGGCTGTGGGTTTGAATCCCGCTGTTGGCATGGATTGACTTTGAACATACTCGTAGTGGTGGTTGGCAGTAGATGGTGTTGGATCGTGAACGAGGCCTGCCTTTATTAGACATACTCATTCATGATCTAACAATGAAAGGAGCTTTAAAGCAGAGAAAATACCTGTACTACTGGTCAAAATTGTATTAGAAAGAAATAAGGAAGGGGGGGGTAAAGTAAAGTGTATCATATAACTGTACATTGAGTGTGTATCTATTTATCAAGTGTATATCCGTTTTACTTGTTGAAAGGGAAAGATTGTGAAATATCTAATATGTGTAATTTAATGAAGGAAAATAATGTGCATAAATTGAAATAGAAACAAAGGAATAGTATGTGTAAGCTACGGCAAACAAAGAAAAACGTGATGACTAAGAACCTTGAGGACATGACATTGACAAGCCCATATTGGAACCTTACAAGCAAGGATTAGCTAATTCTCTGTGAGGAGCACTCTCATGCGTTTGCAATAAAGCATTTTGATGCGACCGAAAATGTAAGCTCCTTGAAAGAAAAAGGGATTGGATGATCAAAAAGAGGAAGGAAGAGAAAAGTGGGAACAGAGAGTGAGAGACACGAAGTGGGCAAGTGGGTGAAAGGAAACGAGGCAGGACGTGAGGATGATCTCTGACCAGAAGGAAAACGCTCAAGTCTAAGTGAAACCTGAACCATGATGTTTCCCCCTTGAAGGATCCAGAAAAATCCCAGACAAGCACCTCAGATGTTCCCAACGACAGTGAAATGTCAGTGTGTGTGAATCCATGAGATGGGAAGACAAAATCTGCAGTGTGAACAAGGATCCAACCAGGATGCACACGTGACTCACATGTGGTGATTCAGTGAAACAGTGAGCAGCCAGAAACAGTAAGGCAATTTTGTCCTTTCTAAAGTTAAGTGAGAGCGCTGAAAGAAAGCACGTTAAGCTGTGTTGCAGAAAAGAAAACTGAAACTAATTTATTTGTTGGAGTAACTTTAAGGACATTGGACTGGTAGTCCGAAGAGCCATGTCAAGTGATTCTTGCTAAATCTAGCATGTAAATCTTACCTTAGCTCTTTTCCCAGAGATTCTTGTCTAGATAAAGTTGTATCAAATGCCCAAGTGCATGCTTTTCTTAGGGGATGATAAATGTGTCAATTTATGAGATTTTCATGTGATATTATTTAGAAATGGTTTGATCTAATTAAGATAACTAACAAGTTGATTATTTCATGTTTAATGTATCCTATTAGTGTTATATTATCTATAAGATGGTCCCTACTCTTATTTCTTTCTATCCTTTTCTTCTTTGTTGTCCCCTCCCCCCAATGCTATTAGAGTAATTGAGGGCTAGGGGTGATTCTTTCAATGTTTCTACTTTTTCATCTCTTCACGCATAGAAGGCAACAGGGAAACCACTATGCTTCTACTTTTAACCTAGTTTGGATGAGCAGTACAGATCAAAATGACGAGCGATGCACAGCTCAGGATGGGTCTGGAACTGCGCAATTGGCTACCAGGGAGGTCACTTGTTCCCGTATGGATATGGACCAGATTGCATGTAAGTCATATGAATCTTCTTTACTAAAGCCTGCGGGAGGTGGAGAAGTGGAAGATGCAAAGCATTCATGTGGAAAAAGGGCTAGAAGTAATTTTCGCATTGGATCTTGGAATGTGAATACCTTACATCAAACTGGAAGATTGAAGATTGTAAAGATGGAGATGCTAAGATTGAAAATAGATGTTCTGGGAATGGCTGAGGTGAGATGCAAAGGAAAAGGAGATTTTAGAACAGAGGATGGAATAAGAATAATTTACTCAGAAGGGGAAGAGCAACATCAAGCAGGTGTTGGAATAATATTGAATAAATGAGTGGCAGGATGTGTGGAAGGCTACTGGCAAATCTCAGACAGAGTTTTAGTGATAAAGTTGAAAGCAAAACCAAGAAATATTCTACTTATCCAGATATATTTACCTACTTGTGATTATGAGGATGAGAAGGTAGAGAGTTTATGGTGATATAGAACAGGACTTGAAATGTAAAGAAACAAAAGATATAATTATAATACAAGGCAATATGAATGCAAAAATCGGAAGAGGAAGGGAGGAAGATGTTGGGATATTTGGATTGGGAGTGAGAAATGAAAGAGGAGATATGTTGTTGGATTTCTGTAGAAAGCATGATTTAGCAATTATGAACACTTGGTTTAAGAAACATCCAAGAAGATTGTAGACATAGAAAGCCCCAGGGGAGGATATAAATAGTAGAAGAAATCAGATAGATTATATTTTGATAAACAAAAGATATAGAAACATTATAAAAGATGTGACAACATATCCAGGAGCAGACTGCGATATAGATCACATATTGTTGTCAACTAAGATAAGGATTAATCTAAAAAAGGTAACTACAGGGAAGCGGAACAAATCATGGAACACAGAGCGGCTGAAGATACCAAGTATGGCGAATGAATTCTCAAAGAAAGTAGAGGAAGAAATGAACGAGAGAAATATACAAGAAAATGATGATGCAAGTGAAAAATGGAAGATTCTGAAGGAAAGCATAATTACTGCTACAGAATTGCATTTAGTCAAAAAAGAAGAGGAAAGAGAGAAAAGAAAGAAACCATGGATGACAGAAAATATTTTGAGGAAAATAACACAAAGAAGAAAGTTAGTTAATAGTAAAACAGAGGAGAAAAAAAAGCAGTATGAAGACTTGAGTAGGGAGATACAAAGAGAGATAAGAAGGAAAAAGGAAAAGTGGTTAGATAAAATAAATAAAGATACAACAGCAAAGGCAGAAAGAAAGAACATAAAAGGTGTTTATAAAAACATTAATATAATGACAGGAAGGAGAAAGATGCTAAGGACTGGAGCTGGAGCAATCAAGAATGAAAGAGGTGAAATTCTGATAGAAAAAAGAGAAGATATTACAGAGATGGGAAGAATATGCAAGTAAACTTTATGAAGACAGGGAAAGAGGAGAAAATCAAAGGAAAGAACATAGTGGGCAGAGACTGTGCATCATGAGGGAGGAATTGAATCTAGCAATTCAAAAGATGAAAGAAGGAAAATCGCCTGGAATAGATGGTATACAGATAGAACTTATAAGGAATATAGGTGAAAAAGGTATGGAAGTGTTATGGCAAATTATTAACGGAATTTATGAAGGACAAGAATTACCAGAGGAGTTTAAAAGATCAATTTTTATCACCATTCCAAAAAAGACGGGATTTTAGACTGTACCAATTTTAGAACGATAAGTCTTATAACTCACATAGCAAAAATTCTGGTGCAAATAATTTTAGAGAGAATTAGGAATAAAATAGAAAAAGAAATGAATGAGGAACAGTTTGGATTCAGAACCAACAGAGGAACTAGAGAGGCTATAACTTGTCTAAGAATTATTGGGGAGAAAACACTAAACCATGGTGGAAAGTTGTCTTTGGGATCTCTAGATTTTGAAAAGGCATTTTATACAGTGAAACATGAAAGGTTTTTGACATTCTAGAAAATACTGATAATGACTCTTATGACTTGGAAATTTTAAAGAGATTATATTGGTCACAAATAGCATCAGTATGTGTAAATGGAAAGGAAACAGAAGAATTCCTGGTGGAGAGAGGAGTCAGACAAAGATGCAAGTTATCACCATTATTGTTTAATTTTTATAGTGAACAAATGTTTAGAGAGGCACTTGAGGATACAGAAGAAGGAATAAAAATAAATGGAAGAATCATTAATAACTTAAGATATGCGGATGATGTAGTGGTGATGGCAGAAAGTGAAAATGGGTTATAACAAATTATTCAAAGAATTGAATACTCTTGTAAAGAGTATGGACTAAGAATTAACACAAAAAAGACCAAGATAATGATAATGGATAGAAAAATAGGAGATAATGTAAAAATAAGATGTGGAGGAAAGATTTTAGAAGAAGTGGAAAGATTTCAATATTTAGGTAGCTGGATCTCAGAGAAAGGAACTTAAGAGTTGGACATTAGAAATAGAATAGGCAAAGCTAAATCAGCATTTATGGAAATGAAGAGAATTTTAATAAACAAGAACACTAAAATAGGCATTAGAATTGGAATAGTTAAAGCAACAGTTCGGAGTATTGCAAGTTATGGAAGTGAGGCATGGACACTCAGAAAGAGAGATATGGAAAGAATTAATGCATTGGAAATGTGGTGTTATAGAAAGATGGAAAAGATTAGCTATACAGAAAGAATATCAAATCAAGAAGTTTTAAGATGAGTTGGGATGGAAAGAACACTGCTAAAGAATAATAATATTTGGTTAACCGATCAAGTGTTGATCAATTTTATTAATTAACTGGACCAACTAGTTTCGCCACACTTATCTGTTGGCTTCTTCAGGACACTTACACATAGGTTTAAACACTCTCACAATTATGCGTAACTGCAGATAAGTGTGGCGAAACTAGTTGGTCCAGTTAATTAATAAAATTGATCAACACTTGATCGGTTAACCAAATATTATTATTTACTAATTTATGATCAAGAAAACAACCTTCATACTGCTAAAGAATATTATGCAAAGAAAGACCAGATTTGCAGGACATCTTCTGAGAGGTTCTTCAGGACAACTGACAAGAACTATATTACAAGGGAAAGTTGAGGTGAAGAGAAGACGTAGAAGACCAACTAGAGAGTGGTTTACTGACATCATGGAATGGACTGGTTTAAGAATGATAGAAGCGACAGACAGAGAGAAATGGAGAAGAGCTGCTCATCTGCTGCAACCCTCTTGCTAGAGGATGCTATCGGACGACGACGATTAGTGTAAAAATAAACCTTATGTTTTATCATTTTAAATCCTGGTATTGAATTTGTGTTTGAGACCGACATTTGCCACTCACTAAATTATGAACCGTGACAAAAGGGGAAGGAAAGATATTACAATAAGAAAGAGAAAGTGCCACGACTGCAACATTTTATGAGAGGGCTTGAAAACATCTAAGGTATAATAAGTCTAACTGACGCAGTATAAATATAAATTTGTTAGGGTTCGTTACGCAGGGAAAATCTTACAATCCCTGACCACAAGGAAAGTAGTGATAAGACACACTAAGAACTAAGTAATATTAACGTCCCGAACCACGAAATACGATCTAACAATGGCATTGGTGAAGATGATGGTAGTTCCAGTTTGCTGTAGTTGGTGGAGTGAGTGGTGGAGACAGAGTTATAGAGTAGGTGCCCTCCCTCGATGAGTCTTTGGACTCCTTGCAGGTAATAATAATAATAAAGATGAATAGACATGCAGGAGTATCAAAAGGAATGGAATGTATGTGGAATTATAAGGCAGATGATTATAATAGTCTTAGATATCAACATGGGGAAGTTCCATGGAGGGAGGAATTGGAAGGGTTAGATATCATTAGTGATTGGGAAACTGTGAAGAAATATTTATTAGCAGCTGTATTCCACGAGTGAACAAGAGGACACAATTTGGTGTAAAGTGGATGAGAAACAGGAAATGCAGGTGAAAAAGAGGTTATAGAAGAGATATATGGGCAGAGAGCAGATACATGAAAAATAAGACTCAGAGGAGAGGACTACTATGGTAAGGAAGGCGAAACTGGAATATGAGAAGAAATTGACCCTAAGTTCCAAATCCTAGAGAATAAAAGAAAATTTTTTTAGCTATATGGCAAGTAGGAGGAGAAATGATTTTTGAAGAATAACATTGTGGGATAAAAATGGGAATAGAGTGACTGATGCAGAGGACATAGTGGAGTTGTTCAATGAACATTTTATCAGAGAAATAAGTTTTAATACTAGAGCGATAGGGCAGGTTCGAGGTTTACAGGTGCAAGAGGAGAGTTTTTTTAGATATGTGGCAAGTAGAAGGAAAAATGATCATGGTAAGATGAAGTTAATGGATGAAAGTGGCAGAATGGTAAATGCTGCAGAAGATATTGTTGAGTATTCAGTGATCAATTTAGCATGTTTCTTCCTGATCAGGTTGAAAGTTTATTTTTCACTAGGCTAGACTATAATAAATTTAGTTTAATCCTTTATCCCAGTGAGAGAGCAAACAAAGTTTGCACCTGAAAATATCTTCAGGACTGAATATAGTGTTGTCCTATCTTACCTGAGTAAGTAGTACAACACCAGGCAACTTGTAGCAAAGGTGGAGCAAGCTATGAACACTCCTATCCTAGTATCTCCCATAATGCAAAACACATCTCCTTGCAGATATGTTTCAAATACTGAGTACTCTGGATGTCAATAAAGCTGTGAGACTGGATGGAATTTTACCATCGGACGGGCAATTATATTTTAACTGTGACGGTGATTTTAATTATGGCGGTAGAGACTGGAATGAAGAGATAGCATTTGGGAATAAGGAAAATGAATTTCTCGAATTCTTGAGAGATAACTATCTCAGGCAGCATGTAAAGAAGGGCACGCGAGGATCAAGAGTTCTAGATTTAATCATTTCATCAGAGAATGTGATTGTGAGAAGAGTTTTGCACTTTCCTCCGGTTGTTGAAAGTCATCATGAAATAATCACATGTGTTGTGGCTAGTCATATGCGGAAAGGATATATGTGGAATTATAAGGCTGGTGATTATCACAAGCTTAGGAGAGAGCTTGGAGCTATAACATAGAATGAGGAGTTGAGTAGTAAGGAAATAAATGTGCTGCATGGGAACTGACAAAGAAATACATAACAGCATCGGTGTGTGGATGTATTCTGAAGACTAAAAGGCTGAATAACAAAAATGTAAAATGGATGAACGTGAAGCTTAAGCATGAAATCTGGAAAATGAAGGTACTTTGGAGGAAGTACAAGATGAATAATAGTAATAATCAGTCACATGAAGAGTATAAAGAACAAGCCAAGAGCGTAACTAAGTTAGTAAGTAAAACAAAAGTTGAGTATGAGCAGAAATTAGCAAATCAGACAAAGAAAAACCTCGGGAAGTTTTTTTAGATATGTGGCAAGTAGAAGGAAAAATGATCATGGTAAGATGAAGTTAATGGATGAAAGTGGCAGAATGGTAAATGCTGCAGAAGATATTGTTGAGTATTCAGTGATCAATTTAGCATGTTTCTTCCTGATCAGGTTGAAAGTTTATTTTTCACTAGGCTAGACTATAATAAATTTAGTTTAATCCTTTATCCCAGTGAGAGAGCAAACAAAGTTTGCACCTGAAAATATCTTCAGGACTGAATATAGTGTTGTCCTATCTTACCTGAGTAAGTAGTACAACACCAGGCAACTTGTAGCAAAGGTGGAGCAAGCTATGAACACTCCTATCCTAGTATCTCCCATAATGCAAAACACATCTCCTTGCAGATATGTATACTGTTATGCATTAAGGGATTGGCCACTACCCAGACTAGTTTCGACCTTTATTGAGGTCTCTTCAGTGGGAGCCAAGCCCAGAGTTGGAGATACCAGGCAGAAGCAGTAGTAAGGTCATCTTTACCTATATCTTCAGTCCTGAAGATATTTTCAATCGCAAACTTTGTTTGCTCTCACTGGGATAAAGGATTAAACTAAATTTATTATAGTCTAACCTAGTGAAAAATAAACTTTCAAATCTTTCTCTAATCCAGAGTAATTTAATAAAAAAAGGTGGCAAACCTTTTGGCAACTCCTATAGGTAAATAAATAAAGATGACCTTGCTACTGCTTCTGCCTGGTAGTATCTCCAACTCTGGGCCTGGCTCCCACTGAAGAGACCTCAATAAAGGTCGAAACTAGTCTGGGTAGTGGCCAATCCCTTAATGCATAACAGTATACATATCTGCAAGGAGATGTGTTTTGCATTATGGGAGATACTGGGATAGGAGAGTTCGTAGCTTGTTCCACCTTTGCTACGAGTCGCCTGGTGTTGTACTACTTCCTGATCAGGGTTGAATCATGAGGAACTTGAGTGTAGAGGACATTGGAGGGGATGGTTTAATTATGAGTGAGCAGGCAGGTATTTGAGAAAATAAGACTGATGTCAATAAGGCGATAGGATTTGATGACATATCACCACGCATCTTAAGGGAATGTTCCAGGGAATTGGCAGTAGTACTGGCATGCCTATTTAATAAGACAACTTAATCTAATAATAACCTTTTAACAGCTTAAATGTCTCAGTCATTTGAAATTGGGATTTGAAAGGGGGTGAAGTAACCTTGTAGGTTACTTCGCCCCTTTCAAATCCCAGTGACCAGATCTGAGCACAGAGGGTCCAGATGTGGTCTAATCAAAGCTTTATACAATGTGACCACCACATTATTATTTCAATTAGTAATTAGTAAATAATAAACAGTAGTAAATAAGTAAAATTAGAATTTAAAAAATAATGATAATAAAAAAATAAAGACTTGTGTTTATTATTATTATTATTATCTAGGCCTCAAAGGCGTCAAAAGACTCCTTTGAGGCCTAGATAATAATCGAGGACCTCCCGCGATGGGTCTTTTGACTCCTTGGAGGCTTAAATAATAATAATTATTATTATTATTGGCTTGACCTGTGGTGAAAAAAAAAAAACCTTATTTATATATATATATATATATATATATATATATATATATAAATTAAATAAATAAAAACTGTGATTATATATATAAATTTCAACCAATTGGTATGGAATAGTTTCCAATAAAAGCTGAAAATTACTTAAAATCCTAAAGTATACTAGATACTAAGTAGGCTGAATATGTGCCATCCAAATTCTTGGAATTTTTTATGTTACCATTATTGTTTAGATTAGGGTGGTTAATCAGAATTTCACAGGCTTCTTTAAATTTTCTTTCATACCAGGTTTTTGTATGTTTTGTATGATGTAAAGAATGGGTACTTTTTCAATCAACTTGGTGTAGGGTAGATGGATCAAAGATTGGCTCTCTGAACAATAACAGCAGGTTGTGTATGATGGAGCAGCGTTGCAAAAAAGGAGGGTAACCAGTGATGTGCCCATGGTTCTGTTCTTGGACCCTTGCTGTTTAACTTGTTTGTAAATGATATGTTTTGTGGACTGACTGGGATCTTCAGTAATTTGCTGATGATGCAAAGTTGAGAAGAATCATAAGTAGTACTTATGATGCTGAATCCCTTCCATAAGATTTGAATAGACTTTTTACTAAGACAAGAGTGTGGGGGGTTGTAATTTTAATATCAATAAGTACAAGGTGTTGCTTTTGGAGCGCAGAAATATAAGGCTATGTACTATATTGATGGTACTATACTGCAGGAAGTGGATGAAATGAGAAATTTGAGAGTGATGGTTGAGACTGAAGTTTAGAGGACATATTGCTATTGTTGCAAAGGTTGCACATTGTAGTGCTGCTATGATAAGAAATACTCCAACATGCAAGGATAACGAAGTGGTTGTGCCACTGTATAAGGCACTGGTCAAACCACACTTGGACTATTGTGCTCAGATCTGGTCACCTGGTTTTCAATGTGATGTGGGAACACTGGAGAGGGATCCAGAGACAAATGACTAAGACAATATCAGGAGTTTGGATTGCTGTGGAGAGAGGTTGAAGCAATGTAGATTGCAGAGTTTGGTGGATAGGAGGAAGAGAGGTGATATGATAGAGACGTTCAAGTTAGTGTGAAGAGTTTTAGTTTTGGGAAGAGATAGAAGTCAGAAGGAGCCAAATCTGGGGAATAGGGTGGATGTTCCAACAATTCATAGTGCATATCCCTTAATTTTCCCATTGCCAAAACACCTTTGTGAGCAGTGTTTTGGTGCATTGTCGTGATGAAAGATGTTTTTTCCCTTCTGCGAAATGGATCTCAATTTTTTTCATTTAGTCTGGTTAAAAGATCGGAATAATATTCCCCGGTTACTGTTTTACCCTTTTCAAGATAATTAATAAACAAAATGCCTTTAGCATCCCAAAAACCGATACCATGACCTTTCCTGCTGATGGAACCAACTTTGTCTTCGTTGGTGCTGAACAACCTGCTTCTGTCCAATGTTTTGACAGAATTCACCATTATACAGCATAATCCAAATTTTATGCTTGGATTATGGTGTATAATGGATCCAAGTCTCATCCATAGTAATAAATCGCCACACAAAATCAGTTTTATTCTTGTTAAAATGCACCAAGCACTGTTCAAGGATTTTCATACAAGTGCATTTTTTGATCTTCTGTGAGAAAGCACAGCACCTGTGCAAAGTTTTTTCATTTGCAATTCTTCATGCAAAATATATCCTACATGTTCTTTTGAAATGCCTATAGTATCAGAAATTTCATGCACTTTGACTCGCTGGTCATCCAATACCATATCATGCACTTGATCAATGATTTCAGGTGTTGTTACACTTTTTGGACTCCTTCACGTGGATCATCTTCAAGGCTGATATGGCCACATTTAAACTTGGCAGCCCATTGATTAATTGTTGAAAACAAAAGAGAAGAATGCCCATAAAATTTTATGAACTTTCGAATGAATTTCTTTTGGTTAAATCTTCTTTTACAAAGAATTTTATAACCACACGATACTCAATTTTATCGATTTCAAGGGATACAGATAACACTTTTGCTTCAGACAGGTTGTATAAAATAAAGATACAATGACCTGCAATTTCAGATGGATGCTTATGACAGATGTACCAACTTAGAAAAAAAAATCTTGCCAATTGCGTTGCCATCTATGGTTGAGGCTAAGAACTTTTTGGACCATCCTCGTAGAACTGTAGGATTAATATGCACAAGAAGCTAATCTCATGAAGTTGTGAAAGGTGGTGGTGAAGGATTGTAAGAAGTGGCTGTGTGTGTGTGTGTGTGTGTGTGTGTGTGTGTGTGTGTGTGTGTGTGTGTGTGTGTGTGTGTGTGTGTGTGTGTGTGTTGTGTGTGGAGGGGAAGGGGGGGGGGTTGGAGAATGGAATTCATTACCCAATATGTGGTCAATATGTAGAAGGTGAATGGGTTTAAGGAGTGGTATGATAGACTCTGTTTTGTCTAAGATGTACCTCCTATGATGAGTTTTATGACTCTGCAGGAGTCCAGAATAATAATAATAATAATAATAATAATATTATTATTATTATTTTATTATTATTATTATTATTATTATTATTCAGGCCTCCAAGGAGTCAAAAGACTCATCGAGGGAGGTCCTTCCTAAGACATAAAGTCTGTCAAGACTCATCGAGGGGAGGTCCCCCTCTGAGAAACACAAAGTCTATCATACCACTCTTTAAACTCACTGACCGTTCTCGCTCCCACCACTCCATCAGGCAATGCATTCCACGGCTTAACCACCCTCCACACAAAGAAACCACTCCTTACCCTCTTGCTCACAGTTTCCTTTCGTAACTTCCAAGGATGGCTCTTGTCATCACTCCTTCCCGGTGTTCAACCAAGTGAAAGAACTCCCCAGTGTCAACCCTGTAACCACCTCTCAACAGTTTAAAAGTCTCAATCATATCACCTCTCCTTCTTCTAACCGCCAAACTCTGCAGTCCACATTCCCTCAGCCGATTCTCATAACTATCCTTGTACAGTCCTGAGACCATCTTTGTCATCCGTCTTTGTATCCTTTCCACAGTTAATTTACCCCCTTCAAATCCTGGGGACCAAATCTGAGAACAATAGTCCAAGTGTGGTCTGATCAGAGACTTATACAACGGAATGATAACCTTCTTATCTCTGCAGGTCAGTGTCCTTCTCATAATAGCAGCAATCCTCTGTGTTACCTTCACCACCTTTGCAATATGTCCCCTAAACTTCAGGTTTCTATCAATCATCAACCCCAGATCTCTTGTCTCCCCTACTGTTTCCCAAACCTCAAGACCTTACATTTTGCTGCATTAAACTGACACCCCCATTCATTTGGCCATCTATCTAGCTTATTTAAATCCTCTTGCAGGGCTACCACATTTGCACTATTACTAATAATCCTTCCCAGCTTCGCATCATCCGCAAACAACTAAATATCCCCCTGCAATCCACTGGCTATGTCATTGATATAAAGGTTAAACAATATAGGTCCTGGTACTGAGCCCTGTGGGACCCCACTTGTAACCCTCTGCCTCCTGGAAACTGCTTCACCATACACAACTCTCTGATACCTATCAGACAGCCAATCCTGAATCCAGTTGACCAATCTGACATCCAGACCCATGTGCTGCAACTTAAATATCAGCTTATCATGTGGCACCCTGTCAAATGCCTTCACCAAGTCTAAGAAAATTGCAGTATATGCCTTTCCCTCATCTAATGTTCTTGAAACTTTATTATAAAAGGCTAGCATATTGCTAAAACAAGAGCATCCTTTCACAAATCCATGTTGATTCTCACAGATAACATAACCCTCATCTACCCAATGCTGTATACGGTCCCTCACTACTTTCTCCAAGATCTTAACAACTACTGATGACACACAGACTGGCCTATAATTAGACACTTCCAGTCTGTTACCACCCTTATGCAATGGCACTATCTTACCTTCCTTCCATTCCCTGGGCACCTTTGCCGAAGCCAGACTTTCATCGAAAAGCCACGTTAAAGGCACTGTCAATTACCTAGCACATTCTCTCAAAACTCGTGGTGAAATACCATCCAGTCCCACAGCTTTACTAACATCCAGAGTACTCAGTATCACTCTCCTCCTGTACCTCCAGACCTCGAACCAGTCCTATCTCTCTAGCATTAAAACTGACTCCTCTAGGATGAAATACTCCAATAAAGTGTTCATTGAACAATTCCACTATGTCCTCTGCATCAGTCACTCTATTCCCATTTTTATCCCACAATATCATTCTTCCACAGTGATTTCTCCTCCTACTGGCCACATAGCTAAAAAATTCCCTAGGATTTTCTTTGGATCTTAGGGCCAATCTCCTCTCATATTCCAGTTTCGCTTTCCTTACCACACTAGTCACTCTTCTGGCCTGTGTCTTATATTCCTCATGCATCTCTTCACCTGTCTCCTTATATCTCTTCCATAGCCTCTTTTTCGCATGCAATTCCTGTTTTATATTGTTTGTCATCCACTTTACTCCAAATTGTGTCCTCTTCTTCACTCGTGGTATACAACTTACCATTGCTGATAACAAATATTCTTTCACAATTTCCCATGCACTAGTGATATCCCAGCCTTCCAATTCCTGCCTCCATGAAACTTCCCGAAGTTGACGTCCAAGACTGTTATAATCACCTGCCTTATAATTCCACATAAGTTCCCGTCTCTTTGATACTCCTGCATGTCTATTCATTTTCCAAGTCAACACCATATGGTCACTCTCTCCAACTGGTGGGAGAGACAACAACTCAGTTATTATCAACTCTTCTGATGCTATAACCAAATCCAAAACTTTTGAACCTCTTGTTCCCTCTGTTACATGTTGCCTAAGACATTTGTCCCTCAAGAATTCTAGAAATTCCATTCCCCTATTGCTACATGCATCTTCCTCTCTCCAATTTATACTACTGAAGTTAAAATCTCCCATAACAATCATTCTTCTTGCACTTGCCAAACTTAGCTGTCTAAACATCTCCTGGTCCCCATCCTCTGTGCTCCTGGGCCTGTAGCAACACCCCACTAAATATCCTGTCTTGCCTACCTCTACCTCACACCATACGCTCTCAAAATCATTTGTCTCACTTCCTTCCAAATTCTCCACTCTTAGAGGACATAGGTCATCACTTATCATAAGCAGTACCCCACCACCACGCTTTCCCCTCCTATCCTGACGAAAAATGCTAAATTAAATGAAAAATTATTATTAATATACGTGCATACAAAATTAAATAGAAGAAAATTTAGCTCATGTACCAGGGAGTTTAATAATCTCATATAAATGAACTTCTTTCACTGTATTTTTTAATTTTTTCACCCATTTTCTGTTACAAGAGCTATGCAGAATTCGATTGAAGGCTCCTTTCGAAACAGGCAGTGATCTTGGATCTCTTCCCTTGAACAAATCCCAGTCCTGTAAAAGAATAGAATCATTATTCACTTCACCTATTATAGAAAAACTACAGTATAGTGGGAAAAAAAAAAAAAGTATGGAATAACTGAATGCTAATATTCAATGTTGAAGTTCTATATTGGTTTTTTTTTGGCTTCATACTGTACATGCCTCTGTGATGATTATTAAGTGGTCTGTATACAGTTATCAATCTCGTCACAAAAGGTTCCCACTACCTGACACAATATCTACCATACTTCTAAAACTCATTCATTGAACAACAAACACACACACACCTCTCTCTCTTTTAGTAACTTACAAGTTACTAACATATTCCAATCTTTTCTGCCTATCTACAAGGCTGATCCAGAAAGTGAGATCGGTTCAGAATTTACTGCCAAATAAGATATAGGAGAGGAGTTGTGTATGCATGGTTAGCTATTGTTATTATTATGGGCAACTCCAAGGAGTCGACAGACTCATCTAGGGAGGCCCTAACATCATGTCAAGAACAACTAGTCTACATTCACACAGTATCTATCATACCTCGCCTTGAACTCATTCACAGTCATAGCACCCACAACAACTCTGGCAGCTTATTCCACTCATTCACCACTCTCCTAATAAAAAACCTAGCTCTAACACCCTTGCTAACCACATTCTTACCCAGCTTCCAAGTATGGCACCTAGTCCTCCCACCAGTCCTATTCTCAAAAATATCTTCTGAATTAATCTTATAGAAACCCTTCAGTAATTTGAATGTCTCAATCATATCACCCCTTCTCTGCCTATCAACCAATTTGTGCAACCCACAAATCTTCAACCTGGATCCTCTCCACCACCTCCTCCCCATCAAGAAAAAAACCCTGACGCCCATATCTAGGCACAGTAGTCGAGATGGGGTCTTATCAAGGCTCGATACAGAGGAACAATAACTTGTTTGTCTCTGCTTGTTAAAGTATTTTTCAGCAACCAAGTGAATTAATGAGTTGATTTAGCCACTTTTGTGATGTGCCCCCCCCCCAAACTTCAACTCCCTAACAACCAACACTCCCAAATCCTTGGCCTCAATCTCCTGGAGTACGGTTCCACCAATGTGATATACTGCTGCTAATCTTTTCACCCCAAAATTCATAACCTTACACTTTGCCACATTAAATCGACATCCATTTTCCTTAGCCCAGTTCTCCAAACTATCCAAATCATCTTGCAAAATTTTGACATCTTATGCACTCACTATTGCTCTACCCAACTTTGCATCATATAATAAATTTAGTTTAATCCTTTATCCAAGTGTGAGCAAACAAAGTTTGCACCTGAAAGTATCTTCAGGACTGGGTTAAGGTGGTACTACACCAGGGCAACTCGTTGCAAAGGTGGAGCAAGCTACCAACACTCCTATCCTAGTATCTCCCATAATGCAAAACACATCTCCTTGCGGATATGTCTAATGTTATGCATTAAGGGAAGGGCCACTACCCAGACCGGTTTCGACCTTTATTGAGGTCTCTTCAGTGGGAGCCAGGCCCAAGTCGAGATATCAGGAAGAAGCATTAGCAGGTCATCTCCACCTATAGGAATTGCCAATTGGTGTGCCACCCTTTTTTAATAAATTACTCTGGATTTAGAGAAAGATGTTGAAAGTTTATTTTCCACTTGGTTAGAGTATAATAAATTTAGTTTAATCCTTTATCCAAGTGTGAGCAAACAAAGTTTGCGCCTGAAAGTATCTTCAGGACTGGGTTAAGGTGGTACTACACCAGGGCAACTCGTTGCAAAGGTGGAGCAAGCTACCAACACTCCTATCCTAGTATCTCCCATAATGCAAAACACATCTCCTTGCGGATATGTCTAATGTTATGCATTAAGGGAAGGGCCACTACCCAGACCGGTTTCGACCTTTATTGAGGTCTCTTCAGTGGGAGCCAGGCCCAAGTCGAGATATCAGGAAGAAGCATTAGCAGGTCATCTCCACCTATAGGAATTGCCAATTGGTGTGCCACCCTTTTTTAATAAATTACTCTGGATTTAGAGAAAGATGTTGAAAGTTTATTTTCCACTTGGTTAGAGTATAATAAATTTAGTTTAATCCTTTATCCAAGTGTGAGCAAACAAAGTTTGCGCCTGAAAGTATCTTCAGGACTGGGTTAAGGTGGTACTACACCAGGGCAACTCGTTGCAAAGGTGGAGCAAGCTACCAACACTCCTATCCTTTGCAACGAGTTGCCCTGGTGTAGTACCACCTTAACCCAGTCCTGAAGATACTTTCAGGCGCAAACTTTGTTTGCTCACACTTGGATAAAGGATTAAACTAAATTTATTATACTCTAACCAAGTGGAAAATAAACTTTCAACATCTTTCTCTAAATCCAGAGTAATTTATTAAAAAAGGGTGGCACACCAATTAGCAATTCCTATAGGTGGAGATGACCTGCTAATGCTTCTTCCTGATATCTCGACTTGGGCCTGGCTCCCACTGAAGAGACCTCAATAAAGGTCGAAACCGGTCTGGGTAGTGGCCCTTCCCTTAATGCATAACATTAGACATATCCGCAAGGAGATGTGTTTTGCATTATGGGAGATACTAGGATAGGAGTGTTGGTAGCTTGCTCCACCTTTGCAATGAGTTGCCCTGGTGTAGTACCACCTTAACCCAGTCCTGAAGATACTTTCAGGCGCAAACTTTGTTTGCTCACACTTGGATAAAGGATTAAACTAAATTTATTATACTCTAACCAAGTGGAAAATAAACTTTCAACATCTTTCTCTAAATCCAGAGTAATTTATTAAAAAAGGGTGGCACACCAATTAGCAATTCCTATAGGTGGAGATGACCTGCTAATGCTTCTTCCTGATATCTCGACTTGGGCCTGGCTCCCACTGAAGAGACCTCAATAAAGGTCGAAACCGGTCTGGGTAGTGGCCCTTCCCTTAATGCATAACATTAGACATATCCGCAAGGAGATGTGTTTTGCATTATGGGAGATACTAGGATAGGAGTGTTGGTAGCTTGCTCCACCTTTGCAACGAGTTGCCCTGGTGTAGTACCACCTTAACCCAGTCCTGAAGATACTTTCAGGCGCAAACTTTGTTTGCTCACACTTGGATAAAGGATTAAACTAAATTTATTATACTCTAACCAAGTGGAAAATAAACTTTCAACATCTTTCTCTAAATCCAGAGTAATTTATTAAAAAAGGGTGGCACACCAATTGGCAATTCCTATAGGTGGAGATGACCTGCTAATGCTTCTTCCTGATATCTCGACTTGGGCCTGGCTCCCACTGAAGAGACCTCAATAAAGGTCGAAACCGGTCTGGGTAGTGGCCCTTCCCTTAATGCATAACATTAGACATATCCGCAAGGAGATGTGTTTTGCATTATGGGAGATACTAGGATAGGAGTGTTGGTAGCTTGCTCCACCTTTGCAACGAGTTGCCCTGGTGTAGTACCACCTTAACCCAGTCCTGAAGATACTTTCAGGCGCAAACTTTGTTTGCTCACACTTGGATAAAGGATTAAACTAAATTTATTATACTCTAACCAAGTGGAAAATAAACTTTCACCAACTTTGCATCAGTAAACAAGTGAACACTTCCTCTCAGATCCTTTCCTATATTGTTAATGAACGAATTGAAAAGTAGTAGTCCAAGAACAGAACCCTGTGGCACATCACTAGTCACAAGCCATCTTTTGGACTCTACTACTTGTTAATTTTACTTTTGCACGTTATCATTTGTTGTTTTCTATGAATAATTTAAAATGAGTGCTGTGATAAAAAATCTTGCCAGTTGCAAGGTTTGTGGTGTGATACAGTTTTTGTTGGCAGAAAACAAAAGTGCTGCAGAAATTTACTGATGGCTGTGTAAGGTTTACTGGCCTAATATAATAAGTGACAGTAAGGCTTGTCAATGGTGTCATTTGTTTACAGAAGGGCACAACAATGTTCCTGATAAAGAGTGCAGTGGTCAGACAAGTATGCTGATAGACAATTTGGTGGAAAGAGAGAAGATTAAAATTTGTGAGAATTGTTGCTTCACAATTACAGAACTTTCATTTCAGTTCCCAGAAGAATGGATCCAAAAAATTGCTGACCGATGCACATAAACAGCAATGAGTAGAATCAGCTTACAAATGACTGATGACAAAATGTGGATTTCATACAGAAATGTTGAGTCAAAACAACAATCAATACGGTGGCACCATGTATCACTTCTGAAAGCAACAAAATTCAAACAGGCATCGCCAGTCCAAAAAATGATGCACAATGAGCAATATCCCTTTTCTGTGACCGAAAAGGGATCTTTTCAGTCACAGAAAAGGAATTTCATTGATTTCTTTAAACAAGGAACCACAATAAATGCTGATGCATATTGTAAAATACTGAAGAGATTCACAGGTAATTCAGAACAAAAGTTGAATGCTGTCATCAGGGATTGTGCTTTTGCATGACAATGTGCTAGTTTGACCTGCAGTTCGAACTGTAAAGCAAATGCAGACATTTGGGTGTGAACTTTTCAACCACTCACCCTACATCCCTGACCTCACATCCAGTGACTACCTCTTGTTCCTGCATATGAAGGAGTGGCTCCCATTTCAGCACTTTAATGAAGATGAGGAATTGAAGAACAGTGTGCCTTAGTAGTTTTTGACATGAAGGATGAAGAAGCTGATATCATGATAACGTACAATAAAACTTTTTATTTTTAAATTCTTGACTGAAACTTATGATCTGGATACAACTCATATCAAATTTTGCAGCTCTCATAACAAACCTATTACCATCTTTGTAATGGGCCAAATGGTATTGGGTCCAACAATACTCTGTCTCTGATCAAAACAGACCAGTCATTTACCACTCTTCACATAAAACATTTAGTCCTTGCACCACTTGTAAGCACAACTTTCAGGGATGATCTCTTATTTTTCACATCTAGCCATGTACTGGAAAATTTCTTCAGCAACTTACTGTATGAAAACTCTTTAGTAACACATATTTCTATTGTATCCACTCTTTTTCTGACGTTAAACCTTTTAACCCACAAACTTTATAATAACTTTAGAAAGTTATTATAAAGAGCTTATAAAAACTTTATAAGCTCTTTATAATAACTTTCTTATCCCTGCTCATTAGCATGTTTCTTAACATCTAAAAGACCCTTTGAGCTATATTTCCTGTTCTTTTTTTGAACTTCAACTCTCTTTCCACAATTTTTGAACTTCAACTCTCTTTCCACAATTGCTTTAACTCCACAGCCTCATCAATTGCAAGCAGTGAAGGTTCACTTATGCAATACATACTCTTTCATTTCTTTTTTTCATCTGGTAATGCATAACTTGACTTATACAGCAAGGCAGCCATTTGTCGTAAGCCCAAACCACCAGTCTATTTAGATCATACTGCAGGATCTCTACATCACCTTTATTAACTGATTCTGCCCCCAGATTTGAATCATCGACAGACAACTGGATATTCCCATCAATGATATTGTGAATCTTATAATAATCAAGTGGATATTAAATCCAGTGTTATTCTAGTAAATACTATGAATCATTTTGCAACCTCAGTACAAATCCCTGTGGCAGACTACTGGGTAACATTGGGAGGGACATCTGTGCACAATAATTCATATGAGGCCTTATACAATGGTATCATAACCTCTCTATTTCTGCATGTCATGGTCCTCTGCATCATTGCCATTATCCAATGTAACGTCTTCAAAACTTGTGGAATGTAGCCCCTGAATTTCAAGTCCTTGCCCACCATCACTCCTAGATCTCTCATCTCCTCTACTTCCTTTAAAGTTTTCCTACCAAGTGTATACTTTGCATCCCATTTTTACTTACCAAATCTCAGAACCTTACACTTTGCAACACTGAACTATAGTTCCACTTACCTGCCCATTCATGCAATCTATTCAAGTCCTCTTGTAAGGCCATAACATTCGCTTGACTCTGCATTGCATTCCCCAGTTTTGCATCAACTGCAAACAGCTGCATATGACTAGTTAACCCTCCAACCGGCCAGGACATATATATGTCCATATATATGTCCTGGACATATATATGTCCAGCTAAATCTGGATACGATTCAATACACCTATCCATGTTGATAATACACCTATCCAAATTGCACTTCTTATCCATGTTGATAGAACATGGATAAGAAGTGCAATTTGACTGTTCTGTTCTTTAGAAGGTGCAATAATCCTTCACACTGTAGAGAACACTTAACCAGATTATCTTGTGAAGCACAGTCTCAGTTCTCAATAACAAGGAACACAGTCCCTTGTTTTATGCTGAGCAACTGGACTCTTAGTTATATTACAGAGACTAAAAATATAGAAATTATTTTTATTTTCTCTTTTTATTGTACAGTTTTAAATTCCAGGAAAAATATAAATCCATGCATACTTTCTTCACTTAAATATTGCATTACCTTGGAGAATAAATGTTTAATGCTTTTGTGCTAATTTTGTCTAATCGCATACTCAACAGAACATTTTCTTTGCTTTCGAAGAAATAAACTCATGAAAAGTGGGTGGAAAAAGGGGAAAATAGTTCCACTGCATAAAGGAGGTTCCAAGACTACTGTTGTAAATTACCGACCGATTAGCATATCCGGAATCGTTGTCAAAGTCTTGGAAAAACTATTCAAGAGAAGAATACAGGATTGGATAGATGAAAATGGGATACTGTATGGGGGACAACATGGTTTTGTGAAAGGTAGATCATGCCTCAGTAACTTGTTCACGTTTTATAACACAGTGACGGCTGAACTGGATAAGGGTAATGGGTTTGACAGGAACTGGATAAGGGTAAACCCATTACCCTTATCCAGTTCCTGTCAAAGGCCTTAGTATCCTGTCAAAGGCCTTGGACCTTGCCAAGGCCTTTGACAGGATACTACATGGAACTCTAATCAGTAAACTGGAGCAGATGGGGATGGATATAGGGTTGGTGAGATGGATAGGAGGGTGGTTGATGGAGAGATACTAGAGAGTGGTTTGTTCAGGAGCGGAGTTCAAAAGACGGCTTGTGACTAGTGTAGTGCTGCAGGGTTCTGTTCTTGGACCACTACTTTTCAATTTGTTCATTAACGATATAGGAAAGGATCTGAGAGGAAGTGTTCACTTGTTTGCTGATGATGCAAAGTTGGGTAGAGCAATTGTGAGTGCACAGGATGTCAAAATGTGCAGGATGATTTGGAGGACTGGGCTAGGGAAAATGGATGTCAATTTAATGTAGCGAAGTGTAAGGTTATACATTTTGGAGTGAAAAGATTAGCAGCAGTATATCACATTGGTGGAACCATACTCCAGGAGATTGATGAGGCCAGGGATTTGGGAGTGTTGGTGGATAGGGAATTGAAGTTTAAGGGGCACATTGCAAAAGTAACTAAATCAGCTCATCAAATCACTTGGTTACTGAAAAATACTTTAACAAGCAGAGACAAATAAGTTATTGTTCCTCTATATTGAGCCCTGATAAGACCCCATCTGGACTACTGTGCCCAGATATGGGTACCAGGGTTTCTTCTTTATGGGGAGGAGGTGTAGAGGATCCAGAGACGAGTGACCAAGATGGTGGCAGGTCTGTGGAATGAATCTTATGAGAACAGATTGAAGATTTGTGGGTTGCAAAAATTTGTTGGTAGGCAGAGAATGGGTGATATGATTGAGACATTCAAATTACTGAAGGGTTTCTCTAAGATTAATCCAGAAGATATTTTTGAGAATAGGACTGGTGGTGGGAGGACTAGAGGCCATACATGGAAGCTGGGCAAGAATATGGTTAAGAAGGGTGTTAGAGCTAGGTTTTTTACTTGGAGAGTGGTAAATGAGTGGAATACGCTGCCGGAGTCTGTTGTGGGTGCTATGACTATGAATGAGTTCAAGGCGAAGTATGATAGATACTGTGTGAATGTCGAATAGTTGTTCTTGACATGATGTTAGGGCCTCCCTCGATGAGTCTGTCGACTCTGTGGAGTTGTCCGAAATAATAATAATAATTATTATTATTAAAAAAAAAAAAAACTGTTGCCGACCTTATAGATTATGTTATCTTTGTTCAAAATCATATTTCGAAGAATAATTCATAGATTTCCTGAAGGAAATAATGAGAACAATATGCAATTCTTTAATCATATCGCTAAGTTTTTTTCAAAATATCGTAATCTACTTTCTTTGCACTTTCACCTTGTTGGTTTCCCTGTATAATTGATCTTTACAAAATGAAATAAATAGTTATTATTTAAATTGATATATATATATTTTCTGCTAGTTCATATATTTTGCTCAAATTTAAAAGTAAGCAATACTTTTGCGCATATTCCCTGATACAAAATATGTATATGGTATGCATCAAATGTGAAATTTCATATTTTTACAATAGAAATGAACTTTATTTTGACTTTGATAGTTTTACAACCTCCTACAACCCGCTGCAACACTACCACACATCTGAAAACTGTTATGAAGCACAAGTACAGTTTTTATTTAATTTGTTATTTTTCCATAGTAATTGTTCCCAACAACGTTTAATTTTTGACATAGAAACTAGGTTTTGATTATTATAAATTAGCAAATTATAAATCAGAAAATATACATATTATTTGCTCATTATTATAACTCAGGAAGTTATGTGATATTGAGTAATAGGGGAAATTAATATTTAAACACATTGTCATCATACAAATGCAATATCAGAATAATACATTTCAAATGTCTGCTAATCAATCAGATAATGGAAAGACAAAGCAAGGATTTTCTGCCTGTAAAATATTCAGTTATTGCACGAGGCACTTTAGTATGCTGCTGCTTCCCAGGTCAGTAATCTCCGTTAGCTTACAGCTTATTACTGGGCAGAAAGGAATATTAGAATATATTTATATATACAATTCTGAATAGTAGGGTAAATCATTCTCTGAGATGTTTTATTTCTTAATTTTTGAAACATTCTGTGTACCACAATCTTGTCTAATGCAACTATTTTTCAAATATGCGTATTATAAGATTGTTTTTGATTGTAAATAAGAATGCAGTTTGCCGAAACTTTGTCTATTAAATTTTCATAGCAGTACGTGCCAGAGATTAGAAATTTTCAAAGTAGTACGAATAATATTTTTTTTTATTACAAAACAGCAAAGCTTGATAATAAAAATTTCTGCTACAATAAAATTCAACAGATTGAAAATATTATTGCCTTATTTCTTTTCTCCTGTGGGAGAAAAACGATAAAATGTCACTCGTATAATTATAGCAGATTTTCTATTGGCTTGGCAAAAATGGTAAGAAAATGATCATTTGCACTTTTATTTCAAAACACAAAGAAAGAACATTGTAAATTCACCCAATGAAAAAGAAAATACTACATATTTTTCTTCTGTTATTATCTGTTTTTTTCTTGTGGTAGAAAGAATAAATTACTGCACATATTTATTTTGTCAATACAAGAGTGCAAAAATCTGTAATCTGATTACATTATACCTGATAGAGAATTCATGCCAGAAAAAATATTTATGTAAGAGTTCTAACATCAGCAGATATAACGATATTTTCTTCTAGTTTAGATATATGACCTTACTGAAGTAGTGAAACATTTGCTACTATTTTACACTAAACTGCATGAACATGTTCCCAAAGGGATTAACATTTGAAACAATTGCCTGCAGATTGAATAGGTCTATAATCCTCCCCCAACCCAAAAAATAAATGATTATGTAACACATATGTGCCTTTTCTCTTAAAAAATTCAAATCTTTTTTCAAGATAATTGCATCAAATAATTTAGAATTTTTCAATAATAAAAGTGAAACTGATCACTATAAATAAAGAAATCATTTTTGGCATAAATACTACAACAGCCTGTAAAAGAAATGTTAGTTTTTCTGTGTTAGGATGTCTGAACAACTGAAAACGAAACAAGACATTCTTGCTTGAGACAATTTTGTGTAACTTCTGGGAAACTTTCTCTCTTGTGTTTCTCAAAAGCAGTAAGAATAATCTAAGACTTTAGCTTTTTCTCCAGCTAAGATTCTTGTGTAGAGGCTTAAGTGCTGTGAGGACATTATGTTGGAGGTTTAATGGATTTTTTACAACACTCAAAAAGAATTAAAATAGAATTTAATACTTCCTATATTTCGTCCTAGTCACTAGGACATCTACGGGGATTAATTACAAAGACAATTAATGTAACATGCACACAAAAACTTACAATACCAAGCCCAACCACGTGGGTGACAATAAAGTCCTATCTAGGTGGATACCAAGAGACCTTACCAAGAGAGCCCACAATCTTTGTTCCAGTGGAACTGCCCTCACTACTGAGCTTAACCACATACACAGAACTTTCCTCTCCAATGGCTACAGCGAACACAGCATCAAAAAAATAATCAATTCCTCCTCCATTCCCCGTCCCTCTCGTCAACAAGAATTTAAAAATGCCATCACCATACCCTACATACGTGGCACTTCGGAAAAAATAGCCAAGATACTAAAAAAGTATAACCTACACACAGCATATAAGCCCTACCGCAAACTGGCTACCCTTATCCGTTCTACGAAAGATCAGCTCCCTCCTCTCTCTCTGCCTGGAGTTTACAAAGTACCCTGTTCCTATAAGCTTGCGTACTTTGGACAGACAGGCAGATCAGCATCCATCCGCCTAGAGGAACACAAGTCGTACATTGTTAAACACAACTATGGCCATTCAGGCTTGGCTGACCATGTTTTGGACACCACCCACAGAGTATCATGGAAGAAAACCCACCATGCTCCACCACAGCAAATTCAAGAAAGAGAGACTTTTCTTAGAAGCAGCAGCAGCTCTCAAAAACCAACCAAATCTTAACAAATACGGTTGCATTAAGCTTCCGAAGATTTGGGAAACAGTCATCACCAGAGGTCCCACCTTACATTCCAGGCCACCTACAACTGCCTTTAGAGGGCGCTCCACCTAGATAGGACTTTATTGTCACCCACGTGGTTGGGCTTAGTATTGTAAGTTTTTGTGTGCATGTTACATTAATTGTCTTTGTAATCCCCGTAGATGTCCTAGTGACTAGGACAAAATATAGGAAGTATTAATTTCTATTTTAATTCTTTTTGAGTGTTGTAAAAAATCCATTAAACCTCCAACATAATCTCCAGCTAAGAGTTTTATTGTCTAGCATTTCTAAGACATATTTCAGAAATAGCAACCAGCAGCAGTAGGAGTAGTAATATTTAGAATTTTTAAAAAAAATAAATAAATAAAAATAACACAACTGAACTCTTTGTGTGGTATGCATAAACAGTTTTACATATTGAAAATATAGCATAGTATTTCTAAATCTTAGAATACTTTCAGCAGACTGCTGAACAGCTGATTTCAGATGCAAAGAAAGAATACAGAATTAGAATCTTCGAATATGCAACAATATTATTGCTTATTTCTTTTGTCAAAACAGTAAACTGAAATAAGAGATTTTGAATGTCTGAAAGCTTTCAAACCAGTAGAAATTTAAAGTAGTTATGTAACTGAGCTCCAGGAGAGGAGAAGAGGGTGGTGTGTGGGGGGGGGGAGTTGCAGTGGAAAAAATCTTAAAAATGAGCATAAATTTTGAATCATTCCATACAGGATATCCTTCCTATATCATATTATATTTTCAACATATCTACAGTGGTTAAGCACTGGATATTATAGTAATGTGCATCCTAAAAAAAAAAAAAAATCTGTTGTTGCAATTTTAAGCAAAAGAAGAAGGCGAAGAGTCTCTGATAAAATACCATTGGATATAAATTTTTGATACTAAAAAAGACACAATCGGAAACCGAGTAATGAAGTTCATAATCATTCGTAGTTCATAAAAAATATAAAAAAATTCTTTCCTAAAATTGAAATGTGACAATCAATATAAAGGTATTTTGCAAAGAAAGAAAGCAAAATGTCATATTTATTTCACTAAATGCTATATAAAAATAAAAATACTTGACAAAATATTTTAAATGGAAACAACATTTGAAAATTCACGAAAATCATCTATATTGTCAGTAAAGTGAAAGAAATTTATTATTACTAAAATACATTCATTGCAAAGGCTGATCTGTGGTCATTTCAGGATTGATTATTTATTTTGGCAGATGTGAAACTTCTATTTTTGGAAAGAGACACAATAAATAAATTGCGCAGAAAAAAAAAAAAAAAAAATGATCGAATATCCTAGTAGTAAAGGAAATTCAAGTAACACAGTAAATGTAAAGACAAGTGACTCAAAAATCGCCGTTAATGGATTAACAGCGGAGGAGGGTAAATACTTGATAAAAGATAGAATGGCACTGAAATTTTGAACCATGAAAAATTCTGGGGTGGTCTTGCTATTTCATCCACCTTTGCCGGTAGGAGGGTTAAACCCATCCCAATATCATTAACACACAAAGTGAATAACAATGGTCTCAAAACTAACCCCTGCAGTACACATTATTATCCACTTGTTTCTGAAATCTGCCCTTAATAAACTTTTCTGGCATCTTAACCACCATTCCTGTGATACTAACTGGTCTATTATTTGAAACCTGTCTTGGAGCTTTTTGTTTTGCAGAACTATTTTGCACTTTTCCAATCCTATGGTACCATATTAGTGCTGTGACATATAGTTAAAGGCACTATCATTTCTCTTGCACTTTTCCATAAGACACAAACTAATATATGATCTAAATATATATATATATATATATATATATATGAAAAGTTTTTTATCTTGGGGGTGATATATATTAAGGATATCAAGTAATTTTATAAACTTGGTTATTTTACTCCTTCTCCCAACTAAGCAAAACAGTTAAGTTTGCACCTGAACAGGGGTTGTTATAGGATCAATGGTGGAGAAGTTCTACAGAGAATAGTGGGAGATCAGGGGAGAACCAGAGGTCATCCCTGGAAACTGTATAAGGAGGGTGTGAGTAAGGGAGTGAGAGGCAGGTTTTTTTCGTGCAGAGTTGTGAGTGATTGGAATGCCCTGTCTGAGAGCGTGGTGTCTGCAAGTAGTTTGAATGTGTTTAAGACACGGTATGATGAGATGTGTGTGTAAGATAAAAGGACCTCCTAGATGAGTCTTTGACTCCATGAGGTCTTGTTTTAATAATAATAATAATAATAATAACATAGTTAAGTCTAAAGGTAGTGCAACAGAAGGGCAAATCGTTTTAAAGGTGGGTAAAGCTCTGATCACTATTCTTAGTATTTCCCATAATGTAAAACACATCTCACTAAGAGATGTATACTGTTATACATTATGGGGGGGTCACTAACTTTACAACGAGTTGCCCTGTTGTTGCACTACCTTTAGACTTGAACTACGTTCAGGTGCAAACTTAACTGTTTTGCTTACTTGGGAGAAGGAATAAAAAAACCAAGTTTATAAAATTACTTGGTATCCTTAATATATATTATCCCAAAGGTAAAAAACTTTTCACATCTTAATCTCATCCAGCATTTCTTATTCAAAGTAAAAGCACCTTGTAGCAACTTGTAAAGTTGGTACTTGTAAAGTAGGTAAAGTTGATAAGGCTCTGTATTACTAAAAACCTTGGTATTTCAGGATCTAGCTACTCATGAGGAGACCTCAAAAAAGGTTGAAACCAGTCTGGGTAGTGACCCCCCCCCACACACCCATATTCATGACTTATTTTTCACGGTATTAACAACACCACAAACACTTTTAACAAAGATGTTTTATTAACGCTTATATTTCGCTGATTTTCAACTCAGCATCATCAGAGCACAACACACATGTAAACGTGGCAGTGAGTGAGTGAAACAATATAATTGCAAAAGACAAAAGATCTAAAGTCCTATTTTTGGCGCCCTCTAACGAAGGAAAAAAAAAAAAAAACCTCAGCAGTTATCCAGGAGTTTTTCTTAGGATAACCGTCTCCCAAATTTTTGGCAAATTAATGCAACCATATTTGTTAAGGTTGGGAGAATTCTTCAAAGCCATTGCTGAATCAAAAAATAATCTTTCAGATTTATAACGACTCCTAAATAGCACATTCGTTTTCCTCCATCTAATCCTGTGTGAAGGAGTGTCCAAAGCGTGGTCTGCCAGTCCCGATTGCCATAGTAATAGTAGCAAATGTATCTTTCATGTTCTTCCAGGCGGATGTTCACTGATCTTCCTGTTTGCCCATAATAGGCCAAATCACACGGAACTTCATACACTCCTGAGTGTGCTAAAGGGTGAAGTTTATCCTTAGGTGAGCAGATCAGAGTTGCCAGCTTGATAAACTAAGGATAAACTTCACCCTTTAGCGAAATATAAGCATTAATAAAACATCTTTGTTGTTAAAAGTGTTTGTGGTGTTGTTAATACCGTGAAAAATAAGTCATGAATAACCATCATCAGCCCCCCCACCCATAATGTATAACATTATACATCTCTTAGTGAGATGTGTTTTACATTATGGAAAATGCTAAGAATAGTGATCAGAGCTTTACCCACCTTTACAACGAGTTGCCCTGCTGTTGCACTACCTTTAGACTTGAACTACGTTCAGGTGCAAACTTAACTGTTTTGCTTACTTGGGAGAAGGAGTAAAAAAACCAAGTTTATAAAATTACTTGGTATCCTTAATATATATATATATATGTGTGTGTGTGTGTGTGTGTGTGTGTGTGTAGCAAGTATTTTACCTTGGGTATAATAAATGTTACAGATGCCAAACTATTTTAAACCTGGTTTTACTCCATTTCCAAAGTAAGCAAACAGAGAAATAAGTCAAGTTTGCATCTGCACGTATTGCAAGTCTAGCTGACCCTCAAAGTAGTGCAAGTCAAGGCAACTCATGGTAAAGGTAGTTTAAGCTCTGATCACTATTCTTAATATTTATCCTTAATGCACAGCCCATCTTCTTGAGGAGATGTATGATGCTATGTATTAAAGGCAAGGGGCCACTACCCAGACCGGTTTCGACTTTTATTGAGGTCTCATCAGTGGGAGCCAGGCTAGAAATACCAAGATTTTACCATTAACCATTAACATTACTGACAGGATGGGTGAAGCACAAGTGCTTTTCATATTCCCCTTTATCTGTAATGAGAGTTGTTTGGGAATGGGAGGTTTGTGAGCAGTTAAGCTCACCCTCTGAGGGCAGTTGTGTTAGCTATGATCAGTTGAGAGAAGAAGAGCCTTCGGTCTTTTGTGTTTGTAGTAATCAGTCTCATTGTAATTGACAGCTTGTACGATTAGTGGGTTTGAATGTGAACTTGACTTCATGAAGAATTTTTCTGCTAGATTACGAAGAAAGGAGGAAATGTATGGAATGCCGGTTTCTCGGTGAATTTCTGATGAACCATGGTGCATCCAGGATCATCCTAAGGCATTTGCTTTGGATTCTCTGCAATTTCGAAATGTTTGATCTTAAAGTGTGACTCCATGCTGGTGAGGCATACATAATGACTGGACGTATTACCATCCGGTAAAGAAGCAATTTATTATGTAGGTTCAATTTGCTCTTGCGGTTGATCAATCGGTAGAGTTGTGCTATTATTTTGGAAGATTTGAAGCCAATGAGATTGATGTGCTTGTTAAAAAGGAGTTTCTTATCCATTAATACTCCAAGATATTTGGTCTCTGATTGCCATGGGATCTTATGACCAGAGAGAGCAGAATGTCTTCTTTAATGCAGACCTTTCTTCTTGAAAACGACATAGCTGAGCTTTTGAGGAGGTTCACTTGAATCCTCCAGTTGGTGAACCAGTTTGCTAGCTCACTGATACTTCCTTGGAGTCTAGTGATTGCTAGGTGAGGGCTGAGCGATCTAGCTAGAATAGCAGTGTTGTCGGTATAAAGGGCCGTAGTAGTTGTTCTTGAATTGAGGGGAATATCTGCCATGTAAGTTGTAAAAAGTATTGGGGGCCAGAAGAGACCCCTGAGGTACTCCCGCCAGAATTTTGCGCCTTGATGACACAATTCCGTTGAGTTTTACTTGCATGTATCTTTCATTAATATATGAATATATGAGTTTCACTAGTTTAATTGGGATATTGTTTTCAATAAGTTTGAAGATAAGCCCTTGATGCCAGACCTTATCAAAGACCTTGGCAACATCCAAAAATACAGCAGCAGTGTGAAGGTCCCAGTTAAAACCATGAGTGATATGTTCTGTTAGTCAGTGAATTTGTTGCACAGTGTTGTGAGCTTTGCGAAACCCAAATTGCTCATTTGGGATTATTTTCTGTTTGTCCACTACTGATTGTAGTCTTGATAGGATGACCTATTCCATTACTTTGCCAAGACAGGAAAGAAGACTGATGGGCCTGTAGCTTTGGGGAAGTTGTGGGCTATTATCAGGCTTTTTCAGAGGTATAATGTCCGTGATTTTCCAATCTGTGCAAAAGTACTGGAATCTTAAAATGGAATTGGTAATATTAACTAGATGAATTATGGCTTTCCGTGGGAGTAGCGTTATTATTCTATTGGTAATGGCGTCAGGGCCGGGGGCCTTTTTATTCCTCAGATGGGAAATAATATTTATTATTTCTGTTGGAGATGTGGGGGTGATGGTTTCTGAATCATCCTTAGGCTGTCTTAATGCATTTCTAACTTTACGATGAACTTTGTAAATAAGATTGATATTTAAGTTTATGTAAGATGGGCTGCATTAATTTTCCAGATTGTCAACTGGAGCTTCTACTTTTTCTTCATCTGAGTGTGCAATTCCAAGAATGGTCTTCAAAGGGGAAAGTGGTTGTCTTTTGGTATAAAGAGATTTTACAAACTTCCACATGGAGTTATCTTCTGGGTTGATTTCCCTGAGTTTGGATTCTCATTTGGAATTCCTGTGCATCTGGAGGACTTCTCGAACCTGTCTGTTCAGGTTGTTTAAGGTTGTTTTGTCCTGCGGGGTTCTGGTGTTGCGATATCGCTTTCTGGCTTCATTTTTGGCCCTAATCAGGTCCATTATCTCTTCTGGGATCCAGTTGGGAGCGTGGAAGACAGTGGTTTGAGTGACTGATGCTATTGCTGTGTTGATTTGCCTAGTTAAATTGCTTACAGCTTGGTCTATTTCTTCTTTTTTATGAATGACAGGGGATGGACCAATGTGGACTGGGAGAACCTTAGAGAGCTTGTCCCATGGTAAGAAAGAATGATGGGGAGAGAGCTGATGTTGAAGTCCTAACCTGAGCAGGATGGGATTATGATCTGAGTTAAGCTCTACTGTCTCCAGCTGGTATTGATATTTGATGTTTCTGAGGATAACTATGCCTAATACATCAGAACTCCCTGATGGGGTGTAGTGGGTGAGCTCAGTGGGTCCAGGTACTATTGATGAGTTGAGTAACATGTAGTTGAATAAGGTACGGCCTTTGGAGTTGATTGACGAACTGAACCAGGCCGTATGTTTAGAGTTTCGGTCTCCTGCTATAATTATGAAATCCGTGGAGCCGAGGATGGAGTCTAAGTCTGCTGTCAATAGTGGAATGCTAGGAGGATTGTATGCTGCATAGATTTTGAGTTTGCCTGTGTTATTAGTGTGCACCTCCACACCCGTCACCCCAAGGTTTAGAGTTTGGGGGGTTGGTCAGCGAGTTGTGGCTTAAATAATTTTTGATAAAAATAGCTGTGCCGCTCCACTAGAGTTAAGTCTGTCTGTCCTATATAAAATATACCTTCTTAGTTTTGGGTTGTTTGATGGTCTGAGGTGGGATTCACTGATCAAGATTATGTCTGAATTGTATCTTTTTGTGAATTCTTGCAACTCGAGAATTTTATTTGTTAAGCCATCGGCATTCCATGCTATTATCATGAGAGAATTTGGTTTAAATTTTTTAAACATTATAGAGAGCTGTTAATATGGATTGGGTTTCTAGATAGAATCTTTTTCTGGAGGATGGTGAGGTGCTTGCTTTGCTGAATTCATGCAGCATTGTTGCAAGTGACGAGGTTAAAGGCTTGTTCGCTCTTGCGATGATGGAGTCTGGGTTCTTACCGCTTCTGCATATGATTTGGACATGGATGAAGGGCGAGTGCCTTCCTGTGTTGCCAAACCTGAGGTATTATGATCTGGAGGGTAACCTGTTTCGTTGTTTGTGTCATTGCTTGGAGGAGCGTAGTTAGTTCTTGTTGATCCACGGTTTTTTGGATGGAAAAGGCATCCCTTGTAATTAGAGGGATGTGGTCCTCTACAATTGGCACAGCAGGCAGGTGTGGATCTGGGCTTGGTGCAGGACCAAGCCCAGATTCACACTGCCTACAGATGCCTAAAATGCGGTTAGTTTGGTGACCCTAACCGCATTTTAGGCATCTGTAGGCAGCTCTGCACAGTTTTTGGGCATGCCCGAACCTCTGGCATCTGTGGCACTGCCCTGCCCATGCCTTCTTCCTTAGAGGTTCGGTTGTAATTTTAAGCTTACAAATGTCAGTAACTTCATAGATTCTTTTTTGTGTGTTGGAGATTTCGACCAATACCAGTGGCATTGGTGTTTTATCTGACCTCAACATTCTAGTTCCTGGAAATAAGTCAGCTTGTGCTCTTAGAGAATACAGAGACAAATGTAAGAAAGCTAAACACTGTGTAAAACTAGCTAAACAAAAGTCATGGGAAGACTTTGGTAAGAACATATCAAGAAGGTGGCAAGATATTCTGAAGATTGTTGAAAAAGCTCAGAAATGGAGAAAAGAGAGCTGTAAAAGAATTTAGAGATGATAAAGGTGACAGGAAAACTAGAGAAAAAGATATCCTTGAAGTATGGAGTAATAACTTTGAAAAATTGCTAAATGAAACAAGCAGTGATAGGACAGTGGTAAGAAACAGTCAAGAGACATGCAGTCAGGATATATATATCCATACTTGAAATAGAAAAAGCTATCAAATGCCTGAAATGTAGAAAGGCAACAGGAGTAGATGATATTCAACCAGAAATGCTCAAGTATGGAGGTATAAAAGTCTTAGAGTGGCTGCACTGCATAGTTCAGAAGGCCTGGACAGAGGAACAAATTCCAGATGATTGGAGTAGAGCTTTTATAGTACCCATATATAAAAAAAGAGAAATGAAAATTGAATGTGAGAATTACAGAGGTATTTCTCTACCTCTGTAATACTTGAGAAACGGTTGAGAAGGACTGTGGAAAAAAAGCTTAGTGAAGAACAACCTGGATTCAGCCCAAATAGAGGCTGTCAGGATCAGATCTTCACTTTACGACAAATAGTTGAGAAATCATGAGAATATAACAAAAGGTCTGCATTTAAGTTTTGTAGATCTGGAAAAGGCATAAGACAAGGTGCCAAGAGAGAAGCTATTCTAAACGAAACAGTTGTATGGTGTCGGTGGAGCATTATATCAAACAATACTTTGTGTAAGTCAGCAGTTAGAATTGAAGGAAATACAGGTACAGGAAGATGGTTTAATGTTAAATCTGGTGTCAGACAAGGATGTAAATTATCCTCTCTATTATTCATTATCTATATTGATCACATTATGAAGAAATGTGGTATTAAAACTGATATCAAAATTGGAGATGGTAATGTCAGCTCTTTGCTTTATGTGGATGATGTTATACTTCTAAATATATCCACTACAAATCTGCAAGATTCCCAGACTAAATTGAATAACTGTTGTAACATATATGGTATGAAGGTGAGCAACAAGTTGGAGACAATGAAAATAGGCAGAAGCAATGAAAATATCAACTGAATTGTGAATATAGAACCTATAGAGCAAGTAAAACATTTCAGCTACTTAGACACGATTTTTAGTGAAGATGATAAATTAAATATGGAAATAGACAGCAGAATCAACAAACTGGCAGGGTAGGAAGTCAACTGAATCAATTTATATGGAATAAGAGAGAAATTAGTCAAAATACTAAATTAGCTATATATACACAAGACAGTGTTCAAACCAATTTTAACTTATGGATCTGAAAGCTCAGTTAGAAGTAAAATACTTGAACAAAGACTACAGATTGCAGATATGAGAGTTCTGAGAAAGATTAGGAGCATGAATAGATGGCATCAATGGCAATATCATATTAAAAATGAGATATTAGGTATTTTAATTCACTTGCTATCTCGAGAATTCCTCAGTTTAGGAAGACCATTACAGTTTTTTTTTTTTTTTTTTGAGTGAGATGTAGAGCACTTTAGACTTGGTGCTATTGAAGGTAACTTTTATCTTGTGTGCCCACTCTGAAATTTTAAAGAGTTCTTCGTTGGCCGTTACTTCTAACTGTAAGCCATCGCATCCCCAAATCATCCCATCATTGGCGAAGGCTATGACTTTTGTTTCAGTAGTGAAAGGAAGTCTTAAAAGTGAGTCATACTGGATGTTCCAGAAACCTAGCCCACAGCAGGAACCTTGCAGGCAGTCTCGTTTGACTTCTTTCGCTGCAGTTGTGGTTTTTTAATGTCATGGTTGTTTTTCTGTCTGTAAAACAATTTTTTGTATGGTAGAGTAAGTTTTTTGGGCATTTTAAATCTATTAACTGATTGATTATGGCTGGCCACCACATCGAGTGAGATCAGTAGTATGTCTTTTTTTTGCTGTAGACTGTCTTCTGAACTCTTTAACCTCCATAATTGCATCTACTGTGCTGGACTGAGGTCTAAATGCATATCGAGTGCTGCTTAGGTTTCTTGAGTAGATATAATGCATTATTCAGTTTATTAGGAGTTTTTCTAGTACCTTACCAGCAACGTTTATGAGACTGATTGGTCTGTATTTGCTAATTTCATCAGATGTTTTTTTCCTGGTTTGATTATGGGTAAAATTTTTAAGCGTTTCCATATTGAAGGAAATCGACCTCTTTTTAGGTATTCATTGTAAACTGTTATGAATTCGAGAAACACTCTTAGGAGTATATCACTGGTTATTCCGTCTTCTCCAGGAGTTTTTTTTTTTGGATCCATTGATCTTAATAGTGACTCGATTTCAATAGATGTAAATAAGTCATCGTCAGGAGTGTCTATGTCTGTTTTAATTCTTTGTCTGTAAGTTTTGTGGATTTCTTCATCTGTTGATTCACTGTCATTGGGAATGAACTTCTTTCTCATAATAGCTGCAGTTTCTGCTAAGTTTTTAGTGTAGATGCCATCTGTTTTCTTGATAGTTGATAATATAGGTGTTGTTTTATTCTTGCATGCTGCTAATTTATATATGCAATTCCAAGGATTCGATACAGTTGAAACTGTACAGAATTTTTTCCATGATTCTGTTTTTGCGTTTGTAATTTTGGACTGATAGCTGTATTTGGTTTTATAGTAATTTTGTCATCTACTCTATCTCAAATCTTGGTTATCGTATGTTCTTTGGTATAGTCATCAGAGTGCGTTAACATGCTTTCTTAAGACTGTTAGTTCGTCATTCCACCAAGGTATTGATTTTCTTCCATCGATGTTTATCTTATTGGTTGTTCTGAGTAGTCACTGAATTTTATCAGACTTGATGAAAGCACAGAAGAAAGGAAGTCTGTATCGGTTTGTACTAATGCCCAGATGGCTAGGTTTTTATCTAAGTTGGGCTGTTTTTTGCTGTTCGCATTATAGTGATCTGCTGAGATTAGGGGTAAAAATTCCTTTTTAATGCTTTTATAAATTTCTCTAAGTTAGTTTTATAGGTGAAGTACTTGGTATTAATTCGATGGTTTGTGTTGTGTAGTCCATTTAAATTTTTGTTTCTGATAATGAAACTTAATATGCGATTGTAATCAGAACAGCTTTCCTCTTCTTCGCATTTCCATTCAGAAACCCAGGGTAAAATAGCGTTGTTTGCTATTGTCAGATCAATGAATCTGCTTCCTCTGGTATTTTCAAATGATGGACTGTTACAATCATCATTTAGTATGTGTAGGGAATTTGATGCTATGAAGTTCCAAATTTTTTTCTCTATTGTTTGTGTTTTTGTTAAACCACAATACCAGTTTGTAGTCAGTATGTACGCAAACAAGACGGCAAAAAACCGCCAAAACAACCCAAGTACCAAAACGAACTTCCCTACACAAAAAATTATCAAACTACCATACACCCAAAACACATACAAAGCCTATAAATACATCTTCAAACATACTGACTACAAACTAGTATTCACCACAAGCCAAAAACTGGCTAACCTCCTAAAATCCACCAAACCTCACACACAAAAAGATATATTTGAACAGCACAATGTAGTCTATAAATTTCCCTGCCAAAAAGACTGTGACATCACCTACACAGGTTCCACCATCAGGTCTTTATGGGCAAGACTACAAGAACACTTCCGTGACTGTAACATCCCTATTCCAGAACATTTAAACACTAAAAAACGCAACATTAAAAAGAAAAATCGTATACAAAGCACAGGAAAAACGGAAATAGCTGTTCACGCCCTTGAACAAAAACACACCCCGCAGATAGACAAGGCCATCATAATAGACAGACAAGACAATGAAACAATGCTCAGAATATCGGAAACAATAGCTATAAAGTGTGACGCGAACTCGATCAACGTACACAGGCCCTACATAATCTCCGAGGTTTGGAAGCTTCACAACATTAAATTGAGGTCACAATCCCGACCAATAGGAGACAACACAAACACCTCTGAAGCACCCACCCGACCTGACATAGCTTCCACTTTCCCAATATGTTCCGATGATGACCACGAATAGTCGAAACGGTCCACACCCCGTCAACCACCTTTCCCCTTCCCCCTCCCTATTTTAAAAAATTAACCCTTTCACTTTTTTCCCCACCCTATATAAAAGTATATGTTT
The DNA here is from genome assembly GCF_054136105.1 of Typopeltis vanoorti. Classification (NCBI taxonomy): domain Eukaryota; kingdom Metazoa; phylum Arthropoda; class Arachnida; order Uropygi; family Thelyphonidae; genus Typopeltis; species Typopeltis vanoorti. The sequence goes on from NC_143549.1 coordinate 74,694,159, forward strand.
CTACATATTAACGAAAAAAAAAAAAACCCGGGTTTTTCTAACTTATTCTACCAAACTGCCTACCCCCCACACACACTCTGCAGTTCTCGACATCGCCGACAGAGGAAAAGCCACAACACCCAGAAAAAGGTATGTGCAATTTCTATTCCTTAAGCTACATATACTTTTTAGTACATCTACACTCATAATGCCCTAAGAACCCATGAGTAAATAGCCAATGACATTTAAACAGGGGTACTCCTAAACTGAAGCAGGCGATATAGCTGTATTATAATATTTTATAATTACTTGGAAAGCCACATATTTTGTTGTTGATGTTGTAAAGCTCTTGTATTAATTCTAGTCCTATATTCTTTCTATTTATGAGTTCTGTTAAGTTATTTACAGCCTTTATAGAGCGTTGAAGATTTATTTAAAGGCATGCCAGGGAAGTAATGTAATGCTGTTTCTGCTAGCTTTATTGTTGCTTTCCATAATCTGTGTTTTGAATTTTGAGCTGTCTGTAGTAGTTGTATGTTGGGAAGTCTTTGCTTAGTGCCATGTGTTTGCAGTCATTTTTGGCATCTTGTTGTGATTTTGGCAATTTATGCAGTTCATCTCTGACTTATGTTGTGGGCACATGCTGAACTTATGTTCTTTAGAGCAGAATAAACAGGTGGTTTCCCCCCCCCTGCAGTCTCGTGTGTGATGGTGGAATTTATTGCAGTTAAAGCACCTCAGAAGGTTTACATAGTCTGCACAATGGCAAATTCTGCACAGCATTTTGACACCAGTTTTTATCAATTTGGTCCTCACTGTTCGATCGACTTCAATAATTAAGTTTCTCTTGTTCGTTTTTTTATTTGTCATGATAAATTTCTGTGTTCAGCTTTGTATCGGTTCTGAAGAATTCTTCATTCTGCATGCGGATTGAGTCGATTGCATTGTTCATATCAATTCACTGGGAATATCATATATAACTAGTTTTGGAAGATATTTCTTGCTGGGATTTGCTACTAACGTCTTTGCATTCCTTCGTGATTTCGTTATGTAGCAAGTCTATGTCAGTCTTTTCTTTGGATTCAATTAAGACTCCATTATTAATACCTTTCATTTTTGTTATTCAGATTTTGATTTTCCTTGGGTCTATTTTTTCTTTGATGATATTTTTAGTTTTCTCGCTGTTTAGTTGAGCTATCGGTTTCACTATTAGTTTATAGCAAGAATTGTTTTCAAATTCATCTTTGTTTTTAATGACATGCAAGTATAGCTGAATAGTCTGAGCTAAGTTAACCTGTTCCTGTAGCTGCCTGTAGTTCTACTGCTACTTTAGTTTCAATTTTCATTTTATTGAACTTCATTAGTTGGCTAACTGCCATTAGTATGTCCTTTTTTAAATTGTTTCTTAAATTACTGCTTACTTTGCAATGTTACGCAGCAAATCTAGGGCTTTTTCGAATTCTAATTCGTCCTGTGCTGCCATCTTAATGTTATTTAAAGTTGTGTGTTATTTAAAGTTGTGCCTTCCTATTGAACTGCTATGCTTTCTAAGATATAAAGTTTAAGATAGTGTACTTACGGTTGTCCTGCTTGTTCCTAGAAGTGACAATTCCATTGAATAGGCTTCAGTGGCAGCAGTTGGGGGGGGGGGGGTATTAGCCCTTGCTGTAGCAGCTAATCCTATTATGAACAGGACATTGTCCTTGAGGTAGCTGAACAATAGATAGTCTGACCAGCAGTATTCAGTGCATAAAGATAATAAAGATAAAATTTCAGTCGTATGCCCTTAGAACTATGAAACTATAAAGTAAATTACTGTTAGAGCACTGTACGAGCTATCAGTCAATGCTAGATACATTCCAGTTTTCCTGTTCAATACTGCACTAATTCAAGGTAAAAGCAGGAGCGATTTTGGGCATTTGCATTTCATTCGCATCCGAGCTTTGTGTGTATGTGTGTGCGTGTGTTGTCTACTGTTTCTCTTATATTTATTTGTTTTAAGATTTTGATATGAATTTAAATCTCTCTCATGACAGTTCCCAATGGAAGGACATGTGTAACTATAGAAAGTATGAAAAGGAATAATATATGTCTATTGTAATAAACATTGATGGTATCATTAATATTGATATAATTTTATTATTATTTCATGACACCTCCAAGGATCCAAAGACTTATCGAAAGAGGGCATCTACTCTACAACTCTGTCTCTACCACCAATTACAATGAAAAGGAATTTTTGAAAACAGTTTTGCACCAAACAAATTTAATTTCCCAAATGTTTTGCGACTTGTGACTTTTCAATCTCCATTTTCCCCTGTCTGCTTTCTAAATGTATCCCTTTCACTCTCAAAGCATTATTTCTGTTTTATTATTATAAACTTCAAAGGAATCAAAAGACTCATTGTGGTAGACCCATCTTAGGCAACACTTTTCATTCAAATCCATTCACCTGCTGCACGTTCACAACCCTACCAGGCAAATGAATTCCACAGTCAGATGCAAAAAAGCCACTTCTCATCCTCTTACTCACCACCACTTTCACAACTTCCAGGGATGGCTTCTTGTCCTTGTTCAGCTATATGAAAAATCTCTCTCACGTTGATCCTGAAATACCTCTCAACATCTTAAATGTTTCTCTCATGCCACCCCTCTGTTTCTATCCAGGAAATTTTGTAGTTTGCATACTCTCTGCCTATTCTCATAACTAACATTATAAAGTCTTAATATCATTTTTGTTATCCACCTTTTTACAATCTCCAAAATTAATTTATTTCTGGTGACTAGATGTGAGCACAATAATGTAGCCTGGTGAGAGCTTTATATAATGAAATCACCACTCTTTTATCTCTACTGGTCAGTGTCCTTTTTAGTATTGCAGCAATCCTCTAAAATGAACATTACCTTTGCTATCTTCACAATATGCTCCCTGGAGTTCAAATATTTATCAACATATCACTCCAAAATCTCTTGCCTTCTACACTCTATGGATGTAGAATGTTGATGGATCTATACTCTAGTATAGATCCATCAACAGAATATGCAGCCTCCCATTGGTGGATCCTAATTTCAAGACCTTACATTTACACCTGGTCGTTGACTTACGACCACAAAAAAACAATTAATTAATTAATAATAAATCAGGCAGCTGTGTGTACGATAACTATGGGATATGATAGTTATCGTACGATAACTATCTGTCACATACACTCAGTCGCTTTCAAGCATCTGTTGCGTATGGTGTATTAATTAAAATTCTACTGAAATAATACCCATAAAACGTCTAGTAAAAAGAAAATGCCTTCATCTACAGATATGCCAGCTAAGAAGTCAAGGAAAACTATTGATTTAAAGTGTAAAATGAAAGTTATCCTTGAAGTTATCACATTCCACAGTATCGACGATACTTAAGGATAAAGAAAGAATTCGGGAAGCTGTGAAAGGTTCCGCACTATGAAGTCTACAATTTTAACCAAACAACGACAGGGACCCATCCATGAAATGGAGAAATTGTTGTTTATGTGGATGGAAGATTTAATACAGAAAAATTCACCCATGAGCCTTTGCACAGTGCAAGCGAAGGCTAGAAGTCTGTTTCAGAGTTTAAAATCACATGCCGGAGACGATTACGCAGATTTTCCGGCTAGTACTGGATGGTTTAAGCGTTTTAAAAAAAGATTTGCTTTGCATAATGTACGTGTCACAGGAGAAGCAGGAAGTGCAGATGAAGATGAAGCCCAAAAATTCGTTGATAGTTTTGACTCTTTAATCAAAGAAGAAGGTTATCTACCGGAACAAATATTTAACGTAGATGAAACCGGCTTGCAATGGAAACGCATGCCTAATTGCGTACATACACCAAGAAGCATAAAGGATGCCAGGATTCAAAGCTTTTAAGGATCGGTTGACTTTGTTGCTTGGTGGAAATACCATGGGTTTTTAGCTGAAGCCTTTTCTCATTTATCGTTCAGAAAACCCTAAAGCTTGGATGACTCAAGCACTGTTCGAAGACTGGTTCATAAACTGATTTATTCCCCAGGCTTGTGAATATTGTGCGGAGAGAGGTATCCCTTTCAAGATTTTATTGATTATGGACAATGTCCCTGGCCACCCTCCTTATCTGGACTACCTTCAACACAATATTAGAATGGTTTTCATGCCACCAAACACAACTGCTCTCATTCAACCCATGGATCAGGGTGCTATTTCAGCATTCAAGGCTCACTACCTCAGAATGACACATTTGCACAAGCCATCGAAGCGATAGATTTATCTATTTATCTTTGCGAGACTTTTGGAAGCAGTACAACATTCTTCAGTGTATCAAGAATATTTCGACCGCATGGAAATGTGTAACAAAGAACTGTATGTCGGAATTTGGAAAAAGTGTCTAAAATGTTATGCGAATACATTTGAAGGATTTGAAAAAGGAGAGGAACTGGAAGTGATTACAGAAAAAATAGTTAAACTTGCAAAAAATCTTAAATTAGAATGTGAAATAGAAGACGTAGAGGAGTTGCTAGATTGTGAAATAAAAGAACTTTCAGATGAAGAGTTGATTGAATTGGAAGCACAGAGAGTGTCAGAAGAAAAAGCAAGAGAGGAAGAAAAGAAAGAAGAAGAGGAGCCAGAAAAGAAATTCATTGCAAAGAGTTTATCAGATTCTTTTTTGCAACTGAATAAAGCTCTCACCAGTTTCGAAACAATGGACCCTAATGTCGAACGATTCACAAAGATTGAACATATCATTCAAGATGCTGTGCGTTGTTATCGTGAGATATATGAAGAAAAAAAGAAACAAACTGTTCAAACAAAGCTCAGCATGTTCCTCATCAAGAGAACATCTCCTACCTCAACCCAAGAACATGACCCCTGACGATCCACAACCCAGCACAAGCAAAGATTAAAAATTGATTTTGTAAATTTCATTTGTATTAATTTTTACATTAATTTTAGATTGTATTTTTGTGTTTACAGTACAGTATGTATATATTATTTTTCACATTATGGACAATATATATAATTATAAATTTAAAAGATTATAAAAATAAAATATAAAGATTAGAAAGGTTAAAGAATACTGTTAATAAATATATGGCTGACATATGACCAGATCGACTTGCAACCCGTCAGCTAGAATGGAAGTTGGTCGTAAGTCGACGACCAAGTGTAATTGCATTAAACTGGCAACTCATTCATTTGAGTATCTGTCCAGCTTTTATTTAAATTCTCCTGAAGTACTACTGTATTGACACTATTACTAATAATCCTTTCAAATCGCACATCATTGGCAAATAACTGAATATCTCCCTGCAATCCTATCTCCCTGAAGTATTTACAATAAACAAAAAGGCAACCATCTACCAAATGCCAAACTTCCAACAACACAAACATTGCAGGCAAACTAAATGAGGCAGCAGCATAATATTATTTATTAAGCATATACTAGACATAATAGAAATAAACTATAAATTAGAAGTTGCAGAAAACATATGCATCGAAATTAAAAACATCAAACAAGAAAACTCCTTGATATTAAGTGCAATATACAGATCACCCAACTTAAGCACTACAAAATTTCTAGATGAATTAAACAGATGGCTTTCAGTCATGGAAGAAGGTGCCTTAGAATACTTGATAGGTGACATGAATATAAACATTAGGAACATAAATAACAATGCTGAACAATACCTAGACCTCTTATTAGCATATAACATAACCCCATCTACACAGTCGCACACACGAGAAGAAATAGTCAGAAATACAACCACTTCTTCCAGTATTGACCATATAAATATACCCCCCCCTCCCAAATAGCTACACAGCAGCCATCATAACTTGCAAACTGGCAGACCATTATTTCAGAGCATTTCAGTTACCTAAACAAGAACCCTTAAAACTCACTGAGACTACAATACAGTATAAATAGCATCCTAAACAAAACAATAGTAAATAAATAATGAAATCAGAAAAACAGACTGGATGCAGATAGCAACTTTAGTCTCTGCTGATGTTATATATAATAATCTTAAACTTGCATTTAATAAAATATATAACAAAGCATTAACAAAAATTAAAATACGCTCCCAAACTAAACAGAATCCATGGATAACAGACAACATATTAATAGACATACAAAGAAAAGATGTCCTATGGAAAAAACTTAAGAAGTCGCCTAACAATACCGACAAAAGAAAATGGAATTTCTTAACAACACAGATTAGAATGGCAAAAAGAAACTATTACAGAAACAAATTAACAACAGCTCAGAATGATATAAAGGAAACCTGGCACCTGATTAATGAAATGATGGACAACACACACACACAGAACCACTGCCTCAGAAACAATAAAACACAGCTTTGCTTGCGACCCCAAATCCCTCAAATAGTTGGCAAACAACTTTAATCAGCATGCCATTCTAAGCTGTTAATTTATTTCTGTAATAGTTTCTTTTGCAAAGGAGCCATTGTAATCAACAATCCAAAACTACAGGAAACAATCTCTCCTCACACAAAGAAACATTTTCCATTAAGTCCACGAGCAACCCAATCGATGTGGTTCCCCACAATAACAAAAAAAAAAAAAAAAAACTATCACTCGCAATTCAACAAATTAACCCTAACAAAGGACCAGGGATAGACAGAATCAGACCAAAAGACATCAAGAAACACTCAACCAACCTATGTCCAGTTATACTAATGTTATATAAAATCTTTGAAACCGGGCACATACCTGAAACACTAAAGATGGCATTAATCACACCCATACATAAACATGGAAAAATAAACATTATAAGTAATTACAGACCCATCACCACATTATCTGTAATCAACCAAATCATGGAACACATCGTGCATTGCAAACTCTCCACATACATTGAAAAATTCCAAATCATCCCCAAAACGGCTTTCAAAAAAATAAAGGAACAGCAACACTCCTGGAAGATTTCACAGACCTAATAAATGCTGCATTGGATAAAAACAGAATAGCATTAGTTGTTTTCATTGACATAACAAAAACATTTGATACACTAACACACAAAACCTTGTTAACGAAACTAACACATATCAGATTCGGAGGTCATCTACTCCAGTGGTTTAAAGCATACATGGAAAACATCACAAGATCAGTGTACAGCAAAGAAGTACCAGTAGCCTGTGGAGTACCACAAGGAGCTGTTCTATCTCCCATTCTATTTAACATATACATTCACAACATAAGCTGTCTTCCCATAAAAAGTAAAATCTTCCAATATGCAGATGACACGGCCATAGTGTCCATTCACAACAACGCAAATATCGCTTACACAAATATGCAACACAACATCAATCAAATCACTAACTGGTTAACTGAAAATGACATATAAATAAACCCTGGAAAAACAAAGCTAATGATATTCAAAAACCCCCAAAACCCCATCCATAGAAACTAAATAGCTCACTATCCGACATCCATCCTCCTACAAAGCTCTGAACCTAAAACCACAACCATCACACAGGTAAAAACAACACACTATCTCTGACTTCACTTCGATGCTGATCAAAGATCGAATAGCCATATAAACTACCTACACAACAAACTCAGAATAATAGCAAGCAAATTATATCGATTAAAAGACATTGCACAGACACACAAAAATACTTATCTATAAAGCATTATGTGAAAAATTTTAAGATATGCAATCATCATATGCATTCTGCACAGACTACAAACTTTATATGTTACAATGATTGCAAAATAAAATGGTAAAACGGATATTCTGGGAACAACTCACACTTATGCAGGCAGCTACGGACTGAACACAAAATATTTAGGGTCAAACACACACCACTACAGTCATGTTAAAACATTACTTCAGTCCAACCTATAGAGTAACCAGAACAACATATCAGATAACAAGACCACAGTCAACAAACTACGGAAAACATATGTACAATGTTGATTGGATTTTTTTTTAACGGTATAGATGTGAACACAGATTGATAAGAAAATAACTATTTATTAACTTTAATGCCGATATTTCACTTGTATTATATCCAGCATCTTCAGAGCATACAAACAATGTTTGTTACAGTTGCAAGACAACCGCAATCTGGTGTAACAGTGGGACTATATGAATAATTGTAGTGTGCAACACAAAGACTAAAGTTCTAATTATGCACCATCTAAGTTTAAAAAAAAAAAAAGATTAATTTGGTCGTCTTAGGATGACTGTCACCCAAATCTTTGGTAGATTCATACAGCCATACTTGTGGAGGTTATACAGTGAAGTTATGGCTGTATAAATCTACCAAAGATTTGGGAGACAGTCATCCTAAGACCAAATTAATCTTTTTTTTTTTTTTTTTTTAACTTAGATGGCACTTAATTAAGACTTTAGTCTTTGTGTTGTATGCTACAATTACTCATACTAGTCCCACTATTACACCAGATTGCAGTTGTCTCGTAACTGTAACAAACTTTGTTTGTATGCTCTGAAGATGCTGAATATAATACCAGCGAAATATCAGTTATCTGAATATAATATAAATAAATATAAATATCAGTTATCTGAATATAATATCAGCGAAATTAAAGTTAAAAAATAGTTATTTTCCTATCAATCTATGTTCATATCTATACCATAAAAAATCTAATCGACATGTGCGACGAGCACATAAGCCTTTCCACATGGTTAAGTATATAAGTAGAACAATCACTATGGCAAAGCCACCCGAAACTTCTACATACCTGACATGATAAACAAACTGCCTTTTAACAACAGAAACCTAGGGACCTATAGAGCTGAAACAGGCACTATATAAATATTATAGCAAGAATGAAAAGTATAGAAATTCCTCTTTCTTTCTCTCTCTCACACACACAAAACCTATAACAAATCCCCTCTCAAAAAAAACACCATTACAAGGACACAAACACACCATATAAAAATCCAACTCCACTTCCAAAAAAAGTTAAACCGTGCACAACAGTAGTAGACTTCAAAGCACGCACCTACAAACAGTAAAATCAACACCTGGCTTGCGACGGGTATAGAAACAAAACCACAAAACCACAGCCATCTATTATCTTCCTCAGATAAGCACTGCAAAGCTTCGAGAAAGATATTAAAAATGCCTCCCAAAGAAACAAGTAACTATTATAATCGATTTAATAACAAGTGAATCGTAATATAATAAATAATAATATATGAAAAAAGATGCAAAACATTGTTAATATCATTATTTATGCAATTTAAATAAGATATTTTCCTAGCATTCTGTACTGAAAAAAAAAAACATTATATAGCTAGATAGATGATCATGTAATCTATCCTGTGTAACTTAACTCTAATTGATTGTAAACAATTACTAAAATCATTATTACTTGTTATTGTACTATGACATGCACACTGTACAAAGTAGGAGATAAATTTTGTACAGTGTGCATGTCATAGTATGCAAATTGGAGCAGATGGGAATGAATACTAAATTGGTGATATGGATTAGGAGAATGGCTCAGGGAGAGATACCAGAAGGTGGTGTATGGAGGAGCCGAGTCCAGGATGAGGCAGGTGACCAGTGGTGTGCCTCAGGGCTCTGTGATTGGGCCATTGTTGTTTAATTTGTATATAAATGATATAGGAAATGGCTTAAAGGGAGATATTCAGTTGTTTGCTGATGATGCAAAGTTGGGTAGCGCAATGAAAAATCAAGCTGATGTTGAAAGTTTCCAGGATGATTTAAATAAGCTGGTAGAATGGGCAAAAGGTAATGGATGTCAGTTCAATGTGGAAAAGTGTAAAGTTATGAATTTTGGGATTAAAAGATTACCAGCTGTGTACTACACTGATGGAACAGTACTCCAAGAGATTGATGAAGCTAGAGACTTAGGGGTGTTGGTAGATAGGGAGATGAAATTCAGGGAAAGACATTGCTAAGGTGTCCAAGATTGCACATAGAATTACTTGGTTGTTGAGGAACACACTGACATCCAGAGATAAAGAGGTTATTATTCCCCTTTATTATAAAGCGTTGATACTTCCACATTTGGATTACTGTGCTCAAGTCTGGTCACCTGGATTCCTTGGAGATGAGGCTGTGGAGTGGGTTCAGAAAAGAGTGACTAAGTTGGTGAGTGATGTAAAAAAATGCTCCCTACATTTATAGATTAAGAGCTTGTGGATTGCAGAGGTTAGTTGATAGGCAGAGAAGAGGGGATATGATAGAAACATTTAAATTATTGAAAGGTTTTTATAGGATTGATGTAGGGGAAATGTTTCAGCTGTGTGATAGTGATGAAAGAACAAGAGGTCATCCCTGGAAATTAAAGAAGAGTGTGGTTAACAAGGGTGTGAGAACAAGGTTTTTTGCCTGGAGGGTGGTGAATGAGTGGAATTCATTGACTGACTTAGTTGCGAGTTCTTCATCCGTAAATGAATTCAAGAAGAGATATGACAGATCTTGTTTTGCTAGTTTGGGTCTCCCGCGATGAGTCTGACTCCATGGAGTCAGACTCATCGCGGGATAATAATAATAATAATACATAAAAATATTATTTTTATTATATGCACGTAAGTAATTTATCTGAGACATAATAAAAAAATATAAAAAATATATTATTATTAAGCATTATCGACAACCTTGTAAAAAATAGAGACTGGAATTGTTTACTTAAAATAAAGAGAAATCAGAGAAATAATAAAATGTTAAAAAAATTATATATAATGCCTATGCACATGTAATATAAATGTGCATGAAATATACAGAATGTACTTGTATACAAAAAAAAAAATTATTATTTAAAAAACATTGTTAGCAGTATGTGTAAATACCTGTATGCAGATTAGCTTGAAAGTACGAATTGTAAATATTATATGTAAATAATAATAAAGTCATAATTATTTATAAAAAAAAAAAAAAAAAAAATGTTATTCAGGCCTCCATGGAGTCAAAAGACTCATTGTGGGAGGGCCTTCCTAGGAAACACAAAGTATATCATACCACTCCTTGACTGGTCTTGCTCTCACCACTCTATCAGGCAATGCTTCCATAGTTCAACCACCCTCAAAGCAAAGAAACCACTCCTCACCCTCTTGCTCACAGCTTCCTTTTGTAACCTCCAGGAATGGTCCCATGTCATCGCTCCTTCCTTCTGTTCCACCAAGTGAAAGAACTTCCCAGTGTCAACCCTGTAATTACCTCTCAACAGTTTAAAAGTCTCAATCATATCACCTCTCCTATTTCTATCTATCAAACTCTGCAGTCCCCATTTCCTCAGCTGATCCTCATAACTAACATTGTACAGTCCTGAAACCGTCTTTGTTATTTACCTCTGTATCCTTTCCACAGTCAACTTATTCCCTTCAAATCGTGGGAACAAAATTTGAGAACAATAGTCCAAGTGTGGCCTGATCAGGGTCTTATACAATGGAATGATAACTCTTTTAGTTCTGCAGGTCAGCGTCCTTCTCAGTATTGGAACAATCCTCTTGGTTACCTTCACCACCTTTGCAATGTGTTCCCTGAATTTTAGTTTTGTATCAATCACCACCCCCCAGATCTCTTATTTCCCCTACTTCCTCCAGTACAGCTGCTCCAATCGAGTATGCAGCCTCCCATCAATGTATCCCAAACATCAAGACTTTACATTTTGCTGCATTAAACCGACAACAACATTCATTTTCCAATCTGTCTAGTTTATTCAAATCCTCTTGCAACCTGCCACATCTGCACTATTACTAAAAACCCTTCCCAGTTTCACATCATCTACAAACAACTGAATATCTCCTTGCAATCTGCTGACAATCTCATTGATATAAAGGTTAAACAATACAGGTCTCAGTACTGAGCCATGTGGAACCCTCACCTGTAACCTTCTTCCTCCATGATATTGCACCATACACAAGTCTCTGATACCTAATAGACAGCCAATCCTGAATCCACATGACTAACAAGCCATCTAAACCCATGTGCTGCAACTTACGTATCCGCTTATCATGTGGTACCCTATCAAATGCCTTTGCAAAATCCAAAAAAATGGCAGTAAATGCCTTTCCCTCATCAACTACTCTTGTCACTTTATTATAAAAGATAATCATATTACTAAAGCAAGAGCACTCCTTCAGAAATCATGATCATTCTCACAGATAAAAACCCTACCACTAACTACCCAATGCTGAATATGGTCCATCAAAAATTTCTCCAAGAAATTAACAACTACGGATGAAAAAGAAACTGGCACATAATTAGACACTTACAGTCTGGTACTACCTTTATGAAATGGAACTATCTTACCTTCCTTCCATTCTTTGGGTACCTTTCCTGTAGCCATACTTTCAATGAAAAGCCAGGTCAATGGAGCTGTCAGTTCTTTAGCACATTCTCTCAAAACCCATGCTGAAATTCCATCCAACCTCACAGCTTTACTGACATCCAAAGTACTCAGTATTCGGAACACACTCTCCTCCTGCACCTAAAAACCTCCTGCCCTACCCCTTTATTATTAAAATTTACTCCTCCAGGAATAAATACTCCAATAAAGTGTTCATTGAACAATTCCACTATGTCCTCTGCATTGGTCCAATGATTGTGGAAGAATGACAATGTCATTCTTCCACAATCATTTCTCCTCCTACTGGCCACACAGCTAAAAAATCTCTAGGATTTTCTTTGGATCTTAGTGCCAATCCCTTCTCATACTCCAGTTTCGCCTTCCTCACCAAACTAGTCACTCTCCTGGCTTGAGTCTTATATTCTTCAGGCATCTGCTCTTAACCCCTAGACTTATATCTCTTCCATAATCTCTTTTTCACCTGCAGTTCCTGTTTGATATTGTTTGTCATCCACTTTACACAAAATTGTGCCCCCTTCTTCACTCTAAGAATTAGTAATAATATTTTGGTTTACAGATCAAGTGTTGATCAATTTTATTAACTTAACCAACTAGTTTTGCCAAACTTTAACTGTTGGAGTCTTCAGGGCACTTACATATAGGCTGAAATAATCTCACAATTATGTGTAACTATAAAAAATATATATAAGGAACTACAGAAAGTTCCTTAGCAACAGCTAACAAATCTTGTACACACGATACGTGTTTCATGCACGTTCAATACTATTTTATTTGTAATTATTCTAGTCAGTTTTTTTACAGTTATTCTTGTCAGTTTTATAGTTACACATAATTGTTAGATTGTTTCAGCCTATATGTAAGTGCCCTGAAGACGGCAACAGCTAAAGTTTGGCGAAACTAGTTGGTTTGAGTTAATAAAATTGATCAACACTTGATCTGTAAACCAAAATATTATTACTACAAGCTTACTATTGTTGCTAACAAATATTCCTTCACAAATAATAATAATAATAATTTCTCAAGCAATAATGATATCCTGGCCTTCCAATTCCACCCTCCATGGAACTGCACCAAGTTGATATCTAAGAATCACCTGACTTATAATTCCACATATGTTCCCTTTTCTTTGATACATCTGCATGTCTATTCATCTTCCAAGTCAAAAACCACATGGCCACACTATCCAACTGGGGAGAGAGAGATGCCATCTTAGTTATAATCAGCTCTTCTGATGCTATGACCAAATCCAAAACTCTTGAACCTTATGTTCTTTCTGTTACATGTTGCCTAAGACATTTGTCCCTCAAGAATTCTAGAAATCCCATTCACATTATTACTACATGCATTTTCCTCTTCCCAATTTATACTGCATAGTTAAAATCTCCTATGAGAATCATTCATTTCATATAATATATCACACCATATGCTTTCAAAACTATTAGTGTCACTGCCTTCCAAAGCCTCCATTCTTAGAGGACATAAGTCATCACTTATCATAAGCAGTACTCCACCACTGCATTTTCCCTTCATTCATATCTTGCCGAAAAATGCTATACCCTGCTACTTCTATTCCTGTTATTATATCATCTTCCATTAACCACGTCTCAGAGATCCCAATAATCTTTGGCCAGACTGATGCTATCAGCACAAACCAATTCATTTCCTTTATTCCAGATACTCCTGGCATTAGGGGAGTTGAGTAAACAGTAAACATTTGGGGAGTTGAGTAAACTAGATGTAAATAAGGCTGTGGGACTTGATAATATATCACCGCGTATTCTGAAGGAATGTGCCAGAGAGTTGACACCTGCCTTGACATATTTTTTTAATACGAGTCTTGCACTTGGTCAAGTCCCTAAAGAGTGGAAGGAGGGCAAGATTGTGCCACTTCATAAAGGAGGTGATCGAACTCAAGCATCAAACTATAGGCCTATCTGTGTGTCAGGTGTTGTGGTTAAGTTGTTGGAGAAGCTTGTGAGAACTAGGATCCAGAGTTGGGTTGACAACAATGGTATAATCTTTGATGGACAGCATGGATTTGCTAAAGGGAGGTCGTGTTTTAGTAATCTACTTACTTATTACAATAAAGTGACTGCTTCCTTGGACAGAGGAGAAGGATACACAGTAATATACTTGGATTTCGCAAAAGCTTTTGATAGAGTGCCTCATGATAAGTTGACAGTCAAACTAGAGCAGATGGGGTTGGATATTAGATTAGTGCATTGGATTGGAGACTGGCTATCTGATAGGTATCAACAAGTTGTGTATGGGGATGCAATATCCAGGAAAAGGAAAGTCACTAGTGGAGTGCCTCAGGGATCTGTTTTAGGGCCATTACTATTTAACTTGTATATTAATGATATTGGCGAAGATTTGGATGGAGATATTCAGTTGTTTGCAGATGATGCAAAGTTGGGACGAACCATAAAGAGTAGTGAAGATGTTGTGGCCTTGCAAGAAGACTTGAATAAATTGAGTGATTGGGCAAGCAAATGGGGATGTGAGTTCAATGTTGCAAAATGTAAGGTTTTAAAATTTGGAAAACAAAGATGGGATGCAGAATTTATGCTTGGTGAAAATATATTGTTGGAAGTAGAGGAAATAAGAGATCTGGGAGTGATAGTGGATAAGGATCTAAAATTTAGGGGTCACATCGCCAAAATTGTGAAGACAACACAAAGACTTCTGGGAATGATGAGGAGGACACTGACATGTAGAAGTAGGGAGATTCTTGTTCCATTGTATAAGGCTTTGATTAGGCCACACATGGACTATTGTGCCCAGATTTGGTCACCTGGTTTTCAGAAGGATGAAGAGATGTTGGAAAGGGTCCAAAGGCGACTGACTAAGGTAGTTTCTGACCTCTGGAATGTCGAGTATGAGGAAAGATTGAAAAGATGTAATTTGCAGAGACTAGTGGAGAGAAGGAAGAGGGGAGATATGATAGAGACCTACAAGTTGGTAAGGGGTTGCTATAGGATCAATGGTGGAGAAGTTCTACAGCGAATAGTGGGAGATCAGGGGAGAACCAGAGGTCATCCCTGGAAACTGTATAAAGAGGGTGTGAGTAGGGGAGTGAGAGGCAGGTTTTTTTCGTGCAGAGTTGTGAATGATTGGAATGCCTTGCCTGAGAGTGTGGTGTCTGCAGGGAGTTTGAATGTGTTTAAGACCCGGTATGATGAGATGTGTGTGAGATAAAAGGACCTCCTAGATGAGTCTTTGACTCCATGAGGTCTTGTTTAATAATAATAATAATAATAATAATAATAATAATATTAGTATAAAGTAGTGTTTCTCAACCTGTGGTCTGCAGGCAGACTTAAATAAATTAATTAAATAAATATATTTTTTAATTATCCAAACAAATTAAAATTGAATAAGTAAGTAAAAATTATTGAAATCAAATGGAGACTTAAAAAAACAACAAATACCATCAGAATGTTCAAAGGTGGAAGCAATAAAACTATATTGTTGTTCACTTCACCCCTCTTTTATTACTCGTCATTCTGGCAGTACAATAATTTGTAGCGGCAGAATGATGAATAATAACAGGGATGAAGTGAACCACAGTATAGTTTTATTGCTTCCACCTTCCCTTGCTGCTGCTTTGTCAGATTTGAAGTGAGCATGCGTTATTCACATTTCAACCAATTGCTTGTTGTTTATTGATTTTTATTATTGAAGGTTTTCGTCCTTCAACCAAGGCTCAGTATACTTTCAGAAGTGAAGTGCTAAGTGATACTTGGACAAAGTATGTTGGGAATTAATCCCAGTATTTATATATTTTTTGGAAACGTTTTTTAATAATGAAAAAGTGGCTTAGAACTAGGACCTTGAAAAGAAGAGCAAATGATGACAAGTGATGCTAAACAGGTTATGCTAACGTTAATTGCGATACACTTGTTGTATCGCAATTAATGTGAAAAATAAGCAAAAAGCCAATTTCAATGATGCTTAGTGACATTAAATCATGGGAAAGATGTAGTTTCTGCCATAGGTTACTACTTCCAGCTATAAAAGTTGTGATAAAAACTATGTTAAGGAACAAGTTACTAAAAGATGTTGATTTGACTCCTCTTTCAATGACACTGTAGGTCGCAGATGTAATGATATGGCAGGTGACGTAAAATCTCATGACATCCCCATTCATTTGTCCCACAGCAAATCAAAAACTGATACTTTTATTTGTTTAATAAAAATTAAAACTTTGTTCAGTGATGATACAGTTTTAATTGTTTATTTCCAACTTAATTATGTTTCCATATGTATTTGTAAATGTTTATATGTATGTAAAATGTATATGTAAATGTAATATGTATATGTACATGTTGTATGTACAAATGTTGGTAATCTCCACATACATTTAAAAAAAAAAATTACATAACTTAGTGGTCCGTAGAATTGTTTTAGGCATTTTACTGGTCCTTGGGCTTAGAAAGGTTGAGAAACGCTGGTAAAAAGCATAAAAATGTCACTGCTTCTACACTATCATTATCCCCTTCAGACTCCATTAGACTCAGTGTACCTGATGTTATCCCCTTCCCCAAGCACTCATTCCCACAAGAGGCACCTGCTACCATCCACCCTGGGAATTCTAATTTCCCTACATTGACACACCGACTCATTCAGAAAACAGCAATCTCTCCAGATACCTGCATCCTTCCTCATTCAAATGCAAACAGTGTCTCGCATACAGTTCCTTTCTGTTCTCAAATGCCCACCAAGCATCCACACATTCCAATCCTCTCTTCTGACTATTATGCTATTCATTATTACTGCTCTTCTGCTCAGCCCGTCATTATCATACCTAGGTAACACCAAATATCTTTCCTCTCTGTGTTTTCTTTTGCACAACCTCAAGCATGAATCCCAGATCTCTCGCCACCTGATTTACACTGCCTCTCAAGTCATTCATGTCCACCATCACAATCATCTCGTCCACCATTTCACCCTGCTTAAATAGTGACACTTTCTATAGTTCCTGCAGGCAAACACTCTTCTGGCATCCTATCTTGCACACCATGGGTCATCGAGTCTCCATACTTCATAACACCTCTTACCACTCTGTTCCTTGATTGCTCACCTGCATCCCTCACTCTCTCTCTCTCCCTCAATCCTCTAACCCCCCCTTCTCTCTGTGTTCCCCCTACTTACCTGTTGTTCTGGCATCACTCTATCCCTGATTCCAGCACTCCCTCGCATTCTTCTCATTCCCTCTCTCCGACTGTTTCCATTCTATCCTCTTCTATCATTCCTATAACTCTCTCTCTCTCTCTCTCTCATTCCCTCTCTTCTATTGTTTCTATTCTCTCCTCTTCTATCATTCCCATAACTCTCTCTCTCTCTCTCTCTCTCTCTCACTCCTACTCTGATTCACCTGGAATTCATCTCTTCCATTTGCCTAATCTCCTGTTTCATACTTCTCATCTCATCTCATTCCCAAAACATTCCACCTCCTCTTTCAGCTCATTTAACTCTCTCTGGAAGTTAGCCACTCTTGCTCATCATTCATCCTCCCAATCAAATCATCTCTGAAACCTTCACAATCGTTTAATCCTTCTACACTCCCCACTCTTATTGTGAATAATACACAATTCATTCTACATCTGTCTCCCAGAGATGAGATCTTAATAAAGGTCTAAACTAGTCTGGGTGGTAGTCTTCCCATAATGCAGAGAATTATACATGTCTGAAAGGAAGTGTGTTTTGCATCACAGGATGCTAAGACAATCGATGTGAAGTTGTCAACCTTATACAAGTAGCCTAGTTATGAAAATACTTCAATTGTAATGTTTGCTTACAATTGATTAAAGGATTAAACAATATAATTTATTGGGGAGTTTAATATTACAATTTTTAATATTGTGATTTAATATTATGATTACAATGATATGTAGCATTTGATTGTTTTGCAGTTTTTAATGTCCGTCTCATGTTAGTAAATATGGTGCCATTAATAAAAACAAATAATGCATACAGAAAAATTGAAATGATGACTGGTGAGAAAAAACAATCAAACAATGTACCTAAACTGTATGTTTGTTTGGAATGTAAAACAACAGCTTTTTAAAAATTAATACAGAATGCTTAGTGAATTCTTGTAGATAAGCTTATACGTTGGTTTTACATAGCCTTTAATTTTTCAGGAAATGACAACATATACTAGAATAATTCTAGTACATGGGCTGTTCAATAAGTAATAAGACTAATTTTACTGTGGCAAAACCACTCATCACAATATTAATTTCTGTGGAATAAAGAAATGTTGCTGTCTGTATTAACAAAAGAGGTTGATAGATGGCATATACGGGCTGATGTGCCAGAGTGTCACGTGACTAAACACAAGCTTGTTTCAGCATGCCTACAAGGCGCGACCAGTCTTCGAAATACAAGTTTTAACATGATACGCAAAGCTTTCCACGATGAAGCAATGTCGAAGGCAAGCGTTTTTCGCTGGCATAAAACTTTAAAGGAAGGAAGGCAAAATGTAGAAGATCTTGAATGTGAGGGAAGACCTTCAACGTCAATCACAGAGACAATGATCAACACAGCAGCGATTATCATCAAGCACGTCAAAAGGAAGCATCCATTGCTGAAGAATGGCTTCTTATTGCACCACTATAATGCAAGGCCACATATTGCTAGTTGTGTAGCGGATGTTTTGCAGAAGAACAACACAGATAACCTACCACACCCTCCATACAGTCCTGATCTCGCACCGTGCAATTTCTTGCTATTTCCTCAGCTCAAAGAGGCCGCCATTTCAAAAGCAATAAAGCATGTGTAAAAGCTGCGGAGGCAGTTTTGAAAGAACTCTCAAAAAACGGACTTTTACATGTGTTAAGAAGTGGATGCAACGTTGGGACAAATGCATCGCATCTCACGGTAGTTACTTCGAAAAAGACCATGTAAATGATGACGATTAAAGGTAATCTGTTTTCTGTATAAATATAGTCTTATTACTTATTAAACAGCCTATATATATTCTAGTATTATTCTAGTATACATTTTTATTTCCTAAAATATTAAAAGCAACATCAACAAATATGTATTATTATGAATACAAAAGAAAGTACTATTTTCTCATATTTCATTAAGAAATATATTTATTCTTTTTATAAACTTTCATCAACTGCACAATTTAAACTGCATTTAATTTGCAAAAATAAATGAAGTCGACAAATACAGTGGGATGCCAGTGATAAGTGAGCTCAGTTCACTGCGAAGGGAAACTTTCCATTTCATAGTACATACTTTGGTTTACTGTTACTTTACCAAATGCAAGAAGATGAAAGCGAGTCTCAGTTTCCATTGAATTTGCATATTTCATGATGTTGTGAGTGTTGATGATGTTATAAGGCAAGAAAGAAAGAAAGTGAAAGAGTTAATTTTAAGAAACTAATATTTCATATTCCAAAAAAAAAAAAGTATAGCTTTGATGTCTTAATGTTCTTAGTGGTATTTAGAATAAAAGCTTGCTTATAATTATATACTAGTCTTAATATTATTTTTGCTTTTTCATCAATAATTTCATTGTTATGTATGCATTATAGTAGTTTTTATGCAATTTGGATGCAACCAAGAGCCCTAATATTGTGATGATGAAATCCACATTTCACACGCACGCACGCACGCACGCACGCACACACACACACACACACACACACACACACACACACACACACACACACACACACACACACACACACACACACACACACACACACACACACACACACACACACACACACACACACACACACACACACACACACACACACACACACACACAATGGTCCCATATATTGTGGGTATTTTTCTAGGGGAATCTATTATGCAGAAAACTTTACTATCCAAAGATGCCATTTCCCAAACTATTTGAATAAAGCAGAGTTTCACTGTATTATTATTATTATTAAACAAGACCTCATGGAGTCAAAGACTCATCTAGGAGGTCCTTTTATCTCGTACACATCTCATCATACCATGTCTTAAACACATTCAAACTCCTTGCAGACACCACACTCTCAGGCAAGGCATTCCAATCATTCACAACTCTGCACGAAAAAACCTGCCTCTCACTCCCCTACTCACACCCTCATTATACAGTTTCCAGGGATGACCTCTGGTTCTCCCCTGATCTCCAACTATTCTCTGTAGAACTTCTCCACCATTGATCTTATAACAACCCCTTACTAACTTGTAGGTCTCTATCATATCCCCCCTCTTCCTTCTCTCCACTAGACTCTGCAAATTAGTATCAACTCTTTCACTTTCTTTCTTGCCTTATAACATCATCATCATCTTTAATCTTTACACTAGGAAAACACAATTTATATTCTCCTCAAATATACAAAACTGAATATTCCCTTCCCTCTCACATCACTTGACTTTTAAATGTAAGATTTTATACTGTTGACAACAGTAGTAATGTGTTTGATGGACAACATGGATTTGCTAAAGGGAGGTCATGCTTTAGTAATCTACTTAACTTATTACAATAAAGTGATAACTATATTATTAATTGCATAATTAGATAATGTACATTACATAATTAGATTTTACAAGGCTTCGATAGATTACCACATGATAAGTTGATAGTCAAACTAGAGTGGATGGGGTTGAATATTAGTTTAGTGCATTGAATTGGAGACTGGCTATAATCAAGTTGTATATGGATGAGCAACATCCTGGAAGAGGAAAGTCAGTAGTAGTGTATCTAAAGGGTCTGTTTTGGGGACCACTGCTGTTTAATTGATAGATGCTAATGATATTGTGAAGATTTGAATGGGGATACTTAATTGTTAGAAAGCAGATGATGTTGTGTTCTTACAATAGAACTTGAATAGAATGAACAAATGAGCACAGGAGTGAGAATGCAAGTTCAATGTTGCAAAAATGTAAGATTTTAAAATTTGAAAACAAAGATGGGATGTAGAATTTACACCTGGTGGGGATATATTGTTGGAGGTGGAGGAGATAGATCTTGGAGTGATGGTGGATAAGGATCCAAAATTTAGAGGACACACTACCAAAATTGTGAGGTCAACAATGAATTCTAGCAATTATGCAGAGGACACTGACTTGTAGAAGTAAGGAGATTCTGGTTCCATTGTATAAGGCCTTGATTAAGCCAGATATGTATTACTGGGCACAAATTTAAGCACCTGGTTTTCAAAAGGATGAAGAGATATTAGAAAGTGTCCAGAGGCAATTGACTAAGGTAGTTTCTAATCTCTGGAATGTTGATCATGAAGAAAGTTAAGAAGATGAAATTTACAGCAGTGTAGTGAATAGGAAGAAGAATGGTGATAGAGATGTACAAGTTAGAAAGGGGGTTGTTATAGGATTAACATCGAGGAGGTTTTAAATGAAATGGGAGACCGGAAGGGGGAACAAGAGATCATCTCTGGAAGCTGTATAAGGAGGTTGTGAGCAAGGGTGGGAAAAGCATTTTTTTTGCATGGAAAGAGTAGTGAATAATTGGAATGCATTGCCTGAGAATATGGTTTTGCAGAGAATCTGAATGTATTTACAGTATGGTATGATAAGCTTGTGTGTATCGCAACAGGACATCCCACAATAAGTCTTTCACACCATGGGAGTTTTTGGGATAACAATTCTTTCATACTCTCCTTTCTTCCTTTGAATCTTTCTTCTGCATAGCACCTATTCACCAGCTATTTCTTCAGTTTCTCAAGCTCATCTTTTCCCTGTGTTAAATTCTATATAAGCATACTAATTCTTTCATTAGAGTTACTTTATCATCTTTCAATGCTTTTTTTTTCATGTCATATTTATTCAAACTCATTCTTCCACTATTTTCATGTCACTCACCTTCATTTAAAAATGCAATTAAATTCAAACACTCATTATTTATGGATATGAAGGCTATATCAGTTGATAAGGGATTGTTAAGTTAATGTGGATGAGATTTTTCATACAATAGAGGAAGACAAGGGTAGAACAAGAGACCATTCACTGTATAAAGCAAATGTGAGCAAAGAAATGAGGAACAGGACTTTGTATTAAATGGAATGGATTACCTGAAAGTGTGGGGAGTGCTGAAATGTTGAATGAGTTTAAGTCATTATTTGATAAAGTTTGTGTGCAACGCTGAGGCCCTTCAACAGCGAGTCTTTTGATTTCAGGTAGGTCCAATGCCAATAATAATAATGTTAAATATTCAGAGAGAGAATTCAACTGAAGTATTTTGATTATTAACAAACCTTGTAAATTGTGCAAAATTCTTCCTTCCAGTTTTTATTCCTTTTTTGTATAGTACAATATACAAAAATTATATTTGTGTTGCATTCCAATCTGAAGTACAAATTAGGGTATTTTTTTGTAATAAGTGCATCAACAATAAATTCAAGGAACTTTGAATATCTGCATGGCATCTGAAAAAATAATTAAAATACACGGTCAGTCCAGTACACAAAAAAGTGCAAAATTTATCTATTAATTCTTTTTTTGTCCATTTTTAATAAAATCATTATATCTACTCAAAGCATCTAATAACATATGGATTTGTTGGAGAGAAAATATGGATTTGTCATAAATGCGATATACTATTGGACCACAATACACAGAATGTGAAAGTGACCGAAAAGATAGATAGTGTACATGAAAGAAACGGAAAAGCAGTGAAAGATAGAGAGACTGATGGAGTGAAAGAATGCAGGGATGTAGAAGTGAAAGTTATGAAAAACCGAAATGAAACGAAAACAGGAGAAACCGAGGGAGTAAAGAAATGCAAAGATGTAGAAGCGAAAGTTACGAAGAAGTTGCGAAAAACGGAAGTGAAACGAAAGTTGGAGAAACTGAAGGAGTGAAAGAATGCAAAGATGTACAAGCAAAAGTTAATGATAAGAGGGGGGGGGGAGAAAGTATGAATGAGGAAAAGGAAGTAAAGTGCAGCCGAATGAAACATAGCGAGATAGAGAGTGAAATTGTCGGAATGCAAGATTTAATGAAACAGTTATTGGAAATGAAAAATGAAATGAAGAACATGTTGAGTGCAGTTAGACGTCTAGTGGAAACTAATGAAAGTATGCAAGAAAACAGAATGAAAGAAAAAAGAGTAAAAGAAGTGATGAGGTGATTCCAGGATAGCAGTATATGGAGACTCCATAATTAGAGGGCTAGTTACTGACAGAGTCCATAAAGTCTGCTATCTGGGTGGGAGAATGAATTAAGGCATTGGACATGAGGAAGAAATTAACAAGCGAATTAGTTGTGGTTGTAGGGAATGAATGATCTAACTGGACATAAGAAGGATGCGAGAACGAATATCAGGAGACTATTGAGAAGAGTGAAAGATAACAGTGTAGTAGAAAAATTTGTCAGCGTGTTACCCAGGTATGATGATGATGAGTTGCGACGGAGACCCCAAATCATGAATGGTATGCTAGCAGAGCTGTGTGAGGAGAAGGGAGTGAAGTTTGTGGATGTATGGCATATGTTCGAGGAAGAATGAAATTATGCAGGCATGCTGGGTTGCATTTAAATGGCTTTGGAGTGAGTGTGATGGAGAAAGTGTTGCTAGATGAAAGTATAGTGTGTGGAAGTACAGTGTGTGTGTGTGATGCGTGCCAGAGATCAGAAGGAAGAGAAAATCAAGAGAGTAGTACTGAAGAGACAGAAGTGCTAGGCAGTGGAAACAGTAGTAGTGTGAGAGAGGAAGAAGGAACGGGAATACAAGAGGAACAGGGAAATGGGGGGGGGGGAAGCTTGGGCAGACAGGGAGACATGGCATAGAGAAAGAGTGAATGTTGAAAATGGCAGTGAATGTGTGTATGAAGATGGAGTATACTGCAATGTGGATGGAGAAGTGGAGACTGGGCAGGTATATGTGGTAAGCGATGATAAAGGTGATTTGGCAGGTGTAGTGGGGAAATCACAACCAATATATGGCTTGGATATGACTGGATATACACCTAAAAATGAAGTGTTGTCTTTTTTTACAAATGCCAGAAGTATCAGAAATAAAGAGGATGAAATGGTTTCAGTGATTGAGTTTATTTATCCCTAAATCATTGGAATAAGTGAAACATGGTTGAATGAAGATGATATGGTAATGGGAATAGAAATGGAAGGGTACAGTATTTTTCGGGAGGATAAGAAAGGGCAGGAAGGAAGAAGGAGTGCTGCTGATGATAGCAGGGGAATTAAGTCCACATAAGGTAGACATGAAGGGGGGGGAGGGGGAAATAGTAGCAATGGTTATTCTCAGGCAGTGTATGAGTCTAACGCAGAAGTTGAGAGGAAGACATATTTAGTTGGATGTTGCTATAGGCCTGGGGATGTGGAAGATGGTGATGAAGAAATATATAAACATGGATTAGTGAACAAAGGAAGGGTAATTATTATGGGTGATTTTAATTATGGTGGTATAGATTAGAATGAAGCGATAGCATTTGGGAATAAGGAAAATGAATTTGAGTTCTTGAGAGATAACAATCTCAGGCAGCACATAAAGAAAGGCACGCAAGTATCAAGAGTTCTAGATATCATCATTTCATCAGATGATATAATTGTTAAAGGAGTTTCACATTTTCCTCCAGTTGGTGAAAGTGATCATGAAGTAATCCCCTGTGTTGTGGCTAGTCATATGCAAAAGTCTGCATATGACTAGCCACAACGAGAAAGGATATATGTGGAATTATAAGGCTTGTGATTATGAGAAGCTGAAGAGACAACTTGGGGAAATATAATATGGAATGAGGAATTGAGCGATAAGGAAATAAATGCTGCATGGGAACCTACAAAGATGCATAACAGCATCAATGTACGAATGTATCCCAAAGGCCAAAAGGCTGAATAAGGTAGGTGTAAAATGGATGAATGTGGAGTGTAAGCATGAAATCTAGAAAAAGAACTTCGCAGGAAGTACAAGATGAATAATAGTAATCAATCACATGAAGAATATAAACAAGCTAGGAGAGTGACTCAATTAGTAAGAAAAACAAAAATAGAGTATGAGCAGAAATTGGCAAATCAGGCAAAGAAAAACTCTAAAGATTTTTTTTAAATATGTGGCAAGTAAAAGGAAGAATTATCATGGAAAGAGAAGTTAAGGGATGAAAGTGGTAGAATGGTAACTGCTGCAGAAGGCATTGTTGAGGTATTCAGTGATCAATTTATAAGGGTGTTTCATTCAGTTTTGTTCTTGTTAAAAAGCTCCACGCACTGTTTAGAGATTTTCATGCAAGTGCGTTTTTGATCTGCTGTGAGTAAGCGTGGCACCCATCTTGAGCAAAGCTTTTTTATTTGAATTCTTCATGCAAAATATATCCTACACATATATTTTGCATCAATTTAATGAACTTCGAATAAATTTCTTTTGCCGTTAAACCTTCTTTTACAAAGACTTTTATAACCGAACGATATCAATTTTATCCATTTCAAGGAATACAGACAACACTTTTGCTTCAGACAGCTGTATAAAACAAACTACTTGATAGAATGACTTGCAATTTCACATGGGTGCTTATGACAGATGTACCAACTTAGAAAAATAATCTTGCCAATAGTGTTTCCATGTATTGTTGAAGCCGAGAATTTTTCAGACCACCCTCGTATATAACTACAGGAATGTAAGCCAATATAACTAAATAAATAATAAATAATAACAATGGAATAACTTACATGACAGTTTTAATTTATCATATTTCTGCTCTAGTAATAAGAACATTTTCAGTATGAATTTTAATTAAACAAACAGAAGAGACAACCAGAAGATCAACAATGAAAATGTGAGCTACATGCAATGATACATGGTGGCACAGTATAAAATGCGTTAAGATCATAACTGCATTATTTTAAAACAAGTGATATGTCATGCAGAAGCAATATCTGAAAATAAAAAGATAGTTCGAAATTCCCACTAGAGTTACTGTGTAATGTACAGAGTATAGATGTAGTAAATTTTTCTGTGTGTTTGTAAGGAGAAAAGCAACACAAGCATAAATAACACATTTTTATTCACTTCCATTATGCATTCATGGACTGTACTGTTTAATGTGCTGCCCTTCCCAGTATGCCACAAACTGCATCATTTGCACAGTGTGTGTTCAGTGGCAGAATGCAACTGATCTGGACTGATGTTGTGCACATGCTGCATTATGCTGTCTTTCAGTGCTGGCAAATTAGCATGATGATCCCAATAAACCTTCTCTTTGAGAAATCTAAGCTATGTTTTGTTTGTAGCAAAAATACATCAGGGCTGTCAAGGTGCATTTATAAAAACTCCATTTATAAAATATAAAGATTTTAACCATGCCCGCCAGAAATCACATGTTATCTCAATAGCACAAAGAAGCTGCTATTGATGCACAGAATTTTATAACAATCCACAAGCATCCAGAAAAAGCTACAATTTGTCAAATTGATAAATCAATACAAAAAACTATAGAGTCCAACAGAATTAAATTAGGTTTTATTTTATCAGCCATTGTATTTTGTGCTACACATGATTTGCCGTTACGGATGAAAAGGAGTGATTCTGAAATTTACATGATTTATTTCAATTTCGGATCGAAGCGGGAGACTTAATTTTAAAAGATCATTTGATGGAAGCTCCTGCAAATGGCTGGTAGACTTCTGTAAGAACTGAACATCAATTAATAGAACTTTGCGAAATGGAAATGCGAGAAAGCATTGTATCTGCTGCAAATAAATCTACTGGATTTTCAATGTTAGCTGATGAAACTGCAGATATTGCTGGGATAGAGCAGCTTTCACTTGGCATTAGGTTTGTCGACGAAAATAAAAATATAAGGGAAGAATTTTTAGGATTTAAAAAACTATGATATGGAGTTATTTTATTTTTTTAAATTATTTATTTATTTTTAATTTATTAATTAGGTTATTAATAATTAATTTATTTTATTTATTACTTATTTATTTTATTTAATTAAATAAACATTTATTGATGTAATTATTTGTCTCAAAGCTTTGTCCCCCCCCCCCAAAAAAAAAAAAATTCTGCAGATGCCCATGACAGGGATGATGAATAATATTGACATTGACATTAAGCTTTAGGTGGTGAAGCAAGATGCTTTTCATATTCCCCACTATCTATTAGGGCTACAGTGAGATTAAAATTTTATAAGCAGTTAGCTCACCCTGAATGGGCATGGAAATTATGTATCGCTACAGGAAGTTAAAATGGCTTTTGGTCTTTTATGTTTGAATATATCCATTGCCTCGTAGGCTACAGCTTGCTGAACTAGATCATTGGGGTGTATGGATGTTTTTAGAAAAAACTTTGTTGCTAAAGATTGTAGCAAAGAGAAGAGATGGGGAATATTTGTATCTCAATGAAGTTGATTGTTTCTGATGAACCATGGGGCGTTTAGAATCATTCACAAGCACTTGTTTTGTACACGTTGCAGCTTGAGAATGTTAGTGTTGGAGGTATGGCTCCAGGCTGGAGAAGCATAAGTGACTATGGGATGAATCATCAGCTGGTATAAAAGCAATTTGATTCTGATGTTTAGCTTGCTATTCCTGTTAATTAAGGGGTAGATCTGGGTGATGGCTTTAGATGCCTTTGCACACGGTCTTGATGTGTTGGTTAAAAGTTAATTTTTTGTTGAGCATGACACCAAGGTATTTTATTTCTGTCTGCCAGGAAATTTTAGTATTGAATAATGAGACGGAGATATCGATCTTTTTGTGAAGAGAATGTCAGAGCTTTTTTGGGGGATTCACTTGTAGTCTCCATTTGGAGAACCATTTTTCTAACTTTAGAAGGTTTTCTTGAAGCTTTCTAGTAATGAGGTGTGGCTGGAGAGATCTGGTTAATAATGCTGTACCATCCACGTATAGGGCCATGATGGATGACATTGGGTTGCGCGGAATGTCTGACATGTATACAGAGCCAGTAGGGATCCCTGCAGTATTCCGGCCAACATGGCTCTGTTCTATAGATATGATCTAACTAAAATAACTAAATGTATCATTTTCAGTGAGATACCATCTGAGATAAGATTATGTAGCAATCCAATACTGGTTAATAATGCTGTACCATCCACATATAGGGCCATGATGGATGACATTGGGTTGTGCGGAATGTCTGACATGTATACAGAGCCAGTAGGGATCCCTGCAGTATTCCGGCCAACATGGCTCTGTTCTATAGATATGATCTAACTAAAATAACTAAATGTATCATTTTCAGTGAGATACCGGCTGAGATAAGATTATGTAGCAATCCAAAGTGCCATATTTTGTCAAATGCTTTGGATAGATCAAAAAAAAGCTCCAGTGTATTGATGCCAGTTGTGGCTGGTGGTAATATATTCCACTAATCTAAGGATTTGCTGGGTAGTTCTATGGTGTTGCCGAAAACTAAATTGTTCTTTAGGAAGGATGTTTAGTTCATTTACTGAGGCTTGAAGTCGTGAGAGGATGACCTTCTCTGCAATCTTACTCAAGTTATAGATGAGGCTGATAGGATGATAATTGTGAGACAGTTGCAACTCCTTGCCTGGCTTATGAATTGGGATTACATCAGCCTGTTTCCAGGTAGGAGGAAAATAGTGAAACCTTAAGATTGCATTTATTATTATGGTCAGATGCACTATAGCTTTTTGGGCCAGCAGCTTGATCACCCTATTTGTAATGCCATCTGGACCAAGCTTTTTTTGTTCTTTAAATTTTTAATATCATATATTTCAGCAGGTGTTGTGGGTCAGCACCAGTATCAGGAAGTTTTAATGAGTGTCTGACCTGTCTGTGAATTTTATACAAGTGATCGAAGTCTAAGTTTTCATATGAAGGTTTGCACTGCTCTCTTCTAAACTGTTTGCTATGGCTTCTGCCTTTTCTACATCTGTGTGAACAAGGCCTTGGTCAGAAAGTATAGGGGGAAGAATCTGCCTTTGTTTCTGATATTTCTCAGTAGTCCCCAGATAGAGTGATCAATAGGTGAGATAGAGACTACCTTTTCTTCCCATAATTGGTTTCTGTGAGCTTCGAGTACATCTCTCAGTGCCCCATTTAGTCTTGTGACGTATTAGTGTTGCAAAATCTTTTTATTGGTCTGTTTTTTTTTTCTCTGATCAAGTTCATAATGTCTTCAGGCAGGTGACCAGGCTTGGGGACAGAATTGTAGGAGGTGGCTGCCATTATAGCAGAGTTAATTTGTTGGGTGAGGTTTGTAACTGCAGTTATGATATCTTCTTTTGTACATATGTGAGGAACAGGTCCAATGCAATCCCGGAGTACTTTTGACAATCTTTCCCACGATATAAATGAGTGAGAGGAAGGTATTCTTGTTTTCCCAGCTGTAGTAGAATTGGGTTGTGATCAGATGACAACTCGTTCAATGATTTTAGGCTGTACTGAAGTTTAATATCTTGCAGGATAGCTATATCCAGGATGTCAGCAGTGCCAAACGTACCAGGATGAGTTGGTTCAGTGGGGCCTACCACAACAGCATAGTTGATCCTATGTAGTTGGAAAGGATGCAGCCATTTTGTTGGTGGTTCTACAATTCCAGGCAGGATGCTTAGAGTTTAAGTCTCTGGCAATAATGATGGACTCTCTGATGATGGCATTTAGATCAGAATGCGTGTGTAGAGGCTTAAGTGCTGTGAAGACATCATGTTGGAGGCTTAATGGATTTTTTACAACACTCAAAAAGAATTAAAATAGAATTTAATACTTCCTATATTTCATCCTAGTCATTAGGACATCTACGGGATTACAAAAACAATTAATGTAACATACACACAAATAACAAACAATACTAAGCCCAACCACGTGGGTGACACTAAAGTCCTATCTAGGTGGAGCGCCCTCTAAGGACAGTAGTAGGTGGCCTGGAATGTAAGGTGGGACCTCTGGTGATGAGTGTTTCCCAAATCTTCAGAAGCTTAATGCAACCGTATTTATTAAGATTTGGTTGGTTTCTGAGAGCTGCTGCTGCTTCTAAGAAAAGTCTCTCTTTCTTGAATTTGCTGTGGTGGAGCATGGTGGTTTTCTTCCATGATACTCTGTGGGTGGTGTCCAAAACATGGTCAGCCAAGCCTGAATGGCCATAGTTGTGTTTGCAGATGTAAGACTTGTGTTCCTCTAGGCAGATGGATGCTGATATGCCTGTCTGTCCAAAGTACACCAGCTTACAGGAACAGGGTACTTTGTAAACTCCAGGCAGAGAGAGAGAGAGGAGGGAGCTGATCTTTCGTAGAACGGATAAGGGTAGCAAGTTTGTGGTGGGGCTTATATGCTGTGTGTAAGTTGTACTTTTTTAATATCTTGGCTATTATTTTGGATGTGTCACGGATGTAGGGTATGGTGATGGCATTTTTAAATTCTTGTTGACGAGAAGGACAGGGAATGGGGGAGGAATTGATTATTTTTTTGATACTGTGATTGCTGTATTCATTGGAGAGGAAAGTGCTGTGTATGTGGTTAAGCTCAGTAGTGAGGGCGGTTCCACTGGAACAAAGATTGTGGGCTCTCTTGGTAAGAGTTTTAATAATGCCATATTGTTGAGAGGGGTGGTGGTGGGAGAGTTTGTGAATATATCTGCCTGTGTGTATGTGGGGGGGTTTTCTGTATACAGTGAAGGCAAGTGTATCATTAAGCAGGCATGTGACTAAGGCGTCTAGGAAGAGTAAACAATTGTTCTTTTCCTTTTCCATAGTAAACTGGATTCTTGTAGGCTATTGAGATGACTGAGGAAGGAGTCTAACGTGTCTGGGCCATGAGGCCAAATAGAGAACACATCATCTACATATCTTAGCCAGATAGAAGGTTTGAGTGGGGCTGAGTCTATGACTCGTTTTTCGAAATCTTCCATATAGAAATTGGCAAGGGGGGGAGGGGGGGGAGGGAAACCCATGGCAGTTCCCTCTATCTGCTTGTAGATTTTGTTCTTCCATCCATGGAAGTTTGTTCTTCCATGTCTTCCATTGTGTTCTTCCATGGAAGAACAAAATCTACAAGCAGATAGAGGGAACCGCCATGGTTTCCCCCCCCCTCTCAGCCCCCCCCCCCCCTTGCCAATTTCTATATGGAAGATTTCGAAAAATGAGCCATAGACTCAGCCCCACTCAAACCTCCTATCTGGCTAAGATATGTAGATGATGTGTTCTCTATTTGGCCTCATGGCCCAGACACGTTAGACTCCTTCCTCAGTCATCTCAATAGCTTACAAGAATCCAGTTTACTATGGAAAAGGAAAAGAACAATTGTTTACCCTTCCTAGACGCCTTAGTCACATGCCTGCTTAATGATGCACTTGCCTTCACTGTATACAGAAAACCCACACACACACAGGCAGATATATTCACAAACTCTCCCACCACCACCCCTCTCAACAATATGGCATTATTAAAACTCTTACCAAGAGAGCCCACAATCTTTGTTCCAGTGGAACCGCCCTCACTACTGAGCTTAACCACATACACAGCACTTTCCTCTCCAATGACTACAGCAATCACAGTATCAAAAAAATAATCAATTCCTCCCCCATTCCCTGTCCTTCTCGTCAACAAGAATTTAAAAATGCCATCACCATACCCTACATCCGTGACACATCCGAAATAATAGCCAAGATACTAAAAAAGTACAACCTACACACAGCATATAAGCCCCACAACAAACTTGCTACCCTTATCCGTTCTACGAAAGATCAGCTCCCTCCTCTCTCTCTCTCTGCCTGGAGTTTACAAAGTACCCTGTTCCTGTAAGCTGGCATACTTTGGACAGACAGGCAGGTCAGCATCCATCCGCCTAGAGGAACACAAGTCTTACATCTGCAAACACAACTATGGCCATTCAGGCTTGGCTGACCATGTTTTGGACACCACCCACAGAGTATCATGGAAGAAAACCACCATGCTCCACCACAGCGAATTCAAGAAAGAGAGACTTTTCTTAGAAGCAGCAGCAGCTCTCAGAAACCAACCAAATCTTAATAAATACGGTTGCATTAAGCTTCTGAAGATTTGGGAAACACTCATCACCAGAGGTCCCACCTTACATTCCAGGCCACCTACTACTGTCCTTAGAGGGCGCTCCACCTAGATAGGACTTTAGTGTCACCCACGTGGTTGGGCTTAGTATTGTTTGTTATTTGTGTGTATGTTACATTAATTGTTTTTGTAATCCCCGTAGATGTCCTAGTGACTAGGACGAAATATAGGAAGTATTAAATTCTATTTTAATTCTTTTTGAGGGTTGTAAAAAATCCAGTAAGCCTCCAACATAAGATCAGAATGCAGTAGAGATTTTAAGGGTGGGTTGTAAGCTGAGTAGATTTTCCAGCCGAGCTAGTGAATACTTCCACACCTGTAACCTCAAGGTTAGTGGTTGGAGGGTTGTTTACAGAATGGTGTTTGATATAATTTTTTGATGAAGATGGCAGTGCCATGCCTCTGTAGTTTAACCTGTCGGTTCTATATAGAGATAATCCCTTATTTTAGGGCTGTCCGAGGGTCTTAGATGTGTCTTGCTTATTAGAATAACATCTGATTGACATCTATGGGTGAAATCTTGGAGCTCTAAAATTTTGTTCGGAGGCTTGCATTCCATGCAACGATCTGAAGAGAGGCTGGAATAAGTTTGTTTCTATTCATCTATAAGTGCTGTGAGGATGGCCTGTGTTTCACATAGGAATCTTTTAGTGGAGGTTGCTGAAGGGTTTGTGGGTACTGTTGGCTGATTCTTCTGGTGTTGACTTGTTTGTATGGGCCACATCAGCAAAACTTGCTGTTTGCCCCTCTATCTGGCACCGTCTATCTTTGAAGGCCTTTGACTTTGACAGAAGCCTCTGGTATTCTTGTATTAGAGGAGGAGAACTGTTTAGCTGTCTCCAACAGTCTGTTCTTCGGGTGCTGAATACATCCCTTATAGTTGGCAGGATGAGGGTCACCGCAGTTGGCACATTTAGCTGAGGTGGTTTTCAAGTTTGTACAGATATTGGTTGGGTGGCTATCCCCACATTTCAGACATTTAAACTCAGCTTTACACAGTTTAAGGCATGGCCAAACTTTTGGCATCTGTGGCATTGCCCAGAAGATGCCCTTTTCCAGAGTGGTTCTGGTGTGATGATGAGCCCACAGATTGTTTTTAAGTTGTAATTATTTTTGTAAATGTTATGAATCTCTACAAGGGCTAATGGCATGGGATTCTTGTCAGATCTATACATTCTGCTGACTTTAATAGGAGGCAGATCCTGTAAGTTAAGATCGGCAGTTATCTCTTCTGTATCAATATCTTCACAGACACCACGGAGGACCACTTTTAAATTTTTTTTCGAACTGAGCGAGAAGGTATGGTACTGAATTCTTCTGAAGTCCATTTCCTTAATTTTCTGTAATCTGCCACAGTGGTGGGTTGTACCTTTATACCCTCATCCACATTTTTGGCCTTTGTCTAACCAATGTGTAAACTGGACATTGTAGATCTTAGAGCTGACATCTTTATTTTTCTCTTAGTATGATCAGAGGCACCTTTTTTTGGGGGAGAAGCAGTGGAATCCAAAACTTGACCATCTTGACCAAAACTTGACGATTATTACACATTTCTTGCATGCGCAGACCTGTTCAAAATCTGAGGGAGTGGAGATCACTGATTCCAACTGTTCCTCCATTTTAACGGCATCATCGCCTGTGACGCTTGAGGGGGAAACATATAATAAAGTTTCACCTTTCCTTGCCAATTGTTATTGAGCATCTTGCCTAGTCTGAGGAAGTATATCGTGAATGAATTCACGATATACTTCCTCAGATATCGTCTCATCTATTTTATTTTCTATGTCTATCATGTGCTGTGTTAGAAGCTTGGGGAAAAAAAAAAAAACGCTTACTATGCAGCTGTGCAGGCGGCACTTCTGCAAAACTCTGAATTTTTTGGATAAAAGCACTGGCGTAAAATGGTGACATCTTCAGAACTCATTTGCAACAAGTATCATTTACAAAAGTCCACAATTCGTCACAAATAACAACAAAAAAAAAAAAACTGTATGCAACCGCTCATGTGTGAGACTGATATTTTAAAAAAAATAATAATAAATACGGAACTGATAATTAATCTGCTTAAATATAAAGAGCCAACAGGTTCATTTCGGCGATATAAACACTATATAAATTAAGGGGATATTAAATCCCACATTGTTTGAAAACCGAAT
The DNA here is from genome assembly GCF_054136105.1 of Typopeltis vanoorti. Taxonomy (NCBI): domain Eukaryota; kingdom Metazoa; phylum Arthropoda; class Arachnida; order Uropygi; family Thelyphonidae; genus Typopeltis; species Typopeltis vanoorti. The sequence continues at coordinate 74,728,621 of NC_143549.1, forward strand.
AAGAAACTCAAAGATTGGAATCAGAGTTTCATGCCGAATATAGTAAACTATAAAAAAATCAGCGTAATGGTACTGATAATTAATCATTCTCATTAATACTATTAGAACTCTTTTCTCATTTTTAAACCGAATAAGAAACTCAAAGATTGGAATCAGAGTTTCATGCCGAATATAGTAAACTATAAAAAAATCGGCGATTACTAGCGTAAGCGAATGCAAGTAGTCCTAGTACATAGTACAAACGTACGTAGTACGTTTATACTAACGTTGTACTACGTACTGGGACTCCTTGCATTAGTTTACGCTAGTAATCGCCGATTTTTTTATAGTTTACTATATTCGGCATGAAACTCTCTGATTCCAATCTTTGAGTTTCTTATTCGGTTTTAAAACATACTGATAATTAATCATTCCCATCAATACTATTCAAACTCTCTTCTCTTCTCTCTCTCTCTCTCTCTACTCTTCACCAAAGTAACATTTAATGTGCTGATTAATCAGGTTTCCCAAACACGAAAGAACATCAATTTTTACCTTGCTCTCCATAAAGAAACTCGTTAGGCCACTACTGTGTGTATAAATCTCACAAATAATTTCAAAATCAGTGAACTCATCTTCGCGAAACATTTCGCCATTTTATGCACGAGAATAAAACTTGGAGAGAGAAAGAAAAAGAAGGTTTCATGATATACAGTAGTTAAGCATCGCTTGCTTTCTTTGTTTACTCTTTGTAGTAAACTGCTTTATTTTTATTTTATTTATTTTATTTCTGTGATATAGCATACACTTTGAAGTGTGCACAAACAAAAGATAAAAAACAGCTCTCGATGGCGAGATGTTTTTCTGGGAAAAGATAAACTAAAGATACAAAACTAATCATATCATATCATACCCGGCTACTTTAAGTATTCAACAACCTTTATTCTAGGTCTGCTAACAGGGTGTTAATATATTAAATGTTAATTTCTAATTTAAACATCGGAGATATTTGTTGAAGATACGTTATCAGCTAATATAATTCAAAAGTTTGCACAAGATCAGCCACTGTTTACTGCTAACTCCTCAGCAATTTCTCAACTGTGAGTAGATGACATTTATTTAGAAGTAAACAATTGTTAACTGTCTTTGACGTTTCATCTTGTTCATTCACACAGCAAAATCCAGTACACATTCGACATAGAAAGAGGATTCTAAGAAACTTCCCTCCAAAAGGAAAAACTTCAGTTTCACAGGGTGATTTATTTATTTTATTCACTTTTTTTTTTGTGTTGTTGTTGTTGGAACCACTTCCTTTAAGAACTTTCAGGGGCTTCCTTCATTATCTTCTTTGTTTACTGTTTATATTCATAGTTCGTTTTCGGCTTTTCAATGCACATATCTAAATTTCACATAACTGAACTTCGTTCTCAACATTTCTTCATATTCTTCGTTTCGCGTCATCAAGTTTAGCTCCAAAATATGTTGTTATCCCTACTTTCTGAAATTGCACTACTACCAAGTATATTATTTTATCTATCCTTAATAATTTAAATTTTATATTAATTGCATTTTGGTTTGCAAGGAGTTAGCTTCATCATCAAATAAACTTAGCTATTTTCCATCATTACCATATAGGAGCAACATGAAACTACAGTTTCAGAAAAGTACTATTAGCAAATATTTGTTTTAGCTGCAATAATAGCTCGTAATGAAGAATATAATTCGAAAGTAACAAAAAAAAAAATCGGGAACAAAACGGGGCGAATCAGAACGAATAAGGTAACCACCATTCATTCCCGAAAATCGGGGACGAATGATGGTTACTTTATCATATTCAATGTGTTCGAAACAGCCTACCATTCACAGCGCAGCTATTTGAGATTAATATGTCGCGATTGGTTGGTTGGTTACTTTGCGATATGCTGAGGACTCTGTAAAGATAAAATGACGCCTATGTATCTTACTTCTTATTAGAAACTAGAGCACCAGTTCTCCAATTGGAGATTGCAAGTAAACCCTCAGAAGAGCATTGCCATGCTTTTCACTAAAAACTCAATATCTCCTAAAGAAGACATCTTCCTATTTAATATCAAGATTCCCTGGAGAGCAGAAACCAAATATCTCTGTTTTTGGTGTTATGGTATACTGCTGGACAGAAAACTAACCTTCAGTCCACATACAAAAATGTTTCAATTTATAAATGAACATGTACTAAAGCATCAAAAGTCATAGCACAGCTTTACCCTCTTATCAATAGGAATAGTAAGCTGGATACCAAAATCAAATTGCTCCTCTATCAATTGATGATTCGTCCCATTATTACTTATGAGTCCCCAGCCTGGAGCCACACTTCAAGCAGAAATATCCTCAAACGGCAGAGAGTACAAAAGAAATGCCTACGCATGATTTTAAATGCGCCATGGTATATCAAAAATGTTCAACTTCATCGGGACACAAATATCCCTTATATCTATTCTTTCCTGCAATCTTTAGCAGTAAAGTTCTTCTCAACATCGTCCTCGCATCCAAATGAACTAGTACAACAAGCAGCAAATTATGATGAGTCAGATTTCTCCAAATATAGGAGACCTAAGGCCATTCTAATTCCTAACGAGGATCTATAACTTCGCACCCACTTGGGCAGAGCACTTAGCTCATAAACTTCCCCCTACACAGTAATAACCTTATCAGATAGCAGGGATTATAAAAGCATTTTGCTTCACCCTTATAAACAGTAAGGTTTTGTGTTTTTGCGTACTTCTTATTAGTCGTGTTTCATTACGACAATATCAATGATAATAAACAAAACAGGAGTTTGTAATGACTGGAAGGGCCCAGTTAGGGGGGGGGGGAATACAAAAAAAAAAAATATATATATATATGACATTAAAACATATCATAGAATCGGCATTACATAAATAAAATTGAAAAAAGCTTCTCTTCAGATTTTTTACTCGCCAACCAAAAATTCTCATTTGTCACGGACGAGCAAAAAAAACTACATGACTTCCAACACACACACACACACAGTTAGGTCTCTTTTTATGCGGTAGATACGTTCCACAGAAAACCGCATATAAAAAAAATCGCACAAAAAAGGCCTAAACTTACGTTGAAAAATCACGGATACGTTCCATAATTTTCTAAAACCGCATAAAACCGAAGCAATGAATTAAAATAAACCTAAAATCGCATAAAAAAGTTTATGAAAATTCAGGAAAATAAGAATGCCTAAGTTTGTTTTAAAGATTTATTCATTTAATTTTATTGAAAAGGAAATTTTTTTTAACATTTCGTCATCAGAATTATCATTGCTATTAGACAATATTTGGCAGCGTTTGCGAACTGGTGCAAAATCACTTTCATCACCAGAAGAGATAGTCAGCGCATCAGATCTGTATGGTAAAGGCAATGGCTCTTCACAAACAGAATTAGCTTCACCCTCGTTCTGTGCTGATTTTTTCTTCTGACAATGTAATCAGTGATTAAACTTTGAGATGATGATTTCGCTAATTTTTTATACAGCTAGCGATATCCAGACATACAGTTCTTCAGCTCACGTTGGAATTTAAAGGCTCCTTCAGAATTTGTGTCATTAACAAGAAAATGATTTTCCAATTTATTGCATAGTTCAAGACCTTCTCGAATTATATTTGAAGTGAGGAGGAAAGGTTTTTCTTCCACTTCACTATCGTTTTCTGGATCTTCGACGATATCTAAAGTTAATTGATATCCAATAATATCATCGTCACTTAAGGCATTATCCACAAGTAATTCGTCTACATCGTTCTAGCTAAATATATCAAAACCTTCTCCACCAATTTCATGTGCCAAAGTAATGATTTCATCTGATAATATAGATGTTTGCATGATTGCACTGTTTGCAATACATCCAGGCCAAGCTGCTTTCCAGCAAGCATTTAAAATTTGTGGTCTTATTTCAGCGATAGCAGATGCAACATGATTTAAGCAGTCCAAAATAGAAATTTTTTTCCAAACGTCAGTTACTGTTAATGATTCATTTTCTAGTTTATCCAAAATAAATTTAAAAGTGTGCTTAACGTAATATTTTTTAAAAGTAGCAATTATGCCTTGATCTAATGGCTGAATAATGCTTATTGTATTGGGTGGAAAAAACACTACCTGCACAATTGGATGTTCTAAATGCGAATGAGTTGGTGCATTGTCAACAATTAATAAAACTTTAAAATCGGGAGCTATCTTCTTCATGTATGTTTCCACTTCTGGTACAAAGCAATTATTGAACCATTCAGTAAATACAGCAGTTGTTACCCAGGCCTTTGTATTAGCCATCCAATGTACAGGGAGCTGTTTTAGATCTTTGCCTTTTAGAGCACGTGGTCTTAGAAATCGATTTACTAGGAGGGGTTTCAACGTTCGATCCCCTCATGCATGCTACAAAGTAACAACGTTACTCGATCTTTGCTTGCTTTAAACCCACTTGCTTTTTCCTCAAACTTTGCGATGTAAGTTCGACTAGGCATTTTCTTCTAAAACAATCCTGTTTCATCAGCATTAAACACTTGATCGGGACAATATCCACCATCGGCAATAATTTTGGCTGCTTCTTCATCTGCTGCTACAACCTTGCCTGTAATCTTCATGTTATGAAGTGCATTCCTTTTTAAAAACCCAGTTAAAAACCATCCTTTGCTAGCCCAAAATTCTTTATCCGCCTGGGAAGCAGAAGTAGGCGGCTCCAATTGCTTCATCTGTTCATAAAAACCGAAGAGCTTTTTGTTTAATTAAATAACCACTTATAGGAATTCTTCTTTCAGTTAATTCTTCAATCCAAATTACGAACGCTCGTTCCGTGTTTTCTAATAAAGCATCTCTTGAGTATGATGATAATTTGGCACTTAGTTTTGTGCCAGAAATGGTACAGATTTTCTTATTGCGACTTCATTCTTTTTAATAGCTCTTATAGTAGATTCGCCTAAATTAAAATGTTTACCAATCACCGTTGATCCCTCACCTTTTGCTAAGTGATCTAAAATTGTAATTTTCATTTCCAAAGAAATTGCTTTTCTTCGGTGCTTTTTTCCTCCATTGGACCAAATTCAATTAATTATTAATTAATAATTAACCTTCAATTATTAATTAATAATAAAAATCAGCTAAATTAACAATTTATTATTAATGAATAAATTACAAAATAAACAAGGTGTTCCATGAAAATTTCAGGATTTGTGAAGTGTTTCCGTTGTAGGAAAAGTTTGGGGAACGTTGGATTACCCTATTACCGGAATGGATTCTCCTTCTGTTGACATGCGCAGAAGTGTCGAAAGGTCTCGAATGAATCTGTGGGCGTACACCGCATAAAAAGAGACCCGAGTGTGTATATATGTACACACTCAGGTCTATGTATATATATATATATATATATATATATATATATTAGAAATCAGAGTTACATACACCTTTCACTAAATTATGACTGCAAGAATAAGGAAACACACCGAAGAATTAATTTGAAAAAAAAAATAATAATAATCTTTATTAAAGGAGAGTACAGTTTGATCAAATATATTATTAATTAGCAAATAGTATGTATCTTGTCAATACTCTACCAAGTAATGTTACTCACATTTAACTCAGTAAAAATTTAATTCGAGAGGGGGGGGGGGAATTACTTCAAGTTCAATTGGAGGCTCGGAAGGATATTTCTCTCCTAGTAAATCATAACTTTCAACCACCTCTATTTTATATCCTTCAGTTCATAAATTCATCCAAACTGCCAATGGTCACTTTTGTTTTACCTAGGTTCCTCTTAAATAACAAGAATAGAGCCTAAGTTGCTCAGTCGATATAGACGAAGTCCTTTGATAGGAAAGACCTGGATTCGATTTCCATCAGTGACGTAGGAACCTTTATCTGGTCTCTTTCGACGAAAGGTGAGACCGGGGATTAGAGGGATTTTTCAGCCCTCAAAAGAGGAAAACCGGCCCAGTGATCACACACGGATCTACAGTCACAAGATACATACTTAATCCCTTATTAGGAGGGCTCAACCCGTCCAAAGAAACAGGAAGAATCCCCATACAAATAAATAAATTAATTAAATAACAGAATCAACCACTCGTTCTTTCTCAGATTCTGATATGAGGGTTGTATCATCTGCGTGTTCTTAAATTATTTTTTTATGCCAATCTTAATTCCAGCTGTCTTTATGTAAGTTGGTCATTCTCATAATATATCACCCCCATTTTATATAAGTCATAGTGCAGTTTTTTTAAGCCGATGTATGGTTCCTCCCAAATCCAAAACGGTTTTGGGAGTGAAGTCCCTGCTAGAAGAAGACATGGTACGGTCACAACTACCTTTCCACACTTCCTCCTTTTCAAATCGAACACTGTCCATTTCTCCGAAGACTTTTTACTGAAGCTTCTTGGTTGTCATACAGTTCTCTATTTAAGACAATTAAGATGCCCAAGTATTTTCATTGCTCTCATCACATTCCCTAGAGTCTGCTATGATCAACACAGTCAAACAATTTAACTGTGTCGTTCTTTCCATAATTCACTTCATGTTTGCTACTTGGTCTCAAGTTCCTCTCCTAAAGCCCGCCTATTCTTCCAGCTTTTCGCTATTCACTTATGGTTCCAGTGAAAGTGATTCTTTTTTTTTGAATCACTTTCAGCATAACTTTACTTGCATGGGAAATTAAAACAATGGTTCTGAAATTCTCACATTTCTGAGATTTCACTTTTTTTTTTTTTTTTTTTTTTTTTTTTTAATGGAACTGCGAAGAATACTGCTGTTTTTCATATATTTTCTTTCAAATATGTTGACAGATTTCAGTTAATACTGTATATTCACCACTTCGTTCTCAGCTGGTTCTTAATAATTCCACTCCATCAGCTCCACATTTTCCTTTTGGTAGCTGTTTCATTACTGATATCACTTCACTTTTAATTATTATAGACTGCTCAACAAATTCTCTCCTTTCAATTTCTCGTTCATTATTAGTATCTTTCTATACAAATCCTCTACATATTCTTTCCATCGTTTTTTTTTTTTCTCACTTCTTCTACTTCTTCAATCGAACTTTTTCCAGAATTACTCTTTACTACTCTTAATCTAGGGATAAACTTTCCTTTAACTGCATTTATCCTTCGAAAAGGATCTCTTTCTCTATCTGTAATATTAATTTATTGAATCTCCCTGCATGTTTCGTTTAGATGATTTTTTTAAAAAAATATCTTCTAGCCGCTGAAAATGTGTATTCAACTGTCTAAACCCTTTATTTCTCTGAAGTTTCATCTTTCTTCTTCCTTCTGCTATCTGATACTTTATCTGACAGCCATTTACAAGCTTTCTTTCTTGTTGATTTAACTAGATTCATCTTTTGCTTCTTCTACTACTGTATATTTTGTTTCTTCCCACAGTCCTTTTTAACTCTCTTTTAGTTCAATCCAAATTTTTTAATTTCTTTCCAACTTCTACTTTAAATGCTTCATTTATATGATTTAAATCAAATTTGATACATTCCTTTTCTTTCTTCTTAGGTTCCTGATTTCAATTTAACTTCAATAATGAACAATATAATCTATCTGATTCCTGTATTTGCTGTCACGTCAAGTGCATGTATACAATCCCCTTTTATGTTGTTGAAAGTAAATGTTTGAAATAAAAAAATTGTTTTGACATAAAACTCCAACCTCCTTTCTCCTGCTACATTCCTTAGCCCTAAATTAAAATTACCACTATTTGAATTCTTCTTCTGACAGCCATTTACGGTACAACCTTTCTTTCTTGTTGATTTAATTAGATTCACCTTTGCTTCTTCTATTATTGTATATTCTGATTCTTTCCAGTTCCTCTATATATTCTTTCCATCATTCTTCAATCGAACTTTTTCCAGAATTACTCTTAATCTAGAGATAAACTTTCCTTTAACTGCATTTATTCTTCTAAACGGATCTCTTTCTCTATCTGTGATATTAATTTATTCAATCTCTCTGCACTTTTCGTTTAGATGATTTTTTAAAAAAATATTTTCTAGCCTCTGAAAATCCCCATTCAACTGTCTAATTCTTTTCTTTGTTGCTCTGAAGTTTCGTCTTTCTTATTCCTTCCGCTATTTGAATAACATCAATAGAAAATCGATCTTAGTCAATACTGCACAGTACTTGTTGCAATCTACTGCGAAATTCTTCTAATACATCTTCACTTCATCAGTGGCGAGTGCATACCCTGTATGCGTGTGACATTGTAACCCAAAATGTATTTTTCATATTCTCTTCTAACTATGAATGCAATTCCATTTCTCCTAAAACTTTCATGACCAGAGTAATAATTTCTGAGGTCATCAGTATCAAAGTAACCTATTCCTTTCTACCCCAGTACACCAATTCCTAAAATCTTAAGTTCTTCTCATTTTTTTCTTTAATAATTTCAGTTTTCCTTAATACATCCTTCTTACATTTCATGTTCCTACTTTATGTAAATCAGCCAAGTAGAAGCATCTACTTCTGAAATTAACTCTGTCAGAAGAAGAATTTCTCAAAGGCTTTACTGCAGCTTCATCATTTTGAAGTTCTCCCCTCTGCTCTTCCTCAGTAAGCATTTCGATGCCCTCTTACCTAGATATCCCATCTTTCAGCACTATACCTCAATACCCAAAGCCAATGTTTATAAACTTTTCTTGGAAAAATATACAGAGAAGTGGTTTGCCATTATCTTCTATGTTTGCAGTTGCATGTTTGTTTTCGATGGGAGATCCCACCAGTAGAAACTACTTATAATTATCCAGACATGACCAGCTTAGCCCAAAGAAGCTTAAAAAGACTCACAATCGGAAACCCCCGAGTAATGCAGTTTAACATAATTTGTTGTTCATTTAAAAAAAAAAAAAAAAAAAAAAATCGTTCCTAAAATTGAAATGCGGCCCATATAATTTTATTTTGCAAGGAAAGAAAGCAAAATGTCATATTTATTTCAATAAATGTTATTATTTAAAAAATATAAATATTTGACATATTTCCAATGTAAACAAACGTTTTAATTATTTATTTTCGCACATGTGAAATTCGTTTTTATTTGGGAAGAGACACAATAAATAAATTGTGCAGCAAAAAAGGCTCAAATATCGTAGGACAGTAAAGAAATTCCAAGTAATACAGTGCACATAAAGACAATAATCCATTAATGGTGGGGGGGGGGGGGGGATAATTGCATTCTAACAGACAGAATGCTGATGCAGTTTCATCAGCATTCTACATTTTTATTAAGTGAAAGGGATTTTGAGTATATTTGCAAACAGATATATTCAACATAACCTAGCCAGTTTTGTTATAAAAAGTGCCGCATTTGAAGAAATATTAGCAACATAATAATAAAATATAGCAAAATTCATAATGCTTCAAAATAACTTGATAATTAAGATGAAAAGCCAAACGGCTAAAACTTTTTAATCTTTTAATTTTTAATTTTTTAACTTTTTATCCCCTTAACTGATAACTTGATAATTTTGATAATACCAAAACAAGATGAGACACATCCGTAGAAATCTATTATTATGAGTCCTTTTAATTATGAACTCTATAAAGATATATTTAATAAATTGGTTGTATTTTTGTATTTTTAATTAAATAAACTAGTTTCATTTTGTCACAGATGGTTTTCGCTTCTGAACCACCTGTTCTTATCAATATTACTAAATTCCAATCTCCTTCTCTGGAAATTTTCTCTTACTAAATGTTTGACTTGTGTTGACCAATCACTGACTTAGCAGTTTAATCCAGAGATTAAACTGCTAAGTCAGTGATTAAACTGATTAAGTCAGTGATTAAACTGACCATATTAAATATATGGTCAGTTTAATCCATAACGTTCTTAAGAATATTTTACCCTGTGATTTCCCAGAATCCTGTTAGAAAAGAACAGATCGCTGAGTATTGAACGTACGATCATTTTGAAACACGTTTCTGAGACAACACAGGGATTTTTTTGTGCTGCTGCTGCTGCTATTTCTATTAATTAGTGGGTAAGAGCAGTTTCTGTATCACATAAGCAGAGCATTAGATTTTCAAGTTTATTATTATTTATAAATTAAATTGATTTTAAAGTTCATTTTTTTGTGCATCAAGATTCTAGTTATTTTAGGGTAAAATGTCGAGTAAAAAAGTGGCTGTTAGCGAGCATAGCAAGTTATCGTTACTATTGATTGCCTCTACGTTTTAACTAAAGCTGGAATTATTATGCTTATTACTGCAACTTAAAAAAATCAAATCTGGAGTTGAATAAATCTTAATAATTGTGCGATAAAGTTGGAACTGAATTAATTCTATATATATATATATATATATATATATATATATATATATATATATATATATATATATATATATATATATATATATATATTATGCTTTTTATGTGAATCCCAGGCCTCCAGTAAGTAAGGTGGTTTCTCACTAGGCGACAAAATTTACCTTTCACCTAAAGTTGGGTGCTTGAAAAGCAGATACGTTAACCATTCTGTCAACCAAGGAGGCATACTGTGCATGTTACTGCAAACTGAAACGTTTGATATTTAGATCCATGTTGTAATTCCATAAATATAATGATTTTTGCTACAATTTTTATTACTAAATTCAAAATTTTTATTTTTAGTGAGAACATCTGAACTTTACAGTTGATGAAGTTCCTATTTTTACCTTGATTAGCAGGCTTAATTTGATTGCATTTAAATTCTTTTCTTTTCTTTTTTTCTTTTTTTAAAAAAAAAAAAAACTTTTATCCTGATTATATTATTTAAGAAGCAACTTGCACCAAAATAAAACAAGTGACCTGTCGTTATTATGCATTGAATCAGATATAATGGACTCGATTAATTATGATGACATTATAGATATATTTGCTAAAACCAAAACCAGAAAGAAAAAAAAACTTAGTTATTGATTTTTTTTAATTTAAATTTGAACTGATTTATTTTTTATACTTTTTTAAAATGCAAATATATGTATACCAATGTTGTATTGTGTTATTAAAATTAGTTAGCATGGAAATGTTGACTTTTATTTTCAATAAACTAAAAAAAAAGTGGTTATTTTTGAGGCCTCATAATGATGTTTCTCCTCAGGTCTCCAAAAGTATAAATGTGGCCCTGGAAACTTCCTGTTTGTAATGCTAGCGGCGAACGCTCATTTTCTGTACATAAACGCGTTAAAAATATTTACACAATTCGTTAAGTCAGATGCATTTGAGAAATTTGTGAATTATGTTCATAGAAAACGATATTGTTGAATTATTAGATTATAAATGTATGATAGATAAGTTACATAGTTATAACTTATAAGGTATATATAATTGATAAATACTTTATTAAGTAAATGTATAAATTTAAATGTCGAAAGTGAGTTAGCCGATCTCATACGAAGGTAGCAGGGTTTTTTCTCCCGGAAACTCGGGTTTTTCATCTCGCATACAGACAAATCGGCCCTTCAGAACACACGCAATTTACAGACAAAAAAAATACTAGTTGTGGTGGAGGTGGACGGTTGATGGAGATGATTCTTAGTAGAGTTTCGGTGTAATGGTTGAGATAGTTGTAGGTGTCCTCCCGCGAGACTCCTTGGAGGTATCAGGAATAATAATAATAATTTATTTGTGAATTACTGAATAGTTTAAAGTCCATATATTTTTAATTTTATTTTTTTTTATAAATATTTCAGTTACTGGATTTTAAAAATGGATAAAAAGAAATCGGGTTTTAAATATTGCAAACGTAAAGCGGAAAAGGAAGAAAGTTTGAAAAACAAGGAGGTGCATTTTTAACATATCTTTGCCGAGAAGATCGTAATCGCATACAAGAAGAAAATCTTCAAGTTTATTCGTTGGATAATTCGTCTATAGTTTCGATTAATGAATTGGAGGAGAATTCTACAGATACCAAAAATTGGATTAAATATCGAAGGAGAAATCTACAGATCATATGAGTATTGTTGATTCTGAAGCTGGTTGTTCTACAGATCCAATCATAAGAGGATTTGATTTTACGAATTTAAATTATAATGATCCAGCAACTTGGTGTCCTGTAAAATTTTCCAATATCAATCAATTACGTCAATTATTAGTTGAACATGGACCTGAACAGATTCATAATTTTGATTTTCCGAAAGATAACAATAATAGATGAGTCTTTGACTCCATGAGGTCTTGTTTAATAATAATAGAAGATTTTCAATAACTCATTATACTCGAAGAGTATTTAACGGCGAGACAATGCAGCATTTGTGGTTATTGTATTCAAAATCCACGGATTCTGCATTTTGCTTCTGCTGTTTATTATTTGATCAATGGCGGATTAACCTTGCTGATTCTGGATTGAGGGACTGGAAAAATGCTTCTATTTTAGTTGCACTTGAAAAAAAGTCAGACACGTTGAAAATTACCGTAAGTGGAAAAAATTAGAAATTCGAATAAAAGAAAAGAAAACCATTGATGAAGAGAACTTGCTAGTTATTAGAAAAGAGGAGAAACATTAGGTGCAAGTATTAGAACGACTCTTTGCTTTAGTTCAGACGTTAGCTATTCAAAATTTATCATTTCGAGGAACAAATGAGACACCGTTTTCGCATGGGAAACGGAAATTTTTTGAAATTTGTCGAATTTCTAGCCAAGTTTGATCCAATAATGAATCAACATCTTCGAAGAACGTGTGGACAGACTTATGTGTTTCGTCGTACATGTTGTTTATTTTTTAACGGTATATATTAGAACACAGAAAAATAAGTAAATAATTATGTGATAGCTGCATTTTTTTTCGGATAGAGGGCGCCCAAATCAGGACTCTAGTCTTTATGTTGCTTCTAAAATTTTGTTTAACTAGTCCGTTGATTACACCATGTTATTATAGTCTCGCGTATTGTGACAAACTGTTTTTGTGCTCTGAAGATGCTGGTTATAACACCAGCGAAATAGCAGCAATAAGTTAATAAATTAATTATTTACTTATTTTTCTGTGTTCTAATATATGCCGTTAAAAAATAAACAACATCTTCGAAGAATAAAAGATACATATGTGCATTATCTTGGAAAAGATATTCAGAATGAAATAAACATCTTCGCCAATGCGATAAAAAAGAAAATTTTAGAATCTGTTGTTGCCGCAAAGTATTTTTCCATAATTGACTGTACGTCCACCATTGGTCACACGGAACAAATGAGCATAGTACTTCGATTCGTAGACACTAGTAATAACATGGTTTCTATAAAAGAACACTTTTTGGGATTTATAGAAATAAAAAATACCACTGGAGATTTTTTACCAAATGAAATACTAGGAACTGTAGACAAATTTTCATTACCAATACAAGATTTATGAGGTCAATGGTACGATAACGCCAGTAATATGAAAGGTGATGTAAAAGGTGTGCAGCGACGAATTTCAGATATTAACCCGAGAGCAATGTATATACCCTGTAGTTCACATTCATTAAATTTAGTAGTGCAATGATAATACTTTAGATGCCACAGCATTTTTTGATGCGGTACATCGTCTATATGTATTTTTTTCCGGTTCGACTGGTCGATGGGAATACCTCAAAAGACACAAGTAATTTTACACTCAAACCAGTCTGTGATACGATGGGAGAGTCGAATTGACTCATTAAAGCTCCTAAGATATAATTTGTCCGATGTTTGCGAAGCACTGCAAGAAATATCTCAGTTTATGTGGATTAAGTGGAAATACCATGAAATTAGTCTTCTTAAAACTTCAAGGAAATTCAAATTTATCGCATCCTGAGTAATGTGGTATAATATACTTTTTGAAATAAACTTTACAAGTAAACAACTTCAGAATACAAGCCTTGATATAAATGGTGCCATAAATTGTATTAATGATACAAAGAATGAAAATCCGAAATGAGGATGAATTTGAAAAGATGTTAACAGATGCGGAAAAAATCGATGAGGTCTTAGGTGTAATGCCTAATTTTGAAAAAGAAACAGATTTGAAAAAAAAAAAAAAAGAAAGAAACAATTTGTGTATGAAGCAGAGGATGAATTCATAACAGATTTTAAACAAAAATTTAAGGTAGATTTTCATTTTTCAATTATTGATACCGCAATTGCATCTGTTGATGAAAAATTCAAGCACGTCTACAATTAACGAAAAGTTTGGGTTTCTTTTAAATATATACAGGGTGTTCGGGATAAATTTGACATATTTATAATTAATTATATTTTTCCGTAAGTTACATGTATTAACACACACTTCTCTTCATTTAAAAGTTTGGACCCTTCTTCATTCATATACAAGATGTCAGAAAGGATGGATAGCTGGAACCCACCTGAATCATGGAAGAGAATAACTTGTATCATGATGATTCGTGCCCGCCATCAAAATAAGGATATTACGACTGCTGCCCAATGCTCCCTGAATACAGTAAAAACAATCAGGCATGAACTAGAGACTTGCAATGGTGACTACGAGGATGTAGCAAGAAGAAAGATCCCTAGCAGACGATCTGATTGCGTTCGTACAGCAGAATTCCTCGCAAATCTGCAGGAACAGGTGTTGAAGAACCCTGGCATTGGAATTCGGGCTTTGTTCGTGGAGTTGCTAACTGTAGTCAAGCCCTGGATAACAAGGGTAGCCAATGGTAGGCCGTATGTATGGCAGCAGGATTCGGCCCCTTGCCACACCTCTGGGAAAAGTCAAAAATGGTTGTCTGAAAATTTCTACGACTTCACCAGTCCAAATGTTTGGCCTCCAAACTCCCCAAACCTTAACCCCATGGATTATTTTGTATGCGGCGCAGTTGAAAAAGACACCAATCGCACTTCCAGTAATACAAAAGCCCAGTTAATGGATAAAATTAAAACAGTTTTTGCGGCCCTTCCCAGGGAGACTGTAGCATCAGCTTGTTCGAGGTTCCGAAGCAGAATTGAAGCTGTGATCGATGCTAATGGTGGTTATTTTGAGTAAATCTTGTTGATAGTATTGTAATTAACTCTGCCTGTAATGTTTTTTTGACAATTCATTAAATTTAATAGATACAAAGAAGATTTTCTTTTTCCTTACGAAACTGTCAAATTTATCCCGAACACCCTGTATGAATTTCAAAAAAAAATTACTTCAGCAGAACTGCTTAAAAAATGTTTGATATTGGAAAATTATTTAACACATGATAATTCTAGAGATATTGACGGAACAGATTTAAGTAGTGAATTACAAATAATTCACTACTTAAATTCCAGAAAATACTTCCTCATTAGATGTCCTCTCATACATATGCAAAAATAATTTAGAAAATAGTGCTCCAAATGTGTTTATTGCTCCAGAATTTTTTTTCAACATTGCCAGTATCGGTAGCAAGTTTAGAAAGGAGTTTCTCGAAATTAAAACTTACATAAACTTACACTCGCTCTACGATGGCTCAGGAACGACTCAGTGGTCTAGCAATGATATCTATAGAGCATGAAATTACATCTACAATCAATATAGATGAATTAATTCAAAACTTTGCCAAAGCAAAATCCCGAAAGATTAATTTTTCGTAATTCTTGTATTTAAGATGTACTAATTTTCTTGCTATACAGATATTAGGAGTAATCATATATGTATACAAATGTATTGGTTTTGATTAATAAATTTTATATATAAATGTTCATAATGATATTATTTTTATAAATATTCACATGTGTAGGTGTACGTGTGCTTGTGTGAGTATGACAAAATATATATACAGCAATCCCTCGATTAGTGCGCCTAATGCGTTCTTTAAAACAGGCGCATTAATCGAAAACGCACTAATCGAATATAATAACCTATGGGAAAATGTATAATTCGTTCCTCAAATTTATTTTTTTGAACCTTAATTTTCTTATAAAAGAATTAAGGTATGTCTCAGGGCAAAATTAAAGTAAAATCATGAAGCTGAAAGACTAAAACATATTCAGAATATAAATTTTATTATTCTACTTGTTAACAAAGAATTGAGCTAACGTAGTTTGGCGGGCATTTGTTTCTTTTTTTTTTTTTTTTCATACAACCGACGATATGGCCCTATTGCCTCTTCTCTTCTGCAAATTTTACTGCTTCTCTATACATCAGGGTCAGCCTCTGCATTGCTGCTTAAAAATTTCGCTTGTACGAAAAATATTATACGCCACCGATTGTTATAATCTGCTTGCAGGCAATTTTTATGACCGATCAAAAACAGTGGTATTCTCTTTCTCAAATGTTGAAAGGTTTCGATGTGTGAAAATTAACGATACACAAATGTTTTAGGCGTTCTGGGTCCGAGCTTTTCGACATATTCGAGAATATGTCGAAAAATATTTATTCATAAAAAATGCTTAGAAAACTAAAACGACAAATTCCAAGAACTTCTCAGTGAACACAATTTGGGAAACCCTGGTATATATAGTGTACATGGAAGTAGTGTAGTATGCCATTAAAAATAACTTTGTAAAATGTTTTAAATCGGTAACGAAATTATTTTATTCTCGTGAGTGATTTTTTAAAATAGTTAAGCATAAAAATGTATAGACAGAAAATTTTTAAAATCTGTAATTTATTTTTAAGATGTATACAGGCGCACTAATCGAATTTGGGTATCGAAAAAAATGACGCACTAATTACTGCATAGAGACATTGTATAGGGGCGCCTAAATTTTCTTTGCCTAGAGACGTCAGATACTCTCGCATCGGCCCTGAGTAAGCCAGTATACACACTGAAATAAATAAATTCAATAAAATTGAATTATTTTAATTTCTGATTATATGTTCAAATTTTTATAAAAGGCGTCATATGTGTAATCGAAGAACAAGCTTATCTAGGTTGCAAAATTATAAGATAGCACAACGGTCGATACATATAGCAACAAAACGAGTAGTAGTAGCGGCTTTAGTTGATAATCAACTTCGATAAAAATATCCACGACAATATAATACACACCATAACAGTTTGTTATCGTGCGTTATCATTAGTTAAATTCTGATTGTATTATATTAACAGTGGCCACTAGTGGTAGAAAGAATATACTATCAATACAAAAAGCTGATAAATCTTTAGGTAGCAACATCGATCTCTCAAACTAATGAAATGAATTTTTCACCTAGTGGTGTATTATAGTAGTTCCACTACAACACTCTGGCGTTCTCCATCCAAAGAATTTTCATAAAGCATTTTTAAAATAAACAGAGGTGACAGAGTTTTTGATTACACAAACCAGAAGCCGACCAAAAGAACTTATCCGATTAAAGACATAGCATACTGGCCTCATGTCTTTAATAAGGACATATGCTTCATAAGTGATTTAAAAAGAAATCACGTCTTTTTTTTTCTCACTGTTAAAAAAAAAAAAAAAAAAAAAAAGGAAAACTTATTAACTGCATTATAGCAATAATCCTACTGTCTAGAGCGTAGTAAGAAAATTTGCGTAAAATGGTTAGGAAAATGGTACAAAACGTTTGTCGAAAATTACGTTTTAAATCAGTACTGTTGTCCGCAACATTTCATTGGTTTCCCGTACGTTAAATCAATAATAATATTAACACACCTTGAAAACACTCGAGTATACATAATTACAAGTGAATCCGACTTACACAGCCTACCAATATAAAACACTAACTTTTCACATCATTAAGAACAAGATTAGAAATCACTTAAAAACTATATAATAGAGATCTCAAACATAGGCGAACATATCCAGTCAGACAACATAAACTTCAAGGTCTTTGACTCTGAAGAAATGGTCAGACAACATTTCCACCAATACCAACTTCACTATCGTACACACAAACATAAGAAGTATAAAAAACACTGGCTTACATTGATCACACAGCTCAATTATACCATGGTAAACATAGATGCGCTAATACTGACCGAAGTTGCAATAAACGACACAGAAATTTACGCATACAACATAAATAATTACCAAACCTACAACTTATGTAGACCAAACAAAAGAGGAGGTGGCATTTATCAAAGAAAAATACAATGTGACTGAAAAACAAACTCATTTCGAACATGCAGAAACACTAATTTTGGAAATCACAAATAGCCACAATGGTATCAAATACACAATATACAGACCCCCCCCCCAGATAATAATCCACTCAGCTTTCTTCACGAGTTAGAAACATGGCTAAGCGGCATCGAATCCCGTACAACACGCAGGCTCATCCTAATAGGAGACATTAACATAAATACTCTTGACCACGCTTCTTCAACCACTAACACATATCTTGATTAGGGGTTGCCACCTTTTGGTAAGTCCAAAGAGGGACACACTTATCGAATATGAAAGTCTTCCTCTCCTCTAAATGTATAAAATGAAAAAGCCAAAGTTGAATATGTAATTCTAACCTTATAAAAAATTAAAAGATTGAATACATTGGTACCGGTATTAGTGATTTAATAATATTTGTATTTTAAATATATAAGTTGTCCCGCTTAGGTGTAATTCTGGACGCTGAAAATTTTCTTAAAATTCGGGATGTCCCGCCTTATTCGGGACAGGTGGCACCCTAATCTTGATATACTAAGTCAGTACAACATACACCCTACCATTATCTCCCCAACAAGAGAAGAAATACTCAATAACTCACTAACACAATCATGCATTGATCATATCAACATATGGGCTCCCATCCATATATATATATATATATATATACATTATCAGTAATTAACGTCAAAATCACCGATCACTTCTTTGTCTCAACTTCGTTTTATTACGTTACCTTCCCCCCCCCCTCTCCCACCACTACAAAAGTCGACAAAACTCGATCATACTAAAGAGCATTGTCGATAACCATGTAAAAAATACAGACTGAATTCCCTACTTAAAATAAGTGATCCTGTAACATTACACGAGAATATTCAACTAAAGTTCACAGAAATATACAAAAACGCAACAAAGCCTACACAAACGAGGCAACAAACAACGATCCATGGATAAATGACGACATACTAAATAGTATTACTGTAAAAGAAAATCTATGGAAAAAACTTAAAAAGTCATCCAGTAACACACACACATTTACAAACATTATACAAAAACACAAGAAATCAACTAACAACAAAAATTCGTAGGGCAAAAAGACGCTACTACTTCCAAAAATTCATGGAATATAACGACAACATTAAGCAAACATGGGCTACACTCAACGAATTAGTAACTCGAAAAAAGAAAACTTCAGCACAAGATTTTATTGCAAAAAGCTTCGGTCAGGATACAAACCAAGAGGAACTAGCACTCATTCAACCATGCTTTCACAAACAATATCACGCAACTCAAAATAGACAAACTACCAACGATCAACAAAAAACTACCGACACAAAATCAACAACAAATAATGTATTTTCCACCCGTAACAAAACAGGAACTGAAAGAAGCACTCCTACAACTAAAACCAAAGACCACTCCAGGAATAGACAAAATAAGACTCACAGACCTTATAACACACTTTGAACAAATAAATCCAATACTTTTGAAAATCGTGAACATAATATTCGACACCGGCATTATTTCATAACAACTAAAAAACTGCAGTAATTACGCCAATACGCCAGTAATACAAACACGGCAAAAGAAACTATACTCAGAACTACAGACCAATAGCTACCCTACCAGTCATCTCAAAAATTCTAGAGAAAATAACACACACACCAGAATACAGAACTATTTACAGAAGTACAACATCATCTCACAAAACCAATACGGCTTTCAGAAAACAAAAAGCACCAGCACTTTATTAGAAGACATCGCCGACACAATAAACAAAGCTCTCGATAAAAACAAGTACGCCGTCCTTATACTGCTGGACCTAACCAAATCATTTGATACACTTGAACATGACATACTACTCACCAAACTATACTCACTAGGTTTAAGAGGAACACTGCATACATGGTTCAAGAACTACCTCTCAAACAGAACACAAGTAACAAAAATAGGTACATGTCACAGTCGGGGTATACAAAAAAAACACAGTGTACCTCGAGGTGCCATATTATCACCCACTCTATTCAACATATACGTTAACGCTGTTCCTAACATATCCATAAGAAGTCAAATATTTCAGTACGCAGATGGCACTGCACTACTAGAAAATTATTATACAAAAAATTCTGAATAATCTTCATTGTTAACATTAGAAGAACATGTGTTGTAAATATATAATATAGAGGCAAAAAAAATACTATTAAAAATTTTAGTTGAAATCAATGTAGAAAATGCAGCACTTAGAGCTGAATTCCTTAAAATTATAAGTTGCAATGTCACGCAAGATGTTTAAATATTTTAGCAATCAATAAATTACTATTACTATTTAAAAAATTATTAATTGTGTATATGTAAATAGGCTGTATAATAATAAGCTATGATATTGATACTGAAACAAAATGTACATTTATATTAAAAAAAATCACTGTACTCTACATTTTGTACTGAACAGAAATTGTAATTACCCTGCATGATGATAAAGAAAATGTTAATACAGTTCAAAAAAAAAAAAAAAAAATATTATTATTATTACCTCGATGAAGTCCGAAAACTCATCGCCGGAGGCACTTTGCACCAGTGTTTTTTTACTATGTCCCGCAGAACAGTAAAGAAACACTGGTGCAAATTACCTCTAGGGATACCCAAGAGCAGGGGGTGAGCAACCTTTTTAAGTGCGCGTGCCAAAATCGCCAAATCTTTGATGCAAAATTTTCTCACGTACCAACTGAAATTTTGGGGAACATATTATTATTTTGTGTGTGTTCAAGTATTGGGAAAACCTCTTCAAATAATCAAAAATCACACTAGAGCGGTAAAAATCAAAGAATATTGTAAGAGTGATTATTGTAAGTCATGTAAGTTGAATGAATGTAAATAATAGTGACGGAATTTTTACTTATAAGTCCTTCTACCCTGTTGATAGCGTGGATATCTTTTATTTGCCTTTAAATGTAATTCTAGCTACACAGCAAAAGAGTAAACAATGATTCTGATTTTTTTAATTTTTTTTTTTTTTATAACGATCAATCAGACATACGTTTTTCATATATTACAGTGCACAATCTCATAATCACTTTACTTGACTAAAGCACAGTTAAAGAAAATAAAATTAAAGATTTTTTTTATTAATTCTTAATCCCTTACGAGTAATTCATAAAAATTACAGATAAAATAATATATTAAAGAAGTTAATCTTTACATTTTTACCAGAAAACATTAAATGAAAACTAGAGAAAGAAAAACAGTGAACGTTTTATTTATTTAGCATCAATGAGACTACTACTGCTGCACCACTGAGGACAGATAATTTACATCGGGTTTATATTTTCTAACCTTTAGAGATATGCATGCGCTACTAATTTCATCTGTAAGGCCATTCGTATTACGAGACTTCATCACTGAGAAGAATGATTCACAAGAATATGTAGATACAAAAATAGATAGTAATGCTGTTGCAAGGCTTTTTAAACACAGAATGCTATTCCCGAAACTTTTGTAAGTTCTTATTACCTCTTTTTCCGCACTTCTCTCTGTTACTCTCGTGTCTAATCGCTACTTTTCAATATTTTCCAAGTCAACTCTGAGATCAACAAATTTTTGCCTTCAAATTGAACTACTTTGAAAATCAATCAATCAAATGCATTTTAAAATCATCCATATTTATCCACGAAAACATCTGAAAGTTAATATTCAAAATTGTTGATTCTTGACCACAAGGATTAATGAGAATAAACTATTATTTAGATATTGGTCAAGCGTAGGTGAATAACTATTTTAATTACCAACTGGTTTTGCCGGCTTATGCTGTCGGCTTCATCAGGGTACAATCAGGAAAGCAAAGAAAATTACAAGCTAAACGTTAACCAATTCTATTTCAATAACAAAATAGTGCGCGTGAAACAATACGCGTGTCGCGGATATATGATTTACTTCACATGGTGTATTCCGGTAATTGGATTGTATTTTTTATATAATAAGCTATATAAAACACAATGAATTGATAAAAGACCCGACAAGTTTCGTAAGTCGTTTGACCGGGGAAAGAGGTAACTTAAAGTTAAAACACAAAGAAAAGAGAAATTATTAGTAATAGTTCATACTAAACAGTTATGGCCGTCTGATTTTTTTCCTGATTGTACCCTGATGAAGCCGACAGCATAACCCGGCGAAACAAGTTGGTAATTAAAATAGTTATTCACCTACACTCAGTGGTGAGCTATAAGGGGCTCGCGCGAGCCCTTTGTTAAATTTTTCTCAAATTTAAGAGCCCCTTGTTCTTCTTGTTTAATAATCTTGTAGAGCTAGAAAATACCACCGTGGAATGTATACATGCTACTATAATTGTTACTTTAAATTCATATGGATTTTCTGATAACTTTAAAAAATCATCTCATTGCATTTTGTTCTGATGGAGCTAGTGTAATGTTAGGAAACAAATCAGGTGTTGCAATCAAACTTCTACAAAAATTTCCCAACGTTTGATCGTTTACACTTAGCATTAGACGATTCGATAAAAAACATCAAAGAAATAAATCATTTTGAAATATTTATGGATAAATTATATGCTTTTTATCATCAATCACCAAAACATCAACGAGAATTAAATACGACTGCAAAAGACCTTTAAATTTAAAGATCGGCCGTGGACCACGATGGGCAGCTTGCCGTTTACGAATGGCTCTTGTTGTGTGGAGAAATTAGCCAGCTTTATGCAAGTATTTTGCATCGAACGATAAATATAATGACTTTTTAAACCAACTTCTCAATTTGGAATTTTGAAAAGATCTAGCATTAATGATTGATATCCTACAGGAATTATCATATCTGTCAGAAGCTCTACAAAGTCGCAATATAAGGATTATAAGGGCTAAGTGAGGCTTTTTTTTTTTTTTTTTTTTTTTTTGCTCGACGATGCGAGCCCTTTGTTAAAATTTCCATAGCTCACCACTGCCTACACTTGACCAATATCTAAATAATAATTTATTCTCATTAATCTGAAAGTTAACTTCGTCCAGTTTTACAGTGCCCGGAAACTTAATGAATTTTGCAATCTCTTCTAATTCTTTGAACTTAACAAATCTTAGAGAGAACTGCTCAACAGTTGACACAATGACGTTTATAAATAGCTTTGAAGATATTGGCGGTCTGTTTTGTCATCTTTTGGAGATCACTGATGTATTTCTTTAGGCTGGTATCTCCACTTGGGCCTGGCTCCCACTGAAGAGACCTCAATAAAGGTCGAAACTAGTCTGGGTAGTGGCCCTTTCCTTAATGCATAACATTAGACATATCCGCAAGGAGATGTGTTTTGCATTATGGGAGATACTGAGATAGGAGTGATGATATCTTGCTCCACCTTTGCAAGGAGTTGCACCACCTTACCACAGTCCTGAAGATACTTTCAGGCGCAAACTTTGTTTGCTCACACTTGGATAAAGGATTAAACTAAATTTATTATAGTCTAACCAAGTGAAAAATAAACTTTCAACATCTAAATCTCTCACTATCTATCTATCTACATCCCTCTTAACACTCGGGCGCTCACATCTGATGTGAGCTCCACCTTTGCAAGGAGTTGCACCACCTTACCACAGTCCTGAAGATACTTTCAGGCGCAAACTTTGTTTGCTCACACTTGGATAAAGGATTAAACTAAATTTATTATAGTCTAACCAAGTGAAAAATAAACTTTCAACATCTAAATCTCTCACTATCTATCTATCTACATCCCTCTTAACACTCGGGCGCTCACATCTGATCTGACAGATACATGCTAATTGTTAACACGAATATTCTTTAACCCATCCATTGTATAAGTTGAGGGTCATGAGTAGCTACTTGAGTATACTATGAATGCTATTTGGCACCTTTTGTTGTTGTCAGTTTGGTTTAACATGTTATGCAAAGATTGATATTTGACCTTTAGGAGGTCCTGGCAGATACTTGCTAACTGACATAGATATTTTATTGTATAGGTTGAAGGTCATGACTAGCTGCGCGTGCGTATGTTACAAGTGATATTCCGCACTTTTTTTTTCTTTTTTTTTGTAAAGATTTGTGATATTTGATAGTAAATTGTATCTGAGAGATACCGCGAGCTCCGATGTCAGTCTAGCTCATAATTATAAATGGTCAGATTATTCATATGAAATGAACAACAATGTGAAAATACGGCGCAGAATATTTATTAGAAATCTCGTAATGCAGTGAGTGTCAGAACAAATAAAAAGGCGTTCAGAAATTTCTACAGGTGTGAATAGGCCTTTACACCTGAAACTTCATCAATTTCAGACACAATTTGAAGGAAATTCTAATGACGACATAGATACGGTTCCCTCGACAAACAGAAAAAGGAAAAGATGTTTTATATGCTATGCATCCAAAACGAGTCGCTTATCAAAATATTTTTGCAAGTACTGTAAAAAGTATTATGCTTTCAGCATAGCAATATTGTTTGCGATGACTATTATGACAGTTTTGTGAATCCAGCTATTGAAGATTCTGATTAATTAATGTTAAATGCATTTGTTTAGTTTGATTTTCTTTCATTATCGATGTTTGCGTTATTTTGTAACAAAAAAATTTATTCTTTATATTTCTTTGTGTCAATAATTTCTAGACTGTAACTGAAAATAAATAAACCATCATGTATTACTGAAATAGAGAGCCAAAGGCTTATTTATCATACATATCCTCTAGAAGATGTGCTTTACATTTATGGAAAATACTAAGGAAAGTGGTTTGGGGCTTGTTCAACCTTTACTACGAGTTGCCCATAAAGCACTACTTATGCTTGCACCCGCTGAAACTTTTAGTTCCTATATATTCGGCACGAAACTCTTGTACTTTCTATATTCGGCTATGAAATAATGTTGGATTCAATATTTACTTAATTTATACCATCACGTATTATATTTGCAGTGTTTTTTCTTTATGTTTTTTGCATTTTAGCACATAGTGGTAATCAGGGACGAGGCCGAGCCAACCCGAGGGTGCACCGCACCCGGGCGAGAACATTGATAGGGCGACATTTTATGTAGCTAATATCTAATTTGGATTATACAATGCAGTATTAGGTGCGACCGATAAAATTTTGCACCCAGGCGGCAAATACCCTTGGCGTGCCCATGCTAGTAATAAAAGTATCTCTCAGATATACCGCGTCGTACGCTGAAAAATTACCGCTGCGAGCTCCAGAGTGTTAAAAACCTCCTAGTTTCATTTCAAATCCCTATGTCAGTGTTTCTCAAACTTCAGATATCCGCGCACCCCTTCTTAAATTTTCATTAAGAAGTACCCCTAATTAATTAAACTCATTAATTAAAAAATTAATCAATTAATTAATTTAAAATATTAATTAAAATTAAATATCTATTTTATTTGAATTTATATGTTCATGTAAACAAAAAATATGATTTATTTTTAAATTTTGGTTCTCTAGATATGACAGACGACACATTCAATTTAATTTGATCCAGATGCAATATCAACATTTTCTTGTTGCTTACAGCTACTTATATTTGCTATATTGCTCTCTTTTGGGGGTTTTATAAATCCAATGATCCATACGTAAGAATTTGAAAGCTAAAAATAATAATACTGTATTTACTCGAATATAACTCTCACTTTTTTCCCAAAATTAAAGCTAAAAAATCGTGTTGCGAGATACGTGCGGGAATTGTCGGAAACTAAAGTTTTCAGAAAAAACTGAAAATGGTGGAACCTATCAAGAAGCTCCTACTCGCTATCACTACTTTTGGCATCGAGAACAGTTTCTTTGTGTGCATCGTCAAAGTCATCTACCCAAATAGCTTCATCTTCTTTCCCATTATTTCAAGCAAAAACTGCCAGTAATTTACAAGACTTGAGATACGTAGAGTAGCGAAGAACTGCATATGATTGGTGCGTTATTAACAAAAGATCGCGCGACCCAAAGACAAATTAGCATTTCAACAGTTCAGTTCAAATGCTAATTCTCTTCAACAGAATTCCATAATATCTGAAACATATTCACTGTATATTTCTTAGTTTTAACACGTTAACGACGGGGAGGGGGGGTATCAAGCAAAACCATATGTTCCATCGGCAACATATAGTCAAAAAGAGATTTATCTCATCGAGTCATTCAACAGATCGTTTCAGAAAAAAACCTATTAAGCCAACGAACATTGTAGTACATGATTAGTCCTTTGTACAACAAATCCACTCATTCAATAGATTCTCAAATAGTGTTTTATTCGAAGCACGTGCAGAAATGTAATTAACAACCTTAGTTACTATTTGCATCACTTCATTTAGGACAGCTTTTGCACATAAAGTCTCCTCATGTAGGATGCAATGAAAACCTATCAGTGGATAACCAACATGTTTTGCAAAGAGATTTACAAATCCTACTTCCTTACCAATCATGCTG